>NC_080377.1:67879799-68223462 GCF_014773155.1 Arachis stenosperma | reverse complement strand
CTAATTTCACTTGTTCTACTAGTTTTTATACACTTTCTTGCATCCTAAGTAAGTAATTTGGAATGAAAATGCATAACTTCTTTAAGTCAAGCAACCACCATTAAATTGATGCTAAATCATGAGGTTTAAGCAAGAATTAATTGATTTTTAATGAATTATAAACCTTATGAGTTTAGAGATACTTTGAGTGGTTGTTTTGGTTTCTTGTAGGTGAAGAAAGGAAGAAAAGAGGAAAAACGTGGCTGGTGCGCGAAATTGTGATCACTACAACTTCGCACAACTAACCAGCAAGTGCACTGGGTCGTCCAAGTAATAAACCTTACGCGAGTAAGGGTCGATCCCACGGAGATTGGTGGTATGAAACAAGCTATGGTCATCTTGTAAATCTCAGTCAGGCAGACTCAAAGGGATATAGTGATGAACGAAAATAACATAAAAGATAAAGATAGAGATACTTATGTATATCATTGGTGTAAGAGCTTCAGACAAGTGTATGAAGATGCCTTCCCTTCCGTCTCTCTGCTTTCTTACTGTCTTCATCCAATCCTTCTTACTCCTTTCCATGGCAAGCTCGTGTAGGGTTTCACTGTTGTCAGCAGCTACCTCCCATCCTCTCAGTGAAAGCGATTGCATATGCTCCGTCACAGCATAGCGGAATTCATCTGTCGGTTCTCAATCAGGCGCGGAATAGAATCCAGTGATTCTTTTGCGTTATCACTAACGCCCCGCCCTCAGGGTTTGAAGCACGTCACAGTCATTCAGTCATTGAATCCTACTCAGAATACCACAGACAAGGTTAGACCTTCCGGATTCTCTTGAATGCCGCCATCAGGTCCTGCCTATACCACGAAGACTCCGAAGAATCCAAGAGATATTCACTAAGCCTCAGATGCTTATAGAACAAGAATGGTTGTCAGTCACCTTGTTCATGGGTGAGAATGGTGATGGGCGTCAATCATCACCTTCATCATGTTGAAGAACAAGTGATATCTTGGATAAAGAACAAGTGGAATTGAATGGAAGAACAATAGTAATTGCATTAATACTCGAGGTACAGCAGAGCTCCACACCTTAATCTATGGTGTGTAGAAACTCCACCGTTGAAAATACATAAGAACAAAAGTGATCATTGGTTTCGGCCCCAGAGAGGGAACCAGAAGAACCAAGATGAAAATACAATAGTAAAAGGTCCTACTTATAGAAACTAGTAGCCTAAGGTGTACAAGAATGAGTAAATGACATAAAAATCCACTTCCGGGCCCACTTGGTGTGTGCTTGGGCTGAGCAATGAAGCATTTTTCGTGTAGAGACTCTTCTTGGCGTTTAACTCCAGCTTTTATGCCAGTTTGGGCGTTTAACTCCCAATTAGGTGCCAGTTCCGGCGTTTAACGCTGGGAATTCTGAGGGTGACTTTGAACGCCGGTTTGGGCCATCAAATCTTGGACAAAGTATGGACTATTATATATTGCTGGAAAGCCCAGGATGTCTACTTTCCAACGCCGTTGAGAGCGCGCCAATTGGGCTTCTGTAGCTCCAGAAAATCCACTTCGAGTGCAGGGAGGTCAGAATCCAACAGCATCTGCAGTCCTTTTGAGTCTCTGAATCAGATTTTTGCTCAGATCCCTCAATTTCAGCCAGAAAATATCTGAAATCACAGAAAAACACACAAACTCATAGTAAAGTCCAGAAAAGTGAATTTTAATTAAAAACTAATGAAAATATACTAAAAACTAACTAAAAGATACCAAAAACCTACTAAAAACAATGCCAAAAAGCATACAAATTATCCGCTCATCACAACACCAAACTTAAATTGTTGCTTGTCCCCAAGCAACTGAAAATCAAGTAAGATAAAAAGAAGAGAATATACTATAAACTCCAAATTATCAATGAAACTAAGCTCCAAATTAGATGAGCGGGACTAGTAGCTTTTTGCCTCCGAACAGTTTTGGCATCTCACTTTATCCTTTGAAATTCAGAATGATTGGCTTCTTTAGGAACTCCGAATCCAGATAGTGTTATTGATTCTCCTAGTTAAGTATGATGATTCTTGAACACAGCTATTTTATGAGTCTTGGCCGTGGCCCAAAGCACTCTGTCTTCCAGTATTACCACCGGATACATACATGCCACAGACACATAATTGGGTGAACCTTTTCAGATTGTGACTCAGCTTTGCTAAAGTCCCCAATTAGAGGTGTCCAGGGTTCTTAAGCACACTCTTATTGCCTTGGATCACAACTTTATTTCTTTCTTTTTCTTTCTTTTTCTCTTTCTCCCCTTTTTTTTTTCGTTTTTCTCCTTCTTTTTCTCTTTTTTTTTTTTTTGTATTCACTGCTTTTTCTTGCTTCAAGAATCATTTTTATGATTTTTTAGATCCTCAGTAACATGTCTCCTTTTTCATCATTCTTTCAAGAGCCAACAATTTTAACATTCATGAACCACAAATTCAAAAGACATATGCACTGTTTAAGCATACATTCAGAAAACAAAAAGTATTGTCACCACATCAAACTAATTAAGCTAGTTTTAAAGATGAATTTGAAATCCTGTACTTCTTGTTCTTTTGTGATAAAAACAGTTTTCATTTAAGAAAGGTGATGGATTCATATTCATAGCTTTAAGGCATAGACACTAAGACACTAATGATCATAAGACACAAACATGGATAAACATAAAGCACTAAAATTCGAAAAACAGAAGAATAAAGAACAAGGAGATTAAAGAACGGGTCCACCTTAGTGATGGCGGCTCTTTCTTCTTCTTGAAGATCCTATGGAGTGCTTGAGCTCCTCAATGTCTCTTCCTTGTCTTTGTTGCTCCTCTCTCATGATTTTTTGATCTTCTCTGGTTTCATGGAGAATGATGGAGTGTTCTTGATGCTCCACCCTTAGTTGTCCCATGTTGGAACTTAATTCTCCTAGGGAGGTGTTCAGTTGCTCCCAATAGTCTTGTGGAGGAAAATGCATCCCTTGAGGTATCTTAGGGATCTCTTGATGAGAGGGGTCTCTTGTTTGCTCCATCTTCTTCTTAGTGATGGGCTTGAGGTCATGCCTTCTCAGTTGAACCGGCTTTGGATGCCATAAATGGTTATGGAAAAACAAAAAGCAATGCTTTTACCACACCAAACTTAAAAGGTTTGCTCGTCCTCGAGCAAAAGAAGAAAGAAGAGTAGAAGAAGAAGAAATGGAGGAGAGGGAGATGGCTTTGTGGTTAGGCCAAAGAGGGGAAGAAGTGGTGTTTTATGAAGGATGGATGTGAGTGGTGAAGAGAAAGAGATGTTGAGGTGATTGATGAATGGGTGAAGAAGAAGAGAGAGTGGTGGGGTTGTTTGGGGATCCTGTGGGGTCCACAGATCCTTAGGTGTCAAGGAAAAGTCATCCCTGCACCAAATAGCATCAAAATCCACGTTTTGAGCCATTTCTGGCGTTAAACGCCGGGCTGGTGCCCATTCCTGGCGTTTAACGCCAGGTTCTAGCCCTTTTCTGGCGTTTAACGCCAGTCTGGTGCCCCTTTCTGGCGTTAAACGCCCAGAATGGTGCCAGACTGGGCGTTAAACGCCCAACTGCTAGCCTCACTGGCGTTTAAACGCCAGTGAGTTCTTCCTCCAGGGTGTGCTGTTTTTCTTCCTGTTTTTCATTCTGTTTTTGCTTTTTCAATGGATTTTGTGACTTCTCATGATCATCAACCTACAAAAAAGATAAAATAACAAAATAGTTAACTATAAACATTGGGTTGCCTCCCAACAAGCGCTTCTTTAATGTCAGTAGCTTGACAGATGGCTCTCATGGAGCCTCACAAATGATCAGAGCAATGTTGGAACCTCCCAACACCAAACTTAGAGTTTGAATGTGGGGGTTCAACACCAAACTTAGAGTTTGGTTGTGGCCTCCCAACACCAAACTTAGAGTTTGACTGTGGGGGCTCTATTTGTCTCTGATTTGAGGGAAGCTCTTCAAGCTTCCTCTCCATGATGATAGATGGATGTCCTTGGGCCTTAAACACCAAGGATTCTTCATTCACTTGAATGATCAACTCTCCTCTATCAACATCGATCACAGCCTTTGCTGTGGCTAGGAAGGGTCTGCCAAGGATGATGGATTTATCCATGCACTTCCCAGTCTCTAGGACTATGAAATCAGTAGGGATGTAGTGGTCTTCAATCTTAACCAAAACATTCTCTACAAGTCCAATGGAATCTCTATGGTCTCATTTTGAGCCTCAGATTCCCATGGTTCCTCATTGGGGAACTCATTGGAGGCCAGTGGACGTCCAGTGAGGTCTTCCTCAGTGGCGTTCACTGCCTCTTCTTCCTCCCAGAATTCGGCCATGTTGATGGCCTTGCACTCTCCTTTTGGATTTTCTTCTGTATTACTTGGGAGAGTACTAGGGGGGAGTTCAGTAACTTCCTTACTCAGCTGACCCACTTGTCCTTCCATATTCCTAATGGAGGACCTTGTTTCAGTCATGAAACTTTGAGTGGTCTTTATTAGATCAGAGACCATGGTTGCTAAGTTAGAGGTATTCTGCTTAGAACTCTCTGTCTGTTGCTGAGAAGATGATGGAAAAGGCTTGCCATTGCTAAACCTATTTCTTCCACCATTACTATTATTGAAACCTTGTTGAGGTCTCTCTTGATTCTTCCATGAGAAATTTGGGTGATTTCTCCATGAAGAATTATAGGTGTTTCCATAGGGTTCTCCTAGGTAATTCACCTCTTCCATTGAAGGGTTCTCAGGATCATAGGCTTCTTCCTCAGATGAAGAGATCCTCCAGCGGAGCTATCCAAAGACATTTTGGATAGTTCAGAGAGACCATCATAGAAAATACCTATGATGCTCCATTCAGAAAGCATGTCAGAAGGACACTTTCTGATTAATTGTTTGTATCTTTCCCAAGCTTCATAGAGGGATTCTCCATCCTTCTGTCTGAAGGTTTGGACTTCCACTCTAAGCTTACTCAATTTTTGAGGTGGAAAGAACTTTGCCAAGAAGGCATTGACTAGCTTTTCCCAAGAGTCCAGGCTTTCTTTAGGTTGAGAGTCCAACCATATTCTAGCTCTGTCTCTTACAGCAAAAGGGAATAGCATCAGTCTATAGACCTCAGGGTCAACCCTATTAGTCTTGACTGTGTCACAGATTTGCAAGAATTCAGCTAAGAACTGATGAGGATCTTCCATTGGAAGTCCATGGAACTTGCAATTCTGTTGCATTAGAGAAACTAATTGAGGCTTAAGCTCAAAGTTGTTTGCTCTAATGGCAGGGATAGAGATGCTTCTCCCATAAAAGTCGGGAGTAGGTGCAGTAAAGTCACCCAGCACCTTCCTTGCATTGTTTGCATTGTTGTTGTTTTCGGCTGCCATGTGTTCTTCTTCTTTGAAGAATTCGGTCAGCTTCAACAAGAATGCCTTTGTCTTTGTTCCTGCTCATATGAAAGAGAAGAAAACAAGAAAATATGGAATCCTCTATGTCACAGTATAGAGATTCCTTGAGGTGTCAGAGGAAAAGAAAAGTAGAAGACAGAAGTAGAAAATTCGAACTTATCAAAGAAGATGGAGTTCGAATTTTGCATTAAGAGATAGTGTTAGTCCAAAAGTAGAAGGATGTGAGAAGAAGGGAAGTAATTTTCGAAAATTAAGTAAAAGATTTTGAAAACATTTTGAAAAACACTAATTGATTTTCGAAAACAAAAGTGGGAAAGAAGTAAAGTGATTTTTGAAAAAGATTTTGAAATTAGAAATTAAAAAGATTTGATTGAAAACTATTTTGAAAAAGATGTGATTAAAAAGATTTGATTGAAAAGTTATGGTTTTAAAAAGATGTGATTGAGAAGATATGATTTGAAAACAATTTTAAAAGATATGATTTGAAAACAATTTGAAAAGATATGGTTTTGAAAAAGATTTGATTTTGAAAAGCTTTGAAAACTTGAAAAAAATTTGATTTGAAAACAAAATCTTCCCCCTTGTGCCATCCTGGCGTTAAACGCCCAGAATGTGCACATTCTGGCGTTTAACGCCCAAACTACTACCCTTTTGGGCGTTAAACGCCCAACCAGGCACCCTGGCTGGCGTTTAAACGCCAGTCTGTCTTCTTCACTGGGCATTTTTGAATGCCCAGCTTTTTCTGTGTGATTCCTCTGCAGTATGTTCTGAATCTTCAATTCTCTGTATTATTGACTTGAAAAGACTCAAATTAAAAATATTTTTGGATTTTTAATAATGAGGAATAATCAAAATGCAACTAAATAACAATGCATGCAAGACACCAAACTTAGCAGTTTGTATACTACTGACACTAACAAGATGAGAATGCATATGAGAAACAACAAAACACTCAAGTCAATAGAATTCAAAGATCAAAACAAGGAAATCATCAAGAACAACTTGAAGATTAGTGAAGACACATGCATAAATTCGAAAAATGCAAGAAAAACAGAAACATGCAATTGACACCAAACTTAAAATGAGACACTAGACTCAAACAAGAAATATTTTTGGATTTTATGATTTTGTAAAATTTTTTGTGCTTTTTCGAAAATTAAGTGAAAAGGAAAATAAAGGTATCAAAATTCTTAATGAGAATTCCAGGAATCATGCAATGTTAGTCTAAAGCTTTAGTCTAAAGGAATTAGACATGGCCGGCTAAGCTTCAGCAGGACATTGCATTCAAGAGCTAAATTGATGATGATCAATCAGCTTTGGTGATGATAAGAACATCACTTTGAAACACTAGAATTCACTCTTAAGAACTCTGAAAAATAAAAAATACCTAATCTAAGCAACAAGATGAACCGTCAGTTGTCCATACACAAGAACAATCCCCGGCAACGGCGCCAAAAACTTGGTGCGCGAAATTGTGATCACTACAACTTCGCACAACTAACCAGCAAGTGCACTGGGTCGTCCAAGTAATAAACCTTACGCGAGTAAGGGTCGATCCCACGGAGATTGGTGGTATGAAACAAGCTATGGTCATCTTGTAAATCTCAGTCAGGCAGACTCAAAGGGATATAGTGATGAACGAAAATAACATAAAAGATAAAGATAGAGATACTTATGTATATCATTGGTGTAAGAGCTTCAGACAAGTGTATGAAGATGCCTTCCCTTCCGTCTCTCTGCTTTCTTACTGTCTTCATCCAATCCTTCTTACTCCTTTCCATGGCAAGCTCGTGTAGGGTTTCACTGTTGTCAGCAGCTACCTCCCATCCTCTCAGTGAAAGCGATTGCATATGCTCCGTCACAGCATAGCGGAATTCATCTGTCGGTTCTCAATCAGGCGCGGAATAGAATCCAGTGATTCTTTTGCGTTATCACTAACGCCCCGCCCTCAGGGTTTGAAGCACGTCACAGTCATTCAGTCATTGAATCCTACTCAGAATACCACAGACAAGGTTAGACCTTCCGGATTCTCTTGAATGCCGCCATCAGGTCCTGCCTATACCACGAAGACTCCGAAGAATCCAAGAGATATTCACTAAGCCTCAGATGCTTATAGAACAAGAATGGTTGTCAGTCACCTTGTTCATGGGTGAGAATGGTGATGGGCGTCAATCATCACCTTCATCATGTTGAAGAACAAGTGATATCTTGGATAAAGAACAAGTGGAATTGAATGGAAGAACAATAGTAATTGCATTAATACTCGAGGTACAGCAGAGCTCCACACCTTAATCTATGGTGTGTAGAAACTCCACCGTTGAAAATACATAAGAACAAAAGTGATCATTGGTTTCGGCCCCAGAGAGGGAACCAGAAGAACCAAGATGAAAATACAATAGTAAAAGGTCCTACTTATAGAAACTAGTAGCCTAAGGTGTACAAGAATGAGTAAATGACATAAAAATCCACTTCCGGGCCCACTTGGTGTGTGCTTGGGCTGAGCAATGAAGCATTTTTCGTGTAGAGACTCTTCTTGGCGTTTAACTCCAGCTTTTATGCCAGTTTGGGCGTTTAACTCCCAATTAGGTGCCAGTTCCGGCGTTTAACGCTGGGAATTCTGAGGGTGACTTTGAACGCCGGTTTGGGCCATCAAATCTTGGACAAAGTATGGACTATTATATATTGCTGGAAAGCCCAGGATGTCTACTTTCCAACGCCGTTGAGAGCGCGCCAATTGGGCTTCTGTAGCTCCAGAAAATCCACTTCGAGTGCAGGGAGGTCAGAATCCAACAGCATCTGCAGTCCTTTTGAGTCTCTGAATCAGATTTTTGCTCAGATCCCTCAATTTCAGCCAGAAAATATCTGAAATCACAGAAAAACACACAAACTCATAGTAAAGTCCAGAAAAGTGAATTTTAATTAAAAACTAATGAAAATATACTAAAAACTAACTAAAAGATACCAAAAACCTACTAAAAACAATGCCAAAAAGCATACAAATTATCCGCTCATCAGTGGCTTAAAGAAAGCGTGGCCTAAGGGAAGAAGAAGTGTGGTGCATGGAAGGGAGGAAGCAAACATTGCCCTCCACAAGGGCACACTGCCCTCCAGGAGAGCAACATTATGAGCCAAACCTTGAAAAGCATCACTGCCCTGCCCACAAAAAGGGCAGAGCACAATTTGATGCCAAGGACCAACAAAAACTCTGCCCTGCCCTCCTCAAGAGCAATATCGGGCTTCAACCAAGAAAAATTCAAAAGGAATTGCTTCATAATGCTTCCTATGGGTTTCGAACCCAAGGACAAAGAGGAAAGGAGTAGCGCTCAAGCACAATAAAATCAAGCAAAAATTAGCTTGCTTTCATTCTCCCAGGATCGAACACGGCACCATGAGGAAGCAAGGAACTAGGCCTTACTTTGGTGCCAAGAAAACCAAGGAAAAGAAGCAGCGTGTGCCTCCACCAAGTTTCGAACTTGGAACCTCACCATTGGCAACATTGCCCTGCCCTCCACAAGGGCAGGGCAGCATTTTTGTGGTGCATGGCCAGCGCACCAACACGCACGCACCAGGGAAGTCTCGGCCAGCAGCAGCGCGCGCGGGCAGAATCTGGCGCACCAAGAAAACTCTGCCCTGCCCTCCACAAGGGCAGGGCAGCATCCTGCAGCACAACACGCACCAAACTCGCACGCAACAAGGGCCGCACGCACCATTTCCTGCCCTGCCCTCCACAAGGGCAGGGCAGCCTCCTGGGAGCTACTTCTTCATGGGCTGAAATTGGATTAAAAATCCAATTAAATTCATTTTCTTCACCAAATCAAAAGCCCATCCAAATTCCAAAATCCAAGAATAGAAAGTGTATAAATAGGAGTTAGTTTGATGTAATTAGGAACCTTTCTTTTCACTTTTGAATTGAGAGCTTCTTTTGATTTTGAAATTTTGAGACTTCATTGAGAGCTAGGAACTGAGATTTCAGAGAATTGCGGAGGAGAATTGATCTCTCTTCTTCCTCGTTCTTGATTGAGCACTTTTATTTTTCTTGTTTGAATCTTGAGTGTGAAGAATTGAGGAATTTCTGTCTCAATCTCCATTTAAGATCCCTTTGATTATCTCACTGCATAATTGAATTGAATCCAATTTCCTTTACTGCTTCCTCTTTAATTTCTTGTTAATTGCTTTGTGAATTTGGATCTGGGAAGGCAATTGAGATCTAAACTTTGCTATCTAGTCTCTGGAGTCCTGAGATCCCATTTTCCTTTTGGTTCTTCTGTGAACCCCTGCTGCAATTCAATTTCCTTCCTATTTGAATTCTAGTTACTTCTAATTCAACTTCTGCTTTATTAATTGTTGCAATTCAATTTCCCTTTGCTCAAATTCTGAATCCCCAATCCTCAAATCCCTTTTTCATTCAAGCAATTTATATTTCTTGCACTTTAAGTTACTGCAATTTACATTTCTTGCACTTTAAGTTTCAGTCATTTAATTTCTTGTTCTTTAAGATTCGGCTCTTTTACTTTCAGTTTTCTTTAATTTCTGCAATTCTTCCCTTCCCCTTTACATTTTCTGTCATTTACTTACTGTTGGATACAAAATCACTCAATCAAAACTTGATTCGCTTGACTAAATCAACCACTGAACTAAAATTGCTCAATCCTTCAATCCCTGTGGGATCGACCTCACTCCCGTGAGTTTATTACTTGATGCGACCCAGTACACTTGCCGGTGAGTTTTGTGTTGGATCGTTTTCCACACATCAGCTACCCCTTCTTCCAATTTCTTTAACCATTCACACTTCTTTTCTCACCCAATGGCACCACCAAGAGCATCATTATCAAAGAAGAGAAAGACCAAGGAACCAACTTCAGGATCCTCTGCAAGCTACAATGAATACAAGTTTCTCTCATTATTCAACCAAAACCAATTTTATGGTTGGGTGAGTGAGAGGCAAATCATTCCCGAAGTTGGCTTCCAACTTGGAAGGAATGAGCACCCCGAGATCAATCGGGAAATCAACAACAGATGATGGGCACTCTTATGCATCCCCCCAAGGAAGGTGGTGGAGAGCTTGGTCAGAGAGTTTTATGCCAATGCAGTGTCCTAACCTGGGCAACCTTATGGCTATCTGAGCTATGTTAGGGAGAAGCCCATTGATTACAACCCCTCCAACATAGACAGGATGTTGATGGTGAAGCAAACAAGATCCACCTGGAGCTTTGAAGAGAGGATAAAGCAATAGGACCCAGGATTTGATGAAATCCTCAATGAGATCTGCGTGCTGAATGTGCAGTGGATTAATGACAAAGATGAAAGGCTGAACCAGCTGAGGAGAAGAGATTTGAGCCCCCAAGCTAGAGGGTGGCTGGACTTTGTGAGAAGGTCTCTAATTCCCACATCCAACACTTCAGAGGTAACTAAAGAAAGGGCTGTGCTCATATACAGCATAATGAAGGGAGAAAATGTCAATGTTGGGGAGATGATTGCCAATAACATCAACAAAATACTGAAAAGTACCAAAGATAGCTCAAGGTTGGCATTTCCCAGCATCATCCAAAGGCTATGTGATGAAGTAGGGGTTGAGAAGATCATTGATGAGGTGCTAGTGGAGCAAGACAAGCCAATAACTGCCAAGAAGATGGCCAAGGTGGTAGCTGTTAACCCTTTTCAAAGGGCCAGTGAGCATAGAGCTCATGCTCACGAACCACAAGGGCAACCACAACAAAAAGAAGAGGCTGAAGATCAACCACTTTACCTAGCACTTCAACCACCACCATACCACCATTACCAACAATTTTCTGAAGGAGTCATTTGGGAGCAGTTGCAAGGAGACATACAATAAATGAAAGGAGACATACACCACCTGAGAGAGGATGTCAACTAACTCAAATAGCAACAACAACAATGGGACCAAGTGAATGAGAGCATACAACAACTCCAAGGAAGCATGAAGTCAATGAAAGAGCTGCAAGAACAATGTGACTGGGGTGAAATATAAGGTGCACTCAACAAAATAGTGGAGCAAAACAAATGGCATTAGAGGAACCTTTCTGAGTTCAGGCATCTTTATGATGCTAGGACTATTTCAAGGAGGCAATATGGTATCAACACACAAGCAAAGCTGAATCACTTGTGTAATGATGTGGCAGCCTTGAACCCTGGATACCCAACATTCATGCAAGGAATGGAGGAGCTAAGCGTGAGACAAGAGGAAATTCTTGCTAAGCATAAGGAGGATGAAAGGAACTACATGAGGAGGCTGGGATTTTGGAAGCCCAAGGACACAAAGGCACAAGAAGGATCCTCCAAGAAGAATGGTGATGACTCTTCCCCTTCCAAGAAGAAGGACAAGGGAAAATGGCCAATGAACTGAGGCTGTTCAAGGTTGTTAAGTCCCATGGTTGACATTCCTTTTAAATTTCTGAATTCTGTTTAGTTCTCTTTATGTTTAAATTTCTGTTTGATAATAAGTTGCAATGTTAGGATAGTTTATGTTTAATGCTTAGTTTTTTTCCCTGAAGTTTCTTTTATGAGTCTTTTATGTTTTCAAGAAAGAAAATGCAATGTTGTTAAGTTTTAGAACCATCAAATAAAAGAAGTAGTTTGTTTCCATAAGAGTCTATGGTGAGTTGTTGCAAAAATAAGAGTAAAAGAGATTAAGACCAAGTAAGGGTGTTCAAAACCAAGAGATAAAGAAACTAAGTGCAGTACCATGAATGAATTAAAAAGAAAATGAGTCATGATAAGTAACTAGACTTAGAGGAAGTGACAAGTAAAAGCTAAGGATATCCCTTGAATATCTATAGAACCAAGAAGTAGTAAGCAACAAAAAGACCCAAGACTCTGAGCATCACCTACTAGGATAAAAGGAGGCACTCATTTAACTAAAAAGAATCAAAGATCCTAGTAGATGCTTGTGGTGAAGATGTGTCAAGAAGAGAGACCTGGGCAAGTAAATTCTTAGGGGTGTTTCAACACCTAGTACCCTAAAGCCAACTGGTTTGGGAGTGCTAATTGAAAGCCTAACTTAAAGGGTCGTCTTGAGACAAAACACTTAGAGTTGTGGTCAATTGAAAAGAAAAGAAAAAGGAGCAACTCTTGCTACTTCAAGGTGACAATCAATAAAAAGGGCACTTAAGAGAAACACTTGAAAAATCTTTAAGAGTCTAGGAGTTCATTGTGGCATTGAAACAACAATACTCAGGCATGTATTAATACTTAGCCTTATTCTTGGTAATGAATGCACTTATTCATGGTTGAAGTCTCAATTCATTTAAGAAAAACTCACATTGATTTGCTTGGGACAAGCAAAGCTTAAGTTTGGTGTTGTGATGACTTGCATCATTTACCCTTTTTACCTATGCAAAAGGACCATAAAAAAAGCACATATTCATTGTTTCAATGCAATTTCATGAGCTAAATGATAAGTATTATGGTACATTGCTATGAAATGGGTTTGTGCTGAATTTCAGGTAAAAAGTGCAACAAAAAGGGAAGAAAACAACAAAACAAAGCTAGGCGTGTGAAACTGGTGTGCCACTTGGGGCAAATACCATGAAAGTACATGGGCGTGGCACGCTGGTACACTTTTCCAGAGAGCAATGCTAGAAGCCACAAGAGGGGCGTGGCACGCCAAGATGGGCATGACATGCCAGGACCATCAACCATCACTTGGGTGTGCCACTTTAAGACCCAGGCGTGGCACGTCAATGCTAGAGAAGGCCAAGTAAGGCTGGGCATGTGGTATGCGAAATTGTGATCACTACTTTTCACAACTCAAATAATCCCTAGTAATGGCCCCAAAGACTTGGTGCTCAATACCATGGCATAAACACAACTTCGCACAACTAACCAGCAAGTGCACTGGGTCGTCCAAGTAATAAACCTTACGCGAGTAAGGGTCGATCCCACGGAGATTGTTGGTATGAAGCAAGCTATGGTCACCTTGTAAATCTTAGTCAGGCAGACTCAAATGGGTATAGATGATGAATAAAATATAAAGATAAAGATAGAGATACTTATGCAATTCATTGGTGAGAATTTCAGATAAGCGAATGGAGATGCTTTGTCCCTTCCGTCTCTCTGCTTTCCTACTGTCTTCATTCAATCCTTCTTACTCCTTTCCATGGCAAGCTTATGCAAGGGTTTCACCGTTGTCAGTGGCTACCTCCCATCCTCTCAGTGGAAATGTTCAACGCACCCTGTCACGGCACGGCTATCCAGCTGTCGGTTCTCGATCATGTCGGAATAGAATCCAGTGATTCTTTTGCGTTTGTCACTAACGCCCCACAATCGCGAGTTTGAAGCACGTCACAGTCATTCAATCATTGAATCCTACTCAGAATACCACGGACAAGGTTTAGACCTTCCGGATTCTCTTGAATGCCGCCATCAGTTCTAGCCTATACCACGAAGACTCTGATCTCATGGAATGGCTGGCTCGGTTGTCAGGCGAGCGCTCGGTTGTCAGGCGATCAACCATGCGTCGTGTATCAGGAATCCAAGAGATATTCACCCAATCTAAGGTAGAACGGAGGTGGTTGTCAGTCACACGTTCATAGGTGAGAATGATGATGAGTGTCACGGATCATCACATTCATCAAGTTGAAGAACAAGTGATATCTTGGAACAAGAACAAGCGAATTGAATAGAAGAACAATAGTAATTGCATTAATACTCGAGGTACAGCAGAGCTCCACACCTTAATCTATGGTGTGTAGAAACTCCACCGTTGAAAATACATAAGAACAAGGTCTAGGCATGGCCGTGAGGCCAGCCTCCCAATAATCTAAGAACTAGATGTCCAAAGATGATCCTAAGATCAAGAAGATCCGAAAATGTAAAATACAATAGTAAAAGGTCCTATTTATAGGGAACTAGTAGCTTAAGAATTACAAAGATGAGTAAAAGACATAAAAATCCACTTCCGGGCCCACTTGGTGTGTGCTTGGGCTGAGTAATGAAGCATTTTCATGTAGAGACTCTTCTTGGAGTTAAACGCCAGCTTTTGTGCCAGTTTGGGCGTTTAACTCCCACTTTGGTGCCAGTTCCAGCGTTTAACGCTGGAAATTCTGAAGGTGACTTTGAACGCCGGTTTGGGCCATCAAATCTTGGGCAAAGTATGAACTATCATATATTGCTGGAAAGCCCAGGATGTCTACTTTCCAACGCCGTTGAGAGCGCGCCAATTGGTCTTCTGTAGCGCTAGAAAATCCACTTCGAGTGCAGGGAGGTCAGAATCCAACAGCATCTGCAGTCCTTTTCAGTCTCTGAATCAGATTTTTGTTCAGGTCCCTCAATTTCAGCCAAAAAATACCTGAAATCACAGAAAAACACACAAACTCATAGTAAAGTCCAGAAAAGTGAATTTTAACTAAAAACTAATAAAAATATACTAAAAACTAACTAAATCCTACTAGAAACATACTAAAACAATGCCAAAAAGCGTACAAATTATCCGCTCATCAGCGTGCCACTTGATGTTGAAGGCGTGGCACGCCAGCTCCCAACCATCACTTGGGCGTGCCACTTGAGGACCCAGGCATGCCACGCTAATGACTAGAGAAGGCAAAGTAAAACTTGGCGTGCCACTTGAGATCGAAGGCGTGGCATGCCAAGCTCTCATCTTCACTAAGGCGTGCCACTTGAGTATCAAGGCGTGGCATGCCATCCCTCATGGTTTATCTGGGCGTGCCACTTGAATGCTGGGCGTGGCACGCCATCTACTGGAACGAAGAGGCACAGTGGGCGTGGCACGCCAGACCCTGTGCATGGCACACCAGTTACATTTTCCAGAAAGGGAGATAGGAGGCCAACCATATGGGTGTGCAACTTAGTGTCGAAGGCGTGGCACGCCAGCTATCATTTCATACTTGGGCGTGCCACTTGAGTCTCAGGCGTGGCAGGCCAGCACCACCAATCAACAAGAAGAAAACCTGGGCATGGCACGCCATGCCAAAATTTGAGCTGAGCGTGGCACGCCAATGAAGCGCCAGTCACACGCCAGCCACTGGAGGTCACGTTTATTGTGTTTTCTTTTTCCTTCCAATTGTAATTTTGTTTTCTTTTTGTATTTTTTTTAATTCTAGTAGTAGGAGTAGTATAGATAACCACTGGAAGTACTGAGAAAGGGGGTGGTTATTGGAGGATTACGTAGTAGTTTTGTAAAAGTAATAGTTAGATTTACTTTCACATCATCTCTCCCATCTCGTGTACCTTCTCTAAGCTATGAGTAGCTAAATTCCCTCTCATTGATAGAGGGAGCTCTGTTGTACTTGATGGATTAACGATAGTGAATTTCTTCTTCTCTTTATCTTCTCCTTAATTTGCTAGAAGGAATTTTGTTTTAATGCTAGTGTTCAATCATCTTGGGAAAGAGGTTGAATGCAAAATGGGTTTCATGGGAACCTAGGAAAAGGAAACAAAGAACCATGCTTGAAATCCCTTCTCATATATGAGTAGATCTGGGTTTTGGTGATTGAATATGGTGACATATAATCCACCCTCTATTCTGGATCTACAAGGATGTGTGGTATAATCAGGGACCAAGCATATCTCTCTTCATGAGCAATTAGACCAAGGAATTGGTTGATTATCAAGATTTGAGAGATTGAGTCACCAAAGGATTAGGGCTCAATCAATCATGATTGCCAAGAGGTCAATGAGTTGCATGATTGAAGATGAGATGAGCTGGATTTAATCCAAAGAGAACAATATCTCCCAATCTCAATGAATACCCCTATTCTTATTTTCCACATTCTTTATAGCTCTTCTTTAAAATTATGTTAATCCCCATTCCCATTTACAATTAAGTCATTTATGATTCTACACTTTACATTACTGCCATTTCCCTTTATGCACTTTACTCTTTCTCTTTACTTTTGAGTCATTTACTTTCCTGTTCAATTACAATTCTGCAATCGTACTCTATATTTCTCATCTTGACTAATTCACCAATGGATTAAAATTGCTCAAATCTACCAATCTCTGTGGATACAATCCCACTCCACTGTGGGTTATTACTTGACGATAATTTTGGTGCGCTTGCCAAAAGAACGGGTTCATAATCAAAATTTTGAGGGTTGTGAATTCCGGTCATCATCATGTTTATAGCAGCTTAATGTGTTATGTGGTGCATTTTCTTGTGACACACAGAGCAACAAATTCATCTGAGAATGAGAATTTTTTTTTAGCAATGCATTGAGATGTTTGCATTTTTTTATTAAATACTTGGTTGCTTCTTAATTCACCTAGCCGACAACTGCATTGGTACAACTTTATTATATAATTTATGTGGCCTTTATTAACGTTTAGCTCTTATGAAAATGTTTATATGCGCTTTTTATTAGCACATTGAATTTGTATTTTGTGGGTCTTTTAAATTTTTGTTGAATGGACACCAACTTAGGCTCAGATGTGTCATGTTCATTTTAGCAATATTTCCTAATTTTTTTCTAGTTTAATTTGCTTAATGTGTCCTGTTCATTGTAGCTTAATGTGTCTTATGGTGCATTTTCTTGTCACACATAGAGCAATAAATTCATTTGAGAATAAGTATTTATTTTGAGCAATGCATTGAGATGTCTATGTTTTTTTATTAAATACTTGGTTGATTCTTGATTCACCTAGCCAACAACTGCATTGGTACAACTTTATTATATAATTTGTTTGGCCTTTGTTAACATTTAGCTCTTATGGAAATGTTTATATGAGCTTTTTATTAGCACGTTAAATTTGTATTTTGTGGGTCTTTTACAGTAAAGTTTATGAACTTTTGATAATTTGTAATTGTACAGGAGATGGTATTAGTCCCAAAGAATCTGCTAAACTTTCAAGATGGACCGAATCCAGCGTATGTCGGATTGGGTCAACACTTTGGTGCCGATACTAGATTTTTTGACAAGGAGATTGCTTCAAATAGAAAATGGGTACATATGTTTGCAGTGTAATAAGTTACTATAATCATAGGATCATCACAATAGATTATTTATATTTCTTTGCAAATGCAAGAAATATACCTAGTTATAATTGTTGGTTGTGCAGTGGTTTTTCCCTGTATGTATCACCCGTCACTTGTGGGTATATGCATTTGATGTCTCTGGAAAAAGGCTGTTCATACTGGATAGCATACACAGTAAACCTGATACAGCACAAAGCAGGCTAGATTCATATGCGGTACCACAACAGCTCATCACTATTAAGCTCTATTTAACCAATTTTACTGTATTCCATTTAACTTTAGTCGTTTGTGTCTTAGGCGAGGCTCATTGAAGACATTGCATAGGTGGCTATCCCGACGTATAAGTCCACTCTAAAAAGGCTGTCTTGCACTTATGCCTCTGTTCCAATACAACCAAATGGGTGATTCTTCCCTCCAAAATCTCGCAATATATTAATTGTTTAGTTACATTGAGATGTTCCACTAATAGAATTGCATTTTTCCATTCACTTAGATTTGACCATGGTGTGTATGCAATAAAATACATGGATTACTCGAAAGAAGACAGGAAACTAGATGACTGGCATTATGTGAGCTTCTATAAAGAACCCTGGGCGTGCCACTTGAGCTCGAAGGTGTGGCACGCTAAGGATACCAATGTTAGGGGTGTGCCACTTAAAGAGTTGGGTGTGGCACGCCATGCCAAAATTTGAGCTGGGCGTGGCACGCCAATGAAGCGCCAGTCACACGCCAGCCACTGGAGGTCACGTTTATTGTGTTTTCTTTTTCCCTCCCATTGTAATTTTGTTTTATTTTTGTATTTTTTTAATTCTAGTAGTAGGAGTAGTATAAATAACCCTGGAAGTACTGAGAAAGGGGGTGGTTATTGGGGGATTACGAAGTAGTTTTGTAAAAGTAATAGTTAGATTTACTTTCACATCATCTCTCCCATCTCGTGTACCTTCTCTAAGCTATGAGTAGCTAAATTTCCTCTCATTGATAGAGGGAGCTCTGTTGTACTTGATGGATTAATGATAGTGAATTTCTTCTTCTCTTCATCTTCTCCTTAATTTGCTAGAAGGAATTTTGTTTTAAAGCTAGTGTTCAATCATCTTGGGAAAGAGGTTGAATGCAAAATAGGTTTCATGGGAACCTAGGAAAAGGAAATAAAGAACCATGCTTGAAATCCCTTCTCACATATGAGTAGATCTGGGTTTTGGTGATTGAATATGGTGACATATAATCCACCCTCTATTCTGGATCTACAAGGATGTGTGGTATAATCAGGGGCCAAGCATATCTCTCTTCATGAACAATTAGACCAAGGAATTGGCTGATTATCAAGATTTGAGAGATTGAGTCACCAAGGGATTGGGGCTCAATCAATCATGATTGCCAAGAGGTCAATGAGTTGCATGATTGAAGATGAGATGAGCTGGATTTAATCCAAAGAGAACAATATCTCCCAATCTCAATGAATTCCCCTATTCTTATTTTCCACATTCTTTATAGCTCTTCTTTAAAATTATGTTAATCCCCATTCCCATTTACAATTAAGTCATTTATGATTCTACACTTTACATTACTGCCATTTCCCTTTATGCACTTTACTCTTTCTCTTTACTTTTGAGTCATTTACTTTCCTGTTCAATTACAATTCTACAATCGTACTCTATATTTCTCATCTTGACTAATTCACCAGTGGATTAAAATTGCTCAAATCTACCAATCTTTGTGGATACAATCCCACTCCACTGTGGGTTATTACTTGACGATAATTTTGGTGCGCTTGCCAAAAGAACGGGTTCATAATCAAAATTTTGAAAGTTGTGAATTCCGGTCATCATCATGTTTATAGCAGCTTAATGTGTTCTGTGGTGCATTTTCTTGTGACACACAGAGCAACAAATTCATCTGAGAATGAGAATTGTTTTTTGAGCAATGCATTGAGATGTTTGCATTTTTTTTATTAAATACTTGGTTGCTTCTTAATTCACCTAGCCGACAGCTGCATTGGTACAACTTTATCATATAATTTGTGTGGCCTTTATTAACATTTAGCTCTTATGAAAATGTTTATATGCGCTTTTTATTAGCACATTGAATTTGTATTTTGTGGGTCTCTTAATTTTTTGTTGAATGGACACCAACTTAGGCTCAGATGTGTCTTGTTCATTTTAGCAATATTTCCTAATTTTTTTCCTAGTTTAATTTGCTTAATGTGTCCTGTTCATAGTAGCTTAATGTGTCTTGTGGTGCACTTTCATGTCACACCCAAAGCAACAAATTCATTTGAGAATGAGTATTTATTTTGAGCAATGCATTGAGATGTCTGTGTTTTTTTATTAAATACTTGGTTGATTGTTGATTCACCTAGCAGACAACTGCATTGGTACAACTTTATTATATAATTTGTCTGGCCTTTGTTAACATTTAGCTCTTATGGAAATGTTTATATGAGCTTTTTATTCGCACGTTGAATTTGTATTTTGTGGGTTGTTTACAGTAAAGTTTATGAACTTTTGATAATTCGTAATTGTATAGGAGATGGTATTAGTCCCAAAGAATCTTCTAAACTTTCAAGATGGACCGAATCCAGCGTATGTCGGATTGGGTCAACACTTTGGTGCCGATACTAGATTTTTTGACAAAGAGATTGCTTCAAATAGAAAATGGGTACATATGTTTGCAGTGTAATATGTTACTATAATCATAGGATCATCACAATAGATTATTTATATTTCTTTGCAAATGCAAGAAATATACCTAGTTATAATTATTGGTTGTGTAGTGGTTTTTCCCTGTATGTATCACTCGTCACTTGTGGGTATATGCATTTGATGTCTCTGGAAAAAGGCTGTTCATACTGGATAGCATACACAGTAAACCTGATACAGCACGAAGCAGGCTAGATTCATATGCGGTACCACAACAGCTCATCACTATTAAGCTCTATTTAACCATTTTTATTGTATTCCATTTAACTTTAGTCGTTTGTGTCTTAGGCGAGGCTCATTGAAGAGATTGCACAGGTGGCTATCCCGACTTATAAGTCTACTCTAAAAAGGATGCCTTGCACTTATGCCTCTGTTCCAATACAACCAAATGGGTGATTCTTCCCTCCAAAATCTCGCAATGTATTAATTGTTTAGTTACATTGAGATGTTCCACTAATAAAATTGCATTTTTCCGTTCACTTAGATTTGACCGTGGTGTGTATGCAATAAAATACACGGAGTACTGGAAAGAAGACGGGAAACTAGATGTCTGGCATTATGTGAGCTTCTAAACCTATATACCTTATTACCATATTTTTTATACACAGGTCAAGACCAGTGCCTAAAAGTAGTTTTTTAACATTGATTTTTATGTGCAGGACATCTTCAAGTTATACAGGTTGGAAATAATACTAGACATCATCCTGCATCACAAGAATTTAGACATTCGAGCTGCCTTATTGAATGCCCTTGAAAGCCGTGCTCGGCCTCTGATTGCAAGAAATGATACCAGTTCGGAATTCTACAAAATAATTTCATTGTTAGTATAGTCCAAACCGATAGTCAATTCTCAAATCAAATTAAATTTATGGTTTTGTCACAAGTACAAACCCCAATAAGAATTAACCGGAGTTTTTGGACTCCGGGTTGTCTCACGAGGAATTATAATGAAGTGGTCAATTATTAGCTATGAAGGGGTAAAGGGTGGTTTTGATTGGTAAAAGGGTGATGAGCGGATAATTTATACGCTTTTTGGCATTGTTTTTAGTATGTTTTTAGTATATTTTAGTTAGTTTTTATTATATTTTTATTAGTTTTTAGTTAAAATTCACTTTTCTGGACTTTACTATGAGTTTGTGTGTTTTTCAGTGATTTTAGGTATTTTCTGGCTGAAATTGAGGGACCTGAGCAAAAATTTGATTCAGAGGCTGAAAAGGACTGTAGATGCTGTTGGATTCTGACCTCCCTGCACGCGAAGAGGATTTTTTAGAGCTACAGAAACCCAATTGGCACGCACTCAATTGCGTTGGAAATTAGACATCCTGGGCTTTCCAGAAATGTATAATAGAACATACTTTGCCCGAGATTTGATGGTCCAAACCGGCGTTCCAAATCATCTCAAAATTGCCCGGCGTTAAACGCCGGAACTGGCACAAGAATGGGAGTTAAACGCCCAAACTGGCACAAAAGCTGGCGTTTAACTCCAAGAAAAGTCTCTACACATGAAAGTTTCAATGCTCAGCCCAAGCACACACCAAGTGGGTCCGGAAGTGGATTTTTATGTCATTTACTCATTTCTGTAAACCCTAGGCTACTAGTTCTCTACAAATAGGACCTTTTGCTATTGTATTTTCATCTTTGGATCTTTAGATCTTTTGATCATCTTTGGACATCTAGTTCTTAGATCATTGGGAGGCTGGCCATTCGGCCATGCCTAGACCTTGTTCTTATGTATTTTCAACGGTGGAGTTTCTACACACCATAGATTAAGGTGTGGAGCTCTGTTGTACCTCAAGTATTAATGCAATTACTATTGTTCTTCTATTCAATTCAGCTTGTTCTTATTCCAAGATATTCATTCGCACTCAAGAACTTGATGAATGTGATGATTATGTGACGCTCATCAGCATTCTCACTTATGAACGCGTTCCTGACAACCACCTCCGTTCTACAAGCAAACAAGGCTTGAATGTTTATCTCTTGGATTCCTTAATCAGAATCTTCGTGGTATAAGCTAGAATTGATGGCGGCATTCAAGAGAATCCGAAAGGTCTAAACCTTGTCTGTGGTATTCTGAGTATGATTCAATGATTGAATGACTGTGACGAGCTTCAAACTCCTGAAGGTTGGGCGTTAGTGACAGACGCAAAAGAATCAATGGATTCTATTCCAACCTGATTGAGAACCGACAGATGATTAGCCGTGCCGTGACAGGGTGCGTTGAACATTTTCATTGAGAGGATAGGACTGTAGCCACTGACAATGATGATGCCCAACATACATCTTGCCATGGAAAGGAGTAAGAAGGATTGGATGAAGACAGTAGGAAAGCAGAGAGACGAAAGGGACAAAGCATCTCCATACGCTTATCTGAAATTCTCACCAATGAATTACATAAGTATCTCTATCTTTATGCTTTATTCATAAATCATCCATAAGGTGACCATAGCTTCCTTCATACCAACAATCTCCGTGGGATCGACCCTTACTCGCGTAAGGTTTATTACTTGGACGACCCAGTGCACTTGCTGGTTAGTTGTGCGAAGTTGTGATAAAGAGTTGAGATTGCAATTAAGCGTACCATGTTGATGGCGCCATTGATGATCACAATTTCGTGCACCAAGTTTTTGGTGCCGTTGCCGGGGATTGTTTGAGTTTGGACAACTGACGGTTCATCTTGTTGCTTAGATTAGGCATTTTTTTCTTTAGAGTTCTTAAGAATGAATTCTAGTGTTTCAAGGTGATGTTCTTATCATCACCAAAGCTGATTGATTCTCATCAATTTAGCTCTTGAATGCAATGTCCTGCTGAAGCTTGGCTAGCCATGTCTAATTCCTTTAGACTAAAGCTTTAGACTAACATTGCATGATTCCTGGAATTCTCATTAAGAATTTTGATATCTTTACAAAAAAAAAAATTACAAAATCAAAAAAAAAAACCAAAAATATTGTATGTTTCTTGTTGAGTCTAGTGTCTCATGTTAAGTTTGGTGTCAATTGCATGTTTCTGTTCTTCTTGCGTTCATTCATGTGTCTTAAGTGATCTTCAAGATGTTCTTGATGATTTCATTGCTCTGATCTTTAAAATTCTCTTGTCTTGAATGTTTTGTTGTTTCTCATATGCATTCTCATTTTGTTAGTGTCAGTAGTAAACAAACTGCTAAGTTTGGTGTCTTGCATGCATTGTTATTTGATTTTAGTTGCATTTTGATTATTCCTCATTATTAAAAATCCAAAAAAAATTTTAATTTGTGTCTTTTCAAGTCAATAATACAGAGAATTGAAGATTCAGAACATTCAGCAGAGGAATTACACAGAAAAAGCTGGGCGTTCAAAACGCCTAGTAAGGAAAGAAAACTGGCGTTTAAACGCCAGCCAGGGCACCTGGCTGGGCGTTTAACGTCCAAAAGGGTAGTGTTTTGGGCGTTAAACGCCAGAATGGATACCATTCTGGGCGTTTAACGCCAGGATGGCACAAGAGGGAAGATTCTGTTTTTAATTCAAATTTTTTTCAAGTTTTCAAAATTTTTCAAAATCAAATCTTTTTCAAATCATATCTTTTCAATCATATTTTTTCAAAATCAATTTCTTTCTTTTTCAAAGATACTTGCTAACAATTAATGATTTGATTCAACATTTCAAGTATGTTGCCTTTTCTGTTGAGAAAGGTTTAATGTTTGAATCATATCTTTCCTTGTTAGCCAAGTCATTAATTTTTAAAATCAAATATTTTTAAATTGTTTTTCAAATCATATCTTCTCAAAAAAAACCATAACTTTTCAATCATATCTTTTTAATTTCTAATTTCAAAATCTTTTTCAAAAATCACTTGATTTCTTTTCCACTCTTAGTTTTCGAAAATCAATTAGTTTTTTTCAACATGTTTTTAAAATCTTTTACTTAATTTTCGACAATTTCTTCCCCTCTTCTCACATCCTTCTATTTATGGACTAACACTCCTCCTCAATGCACAATTCGAACTCTGTCTTTGGTGATAAGTTCGAATTCTTCTACCTCCTCCTTCTATTTTTCTTTTCCTCTGACACCTCAAAGAATCTCTATACTGTGACATAGATGATTCCATATTTTTTTGTTTTCTTCTCTTTCATATGAGCAGGAGCAAAGACAAAAGCATTCTTGTTGAGGCTGACCCTGAACCTGAAAGGACCTTGAAGCGAAAGCTAAGAGAAGCTAAAGCACAACTCTCTGTAGAGGACCTAACAGAAATCTTCAAACAAGAAGAAGACATGGCAGCCAAAAACAACAACAATGCCAACAATGCAAGGAAGGTGCTGGGTGACTTTACTGCACCTACTCCCGACTTCTATGGGAGAAGCATCTCTATCCCTGCCATTGGAGCAAACAACTTTGAGCTTAAGCCTCAATTAGTTTCTCTGATGCAACAGAATTGCAAGTTCCATGGACTTCCATTGGAAGATCCTCATCAGTTTTTAGCTGAATTCTTGCAAATCTGTGACACTGTCAAGACCATGGGGTTGACTCTGAGGTCTACAGACTTATGCTATTCCCTTTTGCTGTAAGAGACAGAGCTAGGATATGGTTGGACTCACAACCTAAAGAAAGCCTGAACTCTTGGGAAAAGCTAGTCAATGCCTTCTTGGCAAAGTTCTTTCCACCTCAAAAATTGAGTAAGCTTAGAGTGAAAGTCTAAACCTTCAGACAGAAGGAAGGTGAATCCCTCTATGAAGCTTGGGAAAGATACAAACAATTGATCAGAAAGTGTCCCTCTGACATGCTTTCTGAATGGAGCATCATAGGTATCTTCTATGATGGTCTGTCTGAACTGTCCAAGATGTCATTAGATAGCTCTGCTGGAGGATCTCTTTATCTGAAGAAGACGCCTGCAGAAGCTCAAGAACTCATTGAAATGGTTGCAAATAACCAATTCATGTACACTTCTGAAAGGAATCCTGTGAAAGATGGGACAAATCAGAAGAAAGGAGTTCTTGAGATTGATACTCTGAATGCCATATTGGCTCAGAACAAAATATTGACTCAACAAGTCAATATGATTTCTCAAAGTCTGTCTGGAATGCAAGCTGCACCAGGCAGTACTAAGGACGTTTCATCTGAGGAAGAAGCTTATGATCCTGAGAACCCTTCAATGGAAGAGGTGAATTACATGGGAGAACCCTATGGAAACACCTATAATTCTTCATGGAGAAATCATCCGAATCTCTCATGGAAGGATCAACAGAGACCTCAACAAGGTTTCAACAATAATAATGGTGGAAGAAACAGGTTCAGCAATGGCAAACCTTTTCCATCATCTTCTCAGTAACAGACAAAGAGTTCTAAGCAGAGCCACTCCGACTTAGCAACCATGGTCTCTGATCTAATCAAAATCACTCAAAGTTTCATGACTGAAACAAGGTCCTCCATTAGAAACTTGGAGGCACAAGTGGGACAGCTGAGTAAGAAAGTTACTGAACTCCCTCCTAGTATTCTTCCAAGCAATACAGAAGAGAATCCTAAAGGAGAATGCAAGGCCATTAACATGATCCACATGGCCGAACTAGGAGAGGAAGAAGAGGCAGTGAACGCCACTGAGGAAGACCCCAATAGACGTCCACTGGCCTCCAATGAGTTCCCTAATGAGGAACCATGGGAATTTGAGGCTCATAATGAGACCATAGAGATTCCATTGGATTTACTTCTGCCATTCATGAGCTCTGATGAATATTCTTCCTCTGAAGAGGATGAAGATGTCACTGAAGAGCAAGTTGCTAAGTACCTTGGAGCAATCATGAAGCTAAATGACAAGTTATTTGGTAAAGAGACTTTGGAGAACGAACCTCCTTTGCTCACCAAAAAACTGGATGACTTGTCTAGGCAGAAATTACCTCAAAAGAGACAAGATCCTGGGAAGTTCTCAATACCTTGTGCCATAGGCACCATGACCTTCAAGAAGGCCTTGTGTGACCTAGGGTCAAGTGTAAACCTCATGCTTCTCTCTGTAATGGAGAAGCTAGGGATCTTTGAGGTACAAGCTGCAAGAATCTCACTAGAGATGGCAGACAATTCAAGAAAACAAGCTTATGGGCTTGTAGAGGATGTTCTGGTAAAGATTGAAGACCATTACATCCCTACTGATTTGATAGTCCTAGAGACTAGGAAGTGCATGGATGAATCCATCATCCTTGGCAGACCCTTCCTAGCCACAGCAAAGGCTGTGATTGATGTGGACAGAGGAGAATTGATCATTCAAGTGAATGAAGAATCCTTTGTGTTTAAGGCTCAAGGATATCCCTCTGTCACCATGGAGAGGAAGCATAAAGAGCTTCTCTCAAAACAGAGTCAAACAGAGCCCCCACAGTCAAACTCTAAGTTTGGTGTTGGGAGGCCACAACCAACTTCAAAGTTTGGTATTGAACCCCCACATTCAAACTCTAAGTTTGGTGTTGGGAGGTTCCAACATTGCTCTGAGCATCTGTGAGGCTCCATGAGAGCCCTCTGTCAAGCTACTGACATTAAAGAAGCGCTTGTTGGGAGGCAACCCAATGTTATATTTAATCTATTTTCCTTTGTTATTTTATGTTTTCTGTAGGTTGATGATCATGGGAAGTCACAAAATCAAGTGAAAAAGCAAAAACAGAATGGAAAACAGAAAGAAAAATAGCACACCCTGGAGGAAGGTCTTGCTGGCGTTTAAACGCCAATAAGGGCAGCAAATGGGCGTTTAACGCCCAGTCTGGCACCATTCTGGGCGTTTAACGCCAGAAAGGGGCACCAGACTGGCGTTAAACACCAGGAAAGGGTAAGAAGCTGGCGTTAAACGCCAGAAATGGGCACCAGCCCGGCGTTTAACGCCAGAATTGGCATAGAGAGCATTTTTGCTCGCCACTTGGTGCAGGGATGAATTTTCCTTGACACCTCAGGATCTGTGGACCCCACAGGATCCCCACCTACCCCACCATCCCTCTCTCTTCTTTTTCACCCATTCACCAATCACCTCAACCACTCTTCCCCAAAAACCCCTCATCTATCGAATCACACTATTCTCTTCACCACTCACATCCATCCTTCATAAAACCTCACCTACCTCACCATTCAAATTCAAACCACTTTCCCTCCCAAACCCACCCATTCATAACCGAACCCTACCCCTCTCTCCACCCCTATATAAACCCATCTTCAATCCTTCATTTTCACATAACATAAACACTACTTCTCCCCCTTTTGGCCGAACCATAAAGCCATCTCCATCTCCTCTATTTCTTCTTCTTCTAATCTCTTCTTTCTTCTTTTGCTCGAGGATGAGCAAACCTTCTAAGTTTGGTGTGGTAAAAGCATTGCTTTTTGTTTTTCCATAACTATTTATGGCATCTAAGGCCGGAGAAACCTCTAGAAAGAGGAAAGGGAAGGCAAAAGCCTCCTCCTCCGAGTCATGGGAGATGGAGAGATTCATCTCAAGGTGCATCAAGACCACTTCTATGAAGTTGTGGCCATGAAGAAGGTGATCCCCGAGGTCCCTTTCAAACTCAAAAAGAGTGAATATCCGGAGATCCGACATGAGATCCGAAGAAGAGGTTGGGAAGTTCTTACCAACCCCATTCAACAAGTCGGAATCTTAATGGTTCAAGAGTTCTATGCCAATGCATGGATCACCAAGAATCATGATCAAAGTGTGAACCCGGACCCAAAGAATTGGCTTACAATGGTTGGGGTGAAATACTTAGATTTTAGTCCGAAAAATGTAAGGTTGGCATTCAACTTGCCCATGATGCAAAGAGATGAACACCCTTACACTAGAAGGGTCAACTTTGATCAAAGGTTGGACCAAGTCCTCATAGACATTTGTGAAGAGGGCGCTCAATGGAAGAGAGATTCAAGAGGGAAGCCGGTTCAATTGAGAAGGCATGACCTTAAGCCCATGGCTAGGGGATGGTTGGAGTTTATCCAACGCTCAATCATTCCCACTAGCAACCGGTCCGAAGTTACTATAGATCGGGCTATCATGATTCATAGCATCATGATTGGAGAGGAAGTAGAAATTCATGAGGTCATATCCTAGGAACTTTATAAGGTGGCGGACAAGTCCTCTACCTTGGCAAGGTTAGCCTTCCCTTATCTCATTTGTTACCTCTGTTATTCGGTTGGAGTTGACATAGAGGGAGACATCCTCATTGATGAGGACAAGCCCATCACTAAGAAAAGGATGGAGCAAATAAGAGATCCCACTCATCATGAAATCCCTGAGATACCTCAAGGGATGCACTTTCCTCCACAAAACTATTGGGAGCAAATCAACACCTCCCTAGGAGAATTGAGTTCCAACATGGGACAACTAAGGGTGGAGCACCAAGAACATTCCATCCTCCTCCATGAAATTAGAGAGGATCAAAGAATCATGAAAGAGGAGCAACAAAGGCAAGGAAAAGACATTGAGGAGCTCAAGCACTCCATAAGATCTTCAAGAGGAAGAACAAGCTGCCATCACTAAGGTGGACCCGTTCTTTAATTTTCTTGTTCTTTATTTTCTTGTTTTTCGAATTTTCATGCTTATGTTTATCTATGTTTCTGTCTTATGATCATTAGTGTCTTAGTGTCTATGCCTTAAAGTTATGAATGTCCTATGAATCCATCACCTTTCTTAAAAAAATGTTCTTAATTGAAAAAAAGAAGAATTGCATGAATTCTGAATTTTATAACAGATTAATTATTTTGATGTGGTGGCAATATTTTTGTTTTCTGAATGTATGCTTAAACAGTGCATATGTCTTTTGAATTTGTTGTTCATGAATGTTGGCTCTTGAAAGAATGATGAAAAAGGAGACATGTTACTAAGGATCTGAAAAATCATAAAACTGATTCTTGAAGCAAGAAAAAGCAGTGAATATTCAAAAAAATAAAGAAAAGAGAGAAAAGAGAAAACGAAAAAAAAGAAGAAAAAAAGAAAGAAATGAAAAAAATAATAAAGTCGTGATCCAAGGCAAAAAGAGTGTGCTTAAGAACCCTGGACACTTCTAATTGGGGACTCTAGCAAAGCTGAGTCACAATCTGAAAAGGTTCACCCAATTATGTGTCTGTGGCATGTATGTATCCGGTGGTAATACTGGAAGACAGAGTGCTTTGGGCCACGGCCAAGACTCATAAAATAGCTATGTTCAAGAATCATCATACTTAACTAGGAGAATCAATAACACTATCTGGATTCTGAGTTCCTATAGAAGCCAATCATTCTGAATTTCAAAGGATAGAGTGAGATGCCAAAACTGTTCAGAGGCAAAAAGCTAAAAGCCCCGCTCATCTAATTAATACTGATCTTCATAGATGTTTTTGGAATTCATTGCATATTCTCTTCTTTTTCTCTTATTTGATTTTCAGTTGCTTGGAGACAAGCAACAATTTAAGTTTGGTGTTGTGATGAGCGGATAATTTATACGCTTTTTGGCATTGTTTTTAGTATATTTTTAGTATGTTTTAGTTAGTTTTTATTATATTTTTATTAGTTTTTAGTTAAAATTTACTTTTCTGGACTTTACTATGAGTTTGTGTGTTTTTCTGTGATTTCAGGTATTTTCTGGCTGAAATTGGGGGACCTGAGCAAAAATCTGATTCAGAGGCTGAAAAGGACTGTAGATGCTGTTGGATTCTGACCTCCCTGCACTCAAAGTGGATTTTCTGGAGCTACTGAAGCCCAATTGGCGCGCTCTCAATTGCGTTGGAAAGTAGACATCCTGGGCTTTCTAGCAATGTATAATAGTCTATACTTTACCCGAGATTTGATGACCCAAACCGGCGTTCCAAATCAGCTCAAAACTGCCCGGCGTTAAACGCCGGAACTGGCACAAGAATGGGAGTTAAACGCCCAAACTGGCACAAAAGCTAGCGTTTAACTCCAAGAAAAGTCTCTACACATGAAAGTTTCAATGCTCAGCCCAAGCACACACCAAGTGGGCCCGGAAGTGGATTTTTATGTCATTTACTCATTTCTGTAAACCCTAGGCTACTAGTTCTCTACAAATAGGACCTTTTGCTATTGTATTTTCATCCTTGGATCTTTAGATCTTTTGATCATCTTTGGACGTCTAGTTCTTAGATCATTGGGAGGCTGGCCATTCGGCCATGCCTAGACCTTGTTCTTATGTATTTTCAACGGTGGAGTTTCTACACACCATAGATTAAGGGGTGGAGCTCTGCTGTACCTCAAGTATTAATGCAATTACTATTGTTCTTCTATTCAATTCAGCTTGTTCTTATTCCAAGATATTCATTCGCACTCAAGAACTTGATGAATGTGATGATTATGTGACGCTCATCATCATTCTCACTTATGAATGCGTGCCTGACAACCACCTCCGTTCTACAAGCAAACAAGGCTTGAATGTTTATCTCTTGGATTCCTTAATCTGAATCTTCGTGGTATAAGCTAGAATTGATGGTGGCATTCAAGAGAATCCGGAAGGTCTAAACCTTATCTGTGGTATTCTGAGTAGGATTCAATGATTGAATGACTGTGACGAGCTTCAAACTCCTGAAGGCTGGGCATTAGTGACAGATGCAAAAGAATCAATGGATTCTATTCCAACCTGATTGAGAACCGACAGATGATTAGCCGTGTCGTGACAAGGTGCGTTGAACATTTTCACTGAGAGGATGGGACTGTAGCCACTGACAATGGTGATGCCCAACATACAGCTTGCCATGGAAAGGAGTAAGAAGGATTGGATGAAGACAGTAGGAAAGCAGAGAGACGGAAGGAACAAAGCATCTCCATACGCTTATCTGAAATTCTCAGCAATGAATTACATAAGTATCTCTATCTTTATGCTTTATTCATAAATCATCCATAACCATTTGAATCTACCTGACTGAGATTTACAAGGTGACCATAGCTTGTTTCATACCAACAATCTCCGTGGGATCGACCCTTACTCGCGTAAGGTTTATTACTTGGACGACCCAGTGCACTTGCTGGTTAGTTTTGCGAAGTTGTGATAAAGAGTTGAGATTGCAATTGAGCGTACCATGTTGATGGCGCCATTGATGATCACAATTTCATGCACCAGAGGGCAAGAAAAATAGATGGCAAGAAAAGTAAATCAATCAAGTAGCTAAAGAAAGCAAGTAATAAAGGGAGACATTCATGGCAAGGGTTTAGAACATAGGCTTTCCATCCTTGTCATGCAATGATTAATTCATCTTATTTAGACAACTCCAACACATAGGGAGAAAGTCAAACGAGATTAATTAATCATATCACAATAATAAACAAGAATTTATCTTATTACGTCATCCCCGAAGATGGAAGAAGGTATCATGTTATCCTCATACTCGGAGAAAGTCTAATAAGACTAATTAACCTCAATCCAAATGTATTAATCAACTCACTAATGGAATTAGCAAAAGATTAGAGTCAATTGAAATCATATTAACTAACAATTCTAGATCACCAACATTAGTTGGGTTTTCATGACTCAAGATTGCCTAATTACTCTTTCTAAGCCAAGAATGCTCAAAATCTACTCTAACATCCTTCCAAGCATTTTGTCAAACACTTGGAAGGCATACAAGGAAAGCATGGTAAATTGCATGGAAAGATAAAATCTAACAACTACCAATTGTAAGGAAAATAAGATCACAACTCAAATCAACAATAAAAGAACATCAAACATTAAATTGCACTAAAAGTAAATTAAATCCAACAAGAGCATCCATGAACATAAAAGAGAAATTAACAATGAAAACTAAGAGAATCAAGTAGTAGGAACAAGAAATCATAAAAGAAACAAGATGAAAACATGTAATTGAACCTAGATCTAAGATGGAAATGACCTAAACCTAACCTTATTCTAGAGAGAAGAGGGAGCTTCTCTCTCTAGAAACTAACCTACATGATGCCAAAACTACAAATAATTGCTCTCCCCTTTTGCTTGGGCTTCAATTCTGCATGAAATACACTCAGAAACAGGTTGGAATTGGGCCTGGGCTGCTCAGAAATCGTCCCCAGTGTTTTGCCTTTAAGTGAGTCACGTGCGAGTGTCAACGCGTACGCGCCATGTGCGCGTGCGCGTCGATTGGCTATTTGTTCATCCGCACGGATGCATCATGTACACGTGCGCGTCTTTATGCGAAATCACTTTTGTGCGTGCACGCCTCGTACGCGTGCGCGCCCATCGATGCATTCCCAATTCTTGTTTCCTCATGCATTCTCCACTTTGCATGCTTTTCTCATTATTTCTTCCATCCAATACTTGCCTTATGAACCTGAAATCACTCAACAAACACATCAAGGCATTGAATGGAATTAAAGTGAGTTAAAATCACCAATTTAAGGGCCTAAAAAGCATGTTTTTACACTTAAGCACAATTCAAGGGAGAATTACAAAACCATGCTATTTTATTGAATAAATATGGGAAAAGGTGAATAAATCCCCTAAAATAAGCATAAGATAAACCACAAAATTGGGGTTTATCAAATCTCCCCACACTTAAACTAAGCATGTCCTCATGCTAAAATCAAGAATGAAGCAAAAGGGTATCAACATTTATTCAATGCAAACTAACTAAATGCAACCTATCTATATGCAATCTATCTATATGAATGCATCCACTTGGTCAAAACAAGTCAATTTCCAAGAATACATATACAAGCACAAGGGCTAAGGCAATAGCAATCAAATCAAACCACAATTGAATTGAATCATTGAAAGATTTTACAAACTTACAAGAAAAGATGATCATGGGTGGAGACATGTAATTAAGCGATCGAACCCTCACCGGATGTGTATCCGCTCTAGGCACTCAAGTGTATGGGGTTGATTCACTCAATTCTCCCCTAGTCATGCTTTCCAAGATTTGTTTTTCATCTAACAATCAACAATTATTTCATGCATGCATACAAATATCATGAGGTCGTTTTCATAGGTTGTAATGGGGCTAGGGTCAAGGTAGGATGCATATGGTCAAGTGGACTAGAATTTGAATCTTTGATTAACCTAAGCTTCCCACCTAACTTATGACAACCTATACAATTCTAAACAAACCTAACTACCCATTCTTCACTTTTTCACACACTCATGCATTCTCTTTTGATCACCACACATATGCATTGATTATTATTGAACTTCACTTTGGGGCACTTTATCCCCTTTTTATTACTTTTCTTTTTCTTTCTTTCTATATATTTTCTTTTTCTTCTTATATATATATATATATATTTTTTTTTCTCATTTACATTTTTTTTCAAACTAAAATATATACAAGAACATCAATGCATATGGTTTACACATGATTAATACATGAGTATGTACCCAATTCCCAAAATTTTTCAACAAAAATACAAACACACTTTTATCTCTACCCAATATTCCCAACTCTCCCAAAATCAATTGATAAATACTCTCACTAGCCTAAGCTAATCAAAGATCCAAACAAGGGACATTTATTATTTTTCACTTAGGCTTGTAATGTGCTACAATTATGAACAAATGGGTTAAGCATAGGCTCAAAATTGGCTAACAATGGAAGATAAAAGGTAGGCTATTTAGTTAAGTGAGCTATTTGAACAATGGCCTCAATCATATAAATGCATGTATAAACAAAATAATGGACATAAAGAATCAAACAAATCAAATATTACAATCATAAGAAGAGAATAATGCACACAAGAATGAAAATAAGTGGTTATATATGATATAACCACACAATTAGGCTCAAATCTCACATGATTGTGTTCTTAGCTCAAAACATGATCCACAAAGTATATAATTCAAACAAGTTCTAAATTTTTTTTTCAATCAATAGGGGTGCCCTATAGATAAAATCCTTGGAAAATATCATGATTTTGACTAAGCTTAATATAGACATATGCAAAATAAGAAAATGCAACTAAAAATCCTAAAATAAATGCAAAATTGTTGGGATTAGAAACTTGTTACCCAAAAACGCCGAGTGGTCGGACGACCTCCCCACACTTAAAATTTTGCACCGTCCTCGGTGCACTAAATGAGCAAGGGGGTACGACGACTCTCTAAGTTGCCACCTTCATCTGGTAGGTCAACCGGTGCTGTGTGTTCTTCTTCCGCTTCCATTTTTGCTTATGGTGCATCAAACATGAAAAACAAAATAAACACCGTAAGATGAGAAAATACAAAAGCAAGGAAGCGTGGATTGTTGGAATGAAGTAAATCACTAGAATTAAGTGAGTGAATTGGTGTGACATTAATGAAAAATAGTTGTATGGGTTCTAACTTGCATGCGGTTTAGAACTCACACCCTAGTATTTAAAAATCATGTCACAATTATGCAAAAGAAAACATGCACTTCACTCATTCTAGTGTGCTTGAGATACTTTAAATGACTTGTAGGCTAAAACAACCCAACAAGTAGTGAAGAAGCATAAAAGCATTCAAGCAAAAATCAAGCAATTGTGAAATTGGATAATGCATGGACATTGATTGATGTGTAGGTAGACTTAGTGAACAAAATGGTATATGAAACTCACACAACAATTAATGACACATATTGAAGTTGTTGCAACACCTAAGTGACATAGAGGTGAAACACATGGATGCTGTGGAACTTAGGAAAAAGAGGATAGAACTGAAAATCAATCACATAGCAAGCATGGTCCACAAAGCTATACAAAGCTCAAAAATATGTCACTGGGTAAGCTTTCGATCTAATTTCACAACTCTACAATCTCAATGCATGAAATAAGTGATGTGAATAAGGATAAACCATAAACAAGCATCACCTAAAAAAATACAATGATAATATACAATTGCCTAACAATAGATGACGAATGCATGGTGGCCAAAACATGCAATTCAAAAGAGTTAAGAAGATTAAAGGTAATGTAACATTCACTTGGTGCTCACAAATGTTAAACATGAAAACTCAAAACCAAGTGACAAAATATAACCTCAACAATTAAATCCAACAATAAAAATTAAAAATAATGATGTTAAAATAACATCTCATCAATAATCAGCAGCAAGAAATAGTAAACAATATTAATAATCCAACACTTATAAAGAAAAATAGAAAATAAAATAAAAATGTACTAATTGAACAATTAACTAACTAACTAAAAGAAGTGGTTATAGATGGTGTTTGGTAGTGTTGGGTGATGATTGAGGGGTGGAAAGAGAAGAGAAGAAGGAAAGAAATGAAAAGAAGAGAAGAAAAGAAGGTGGGTGAAACAGGGCAATCCACGCGTGCGCGTCATGTACGCGTAAGCGTGGATTGATGAATTGGTAGCGATGCGTACGCGTGAGGTACGCGTGCGTGTGTCTTGGGCACAAAGTTGGCACACTTCAGGCACAACTCTCGGGTGAATGTATAGAGGGGTGGAACTTCTGGATCCTCGCGTACACGTCATGTGCGCGTTCCCGTGGATGGTCGAAAATGCTTGGGGCACGCGTACGCATGAGCGACGCGTACGCGTGGGTTGGTGCTCTGATTTCCAAAATCTTTCTATGTTTTTGCACCAAACAAAGAATTCCAACCCTCCGAACAACTACCAAAACATCATAAAACCTTATTTAACATACTAAATGGTGCACGGAATTGTGATCGTAATGGCTCCAACAACTTGGTACGCACAATTGTAATATCAATCTTTTTCACAGCTTCGCACAACTAACCAGCAAGTGCACTGGGTCGTCCAAGTAATAAACCTTACCTGAGTAAGGGTCGATCCTACGGAGATTGTCGGTATGAAGCAAGCTATGGTCATCTTGTAAATCTCAGTCAGGCGGATTCAAATGGTTATAAAGGTTTTCGAATATAAAGATAAATAAAGCATAAAGTAAAGATAGAGATACTTATGTAATTCATTGGTGAGAATTTCAAAAAAGTGCATAGAGATGCTTTGTTCTTTTTGAATATCTGCTTTCGTACTGCTTTCATCCAATCATTCTTACTCCTTTCCATGGTAAGTTGTATATAGGGCGTCACTGTTGTCAATGGCTACTTCCCATCCTCTCAGTGAAAATGGTCCAAATGGGCTATCACCGCACGGCTAATCATCTGTCGATTCTCGATCATGTTGGAATAGAATCCCGTGATCCTTTTGCGTCTGTCACTACGCCCAACACTCGCGAGTTTGAAGCTCGTCACAGTCATCCCTTTCCAGATCCTACTCGGAATACCACAGACAAGGTTTAGACCTTCCGGATCTCAGGAATGGCCGCCAATAATTCTAGCTTATACCACGAAGACTCTGATCTCACGAAATGGGAAGCTCGGTTGTCAGGCGAGGCAACCATGCGTCGTGGGTCAGGAATCCAAGAGATACACGCCCAATCTTATATAGAACGGAAGTGGTTGTCAGGCACGCGTTCATAGGTGAGAATGATGATGAGTGTCACGGATCGTCACATTCATCATGTTGAAGTGTGAGTGAATATCTTAGAACAAGAATAAGCATGAATTGAATTGAAGAACAATAGCATTTTGCATTAATACTTGAGGAACAGCAGAGCTCTACACCCTTAATCTATGGTGTGTAGAAACTCCACCGTTGAAGATACATAAGTGAAAATAAGGTAGGCATGGCCGTGAGGCCAGCCGCCAATGTCTAAGGACTAACAATAATCAAAGATGTGCCAAAAGCTCGTCCAAAGATTGATTAAAAGATGAAAATACAATAGTAAAAAGTCCTATTTATACTAGACTAGTTACTAGGGTTTACAGAAATAAGTCTTAGTGCAGAAATCCGCTTCTGGGGCCGACTTTAGTCTCTGCTTGGGCTGAGCTTGAGCTTTACACGTGCAGAGGCTTCTCTTGGGGTTAAACGCCAAGTTGTAATGTGTTTTTGGTGTTTAACTCTGGTTTGTGACGTGTTTCTGGCATTTTACTCCAGAATGCAGCATGAAACTAGCGTTGAACGCCAGTTTGCATCATCTAAACTCGAATAAAGTATGGACTATTATATATTGCTGGAAAGACCTGGATGTCTACTTTCCAACGCAATTGAGAGCGCATCATTTGAAGTTTTGTAGCTCCAGAAAATCGTTTTCGAGTGCAGGGAGGTCAGAATCCAACATCATCTGTAATCCTTTTTTAGCCTCCTATCAGATTTTTACTCAGGTCCCTCAATTTCAGCCAGAAAATACCTGAAATCACAGAAAAACACACAAACTCATAGTAAAGTCTAGAAATATGAATTTTGCATAAAAAATAATAAGAACATCCCTAAAAGTAGCTAGATCCTACTAAAAACTACCTAAAAATAATGCCAAAAAGCGTATAAATTATCCGCTCATCACAACACCAAACTTAAACTGTTGCTTGTCCCCAAGCAACTGAAAATAAAATAGGATAAAAAGAAGAGAATATACTATAAATCTCAAAAAATCAATGAATATTAGTTCTAATTAGATGAGCGGGACTTGTAGCTTTTTGCTTCTGAACAGTTTTAGCATCTCACTTTATCCTTAGAAGTTTAGAATGATTGGCATCCATAAGAACTCAGAGTTCAGATAGTGTTATTGATTCTCCTAGTTAAGTATGTTGATTCTTGAACACCGCTACTTTTATGAGTCTTGGCCGTGGCCCTAAGCACTTTGTTTTCCAGTATTACCACCGGATACATAAATGCTACAGACACATGACTGGGTGAAGCTTTTCAGATTGTGACTCAGCTTTGCTAAAGTCCCCAGTTATAGGTGTCCAGAGCTCTTAAGCACACTCTTTTTGCTTTGGATCACGACTTTAACCACTCAGTCTCAAGCTTTTCACTTGGACCTGCATGACACAAGCACATGGTTAGGGTCAGCTTGATTTAGCCACTTAGGCCTGGATTTTAATTCCTTGGGCCCTCCTATCCATTGATGCTCAAAGCCTTGGATCCTTTTTACCCTTGCCTTTTGGTTTTAAGGGCTATTGGCTTTTTCTACTTGCTTTTTCTTTTTCTTTCTTAATTTTTTTTTCGCAAGCTTTGTTCTTCACTGCTTTTTCTTGCTTCAAGAATCAATTTTATAATTTTGTAGATCATCAATAACATTTTTCTTTTTCATCATTCTTTCAAGAGCCAACAATTTTAACATTCATAAACAACAAGATAAAAAATATGCACTGTTCAAGCATTCATTCAGAAAATAAAAAGTATTGTCACCACATCAATATAATTAAACTAATTTCAAGGATTTATTCAAAACTCATGTACTTCTTGTTCTTTTGTATTAAAAACATTTTTTCATTTAAGAAATGTAAAGGATTCATGGAATTATTCATAGCCTTAAGACATAGTTACTAAATACTAATGATCATGTAGTAAAGACTCAAAACATAGACAAACATAAAGCATAAAGTCAAAAAATAGAGAGATAAGATCAAGGAAGTTAAGGAATGAGTCCACCTTAGTGAGGGTGGCGCCTTCTTCTTGAAGGACCAATGGTGTCTTTGAGCTCCTCTATGTCTCTTCCTTGCCTTTGTTGCTCCTCCCTCATAGCTCTTTGATCTTCGCTAATCTCATTGAGAATGATGGAGTGCTCTTGGTGTTCCACCCTTAATTGGTTCATGTTATGACTTAATCCTTCTAGAAAAGTGTTGAGTTGTTCCCAATAGTTGTTTGGAGGAAAATGCATCCCGTGAGGCATCTCAGGGATTTCTTGATGATGAGCATCCTCATGCGTCTCTTGAGATCCATGAATGGGCTCTCTTGTTTGCTCTATTCTCTTCTTAGTGATGGGCTTGTTCTCTTCAAAGAGGGTGTCTCCTTCTATGACAACTCCTGCTAAGTTGCATAGATGGCAAATGAGATGAGGAAAAGCTAGCCTTGCCAAGGTAGAGGGCTTTTCGGCTACTTTGTAGAATTATAGAGAGATGACTTCATGAACTTCTACTTCCTCTCCAATCATGATGCTATGGATCATGATGGCCCGATCCACAGTTACTTCGGATCGGTTGCTAGTGGGGATGATGGAGCGTTGGATGAACTCCAACCATCCTTTAGCCACAGGCTTAAGGTCCAGTCTTCTCAATTGAACCGGCTTGCCTTTTGAGTCTCTTTTCCATTGAGCTCCTTCCACACATATGTCCATGAGGATTTGGTCCAACCTTTGATCAAATTTGACCCGTCTAGTGTAGGGACGTGCATCTTCTTGCATCATAGGCAAGTTGAACGCCAACCTTACGTTTTTCGGACTGAAATCTAAGCATTTCCCCCGAACCATTGTAAGCCAATTCTTTGGGTTTGGGTTCATGCTTTGATCATGGTTCCTAGTGATCCATGCGTTTGCATAGAACTCTTGAACCATTAAGATTTCAACTTGTTGAATGGGGTTTGTGAGAACTGATGACAAGTCATCATATACCCATTTTTCAAGCTAATTTCACTTGTTTTATTAGTCTTTATGCACTTTCTTGCATCCTAAGCAAGAGATTTGGAATGAAAACACATAACTTCTTTAGATCAAGCAACTACCATTAAATTGATGCTAACTCATGAGGTTCAAGCTAATTTTAATTGAATTTTAATTGATTTATAAGCCTTGTGAATTTAGTGATATTTTGAGTAGTTGTTTTGGTTTATTGTAGGTGAATAAAAGAAGAAAAGAGGAAGCGTGGCTTAAGAAAGCGTGGCCCAAGGAGAAAAGAGCGTGGCGCATGAAAGGGAGGAAGCAAACATTGCCCTCCACAAGGGCACACTGCCCTCTAGGAGGGCAACATGAGTAAACAAGCCTTGAGAGGCAACACTGCCTTGCCCACGACAAGGGCAGAGCACAAATTGATGCCATGGATCAAAGGGAACAAAAACACTGCCCTACCCTCCTCAAGGGCAATATCGGGCTCAACAAAGGAAGAAATCCAAAGAAAAAGCTCACCATTGCTTGCCACAAGGATCGAACACGGCACCATGAGGAAACAAGAAACTAAGCCTTAATTTGGTGCCAAGAAAACCAAGGAAAAGAAGTAGCGTGTGCATCCACCAAGTTTCGAACTTGGAACTTCACTTTTGGGAACACTGCCCTGCCCTCCGCGAGGGCAGGGCAGCATTTTGTGGTGCACAGCCAGCGCACCATTCTGGCGCACCAAGGGAAGGCTCGGCAGCACCAGCAGCACGCACAGGCACCACTCGGCAGCACCAGCAGCACGCACAGGCACCAATCTGGTGCACCAAAAAGTTCTGCCCTGCCCTCCGCGAGGGCAGGGCAGCATCCTGCAGCATCACACACCAAGCACGCAAGCACCAACACGCACCATTTTCTGCCCTGCCCTCCACAAGGGCAGGGCAGCCTCCTGGGAGCAACATATGGGTCAAAATTCAATTTAATTCAATTCCTCACCAAATTGAATCAAAGCCAACCAAACCCATTTCTCCTCAAATCCAAAGCAAGCAAAGCCCACATCATGACTCAAAGGCACATGGATCAATTAGATTAGGATTTTTATTTTTAATGTAATTTGTTTCAATTTTATTTTATTTTCATTTTGTAAAAAGCCTATATAAAGGCATCACTCTCATTTTCAAAAAGGGGGAGCTCGATTGGAAAGAAAAGGCTTGCTCCATTAGAGAGCTCTCTCTTTAGTCTTTCTCTTGTTTTGAAATTTTGGATTGAGGTTGGAGGAATTCTGTTCCAATCTTTGATCTGAAATCCATGCTTTGTTCTTCTGCATAATTCAAGGAATTTTGATTTAAATCAAGGCTCTCTTTACTGCTTCCATCTCTATTTCTTCTTCAATCTGTTTGCTGTTGAATCAAGGAAGGGAGTGAGATCTAGACTTGTTTTCTAGTCTCTTTGATTCCCTGAGATCTTGTCTCTTTAAATTTCACAATTGAGCTAAGTTACATTCTGTGTTGCTTCTTCAAGAAATTTTGCCTTGTTGTTTACATCTGTTGCTTTTATTTCATCTGCATTTTTACCTTTCTGTTCCTATTACTTCCAATTTACTTCCAAGCAATTTAATCTCCCTGCAATTGTTCTACGCTTTGCTTTACTGCTCTCTTTTTAATTTCCAGCACCCCAGCCCCATTTACATTTGATACAATTTACATTTCTTGCAATTTAAGTTTCAGCTATTTTACTTTCTTGCTCTTTAAGTTTTCTGCCCATTTAGATTCTGCAACTTTATCATTCCTGCAATTTACTTTCTGTTGATCAACTTCACACAATTCACTTCAATGTTAGCTTGACTAAACTAATCACCCACTAAAGTTGCTTGATCCATCAATCCCTGTGGGATCGACCTCACTCTTGTGAGTTATTACTACTTGATGTGACCCGGTATACTTGCCGGTTGGATATGTGTGTTGGAAATTCATTTTTCCACAAAAACACCATCAAGTTTTTGGCGCCGTTGCCGGGGATTGATTAGATCAACAATGATTAAGTGGGTGAGAAGTCTAGATCAAGCATTTTTTTTGTTTTTGTTCTCTGTTTCAAATTGATAGCAAGGTGTTTGAGTTATTGCTTCACTAAGAAATTCTTTCTCTGTGACATGAATTTCAAATTTCATTGATGTTTACAAAATACAAATGGAGTTCAACTCATCTTATGGTCAAACAAAATTTTATGGGATATCACCCACCATCACCAATCTCTAATGGTGGCTGGGAATATCACCAAGAAAATACAAATTCTAAGCACTCCAATCCATGGAGATTTGCTTCACAGACACAAGATGAGCAAGAAAACCATATGGGATATTTTCTTCCACCACAAAATGATTCTGGTCATGATTCTAATGGTGGCTGGGAAGGAAATTCTAATGCTCCATATGATATTCATCCAAAGATATCATCACTTGACCATGCTTCAACAGAAAGCCTCTATCAAAATTCACCACCCACACAAACTTCCATGAACCAAAGCCTCTCAAAGCTTGAGACCATGTGTGAAAAATATGAGAAGGAGGCACAGATATTCTAGAACGAGCAAGAGAATTCATTCAAAAACATGGAAATAATGTTAGCTCAATTGGTGAGTGCAACAAGGAAAGAGGAAAAACAAGTCAAGTGTGAATTTTTAGTGAAGAAGGAAGAGGTGGTGGAAATATTTGAACCTGAAACTGCCCTTGAGATGACAAGAGCATATGACAACTCACAACTCTCACAAACTTCCCTGGACCAAAACGCCTCAACACTTGAATCCATGATTGAAAGGTATGAAGAGGAGATAAAGAAAGCTTGGGAAGATCAACAAACCTCCTCCATGAAAGAGCTATTAAAGCAAATGTTGAGTGTAAAAGAGGAAGTGGAAGAACAAGCTAGTGAGGAGGATAATCAAGAACGTCCAAACTCAAGGGAAACAGAGAGGCACATGAAGGACAAGCTCATTGAACCACCAATTCAAAAGGCTCTGGATGAAGATCAAACTCCAAAAATCACACAGCAACCAATTCATGAATCCAAAGAAGTGAAGGCAACTAGCAAGAACACCAATTCTGTCCCTAATCCAGCAAGCAAAATCAATCAAGACATTTGCAAAAGAAAGCTTGCTGAAGAGAGGCCAAGAGAAGGGACAATAGCTGAAACTTCTCCCCCATTGAGGTCATTCCTCTTAACAAACTGGAAGAAGAGGAAGAAAGTGAAGAGCAACATGTCAAGCTAATGACACTAAAAGAGCACTTGTTAGGAGGTAACCCAACCGTAGGTATAATTTCTCTTCTCTACTTTGTTTTCGTTCTTTGCTTTGTTTAAATTCAATAAATTGGCATATGGTTACATTCTAAGTTTGGTGTTGCCATGCAACACATTGTTTTTAATCTTTTTGGATGATTGCATCAAATCAAAAAAAATGAAAGTGACACACCAAGATTCTAAGTTTGGTGTGCCACCTATTTTTCTATGCAAATCATTCAGCAACACCATTTGTCTGCATAACCATGATGTCTTTGCAGTGTTAATTTTCTTTTGGTTTGATATTTTGTTATTCTGTTTACTTTAGTTAATTCTTTGTTTTTAATGCTTTCATTTTAGTTTGCTTATTTACTGTGTTTGTTAATACATTACCAAGAGAGCTTTATTCATGACAGATTCTTGGCTTGGTGATTGTATTTAACAAATAACATTTTCTTTTGTTTAATTTTAGTTCAAATAAATTGACATATGGTTGCATTCTAAGTTTGGTGTTGCTATGCAACAAAATTTGGTTCTAATTCTTACTAGATACTTGCATCAATTCCAAGTGAAAGTGTCACACTAAGTTTGGTGTGCCACTTATCTTTTATGCAATGTATTGTGCTCACCTTCTTATGTTTGCAATCAAAATGTCTCAGTCTCTTGTGCCTTGATTGTTATCTTTAATTTTGCTTGCTTAAAACACATGTGCTACTAACATATCATTGTGTAAGACATTCATGATCCATCTTAGCCCCATAGCCATTGTTCTAATTATTGCTTGAGGATGAGCAAGCATTCTGAGTTGGTATGGGAAGGAGAAAAATGGGAGGAAAATGACAACAATAGAGAAGATGAACTACAAGGTTGTAAAGTTCCTTTTCCTCTCATTTGTTTCATAAACTGCATGATTGTCTTTACCTTTTCTGTTCACATGTGTGTATGAATAAAGCATAGCTTGAATCTTGATTTGTAACATGTTGCTGTGGCATTATGACTACCAACTTGAGTTTTGTGAATTCAAAAGCAAAAAAGCATCATGATCATAAACAAACAAGGAATTAAAGAAGAATTTAGCATGTGCATACAAGTATTGGAAAGCTAGTATGATTGATTGTTGCTCAATTGCATTGGATTTTATTTAATTGAAGTTTTTCATCTAGTACATTTTGTGAAATCTTTTGAAATCATGAAAACCTTGAAGAAGCAAATACAATTAAAGCAAGAAAAGAAAAAGGGAAAGAATGAGAAAGCTGAAGGCTCTGAGTACCAATGGCAATTTATTTGCTAAGTGCTTGTGGTGTTTATGTATCAAGCCAAATGCTTGAAAACAAAACACTTAGAAGTCAAGGCTAGGCTCAAGTGCAAAAGCACTCCCTCAAAGCTCAAGGTTCTGAGCATCAATGATTAAAGAGTCAAGAAAAGAAAAGAAAAATGAGCTTAATGAAGTCCTCTAATTAAATGCTTGTGGTGCTTATGTATCAAGTGGTAATACTTGAAAACAAAGCATTTAGAAGTCGTAGCTTTGTTATTAACTCATGGGGCAAAGCACCCAAAAGGAGAAGCATAAAAAAAAAAATCAAAAGCTTGTTTCAAGGAAGAATGATAAGGAAAAGATTTCATAAAATGAGCTAGATAGAAGCATCAATCATTTACATTTCTTTTGTGATTGAAGCATGCTTAGAAAACTAGCTTACCATGAACATTGAGTTGCTATTCTTCTTACCTTGGATTGTCAATCTTTATTGCATGATTCTTTTCTTGCTTGGGGACAAGCAAGGTTTAAGTTTGGTGTTGTGATGACAAGTCATCATATACCCATTTTTCAAGCTAATTTCACTTGTTTTATTAGTCTTTATGCACTTTCTTGCATCCTAAGCAAGAGATTTGGAATGAAAACACATAACTTCTTTAGATCAAGCAACTACCATTAAATTGATGCTAACTCATGAGGTTCAAGCTAATTTTAATTGAATTTTAATTAATTTATAAGCCTGTGAATTTAGTGATACTTTGAGTAGTTGTTTTGGTTTATTGTAGGTGAATAAAAGAAGAAAAGAGAAAGCGTGGCTTAAGAAAGCGTGGCCCAAGGAGAAAAGAGCGTGGCGCATGAAAGGGAGGAAGCAAACATTGCCCTCCACAAGGGCACACTGCCCTCTAGGAGGGCAACATGAGTAAACAAGCCTTGAGAGGCAACACTGCCCTGCCCACGACAAGGGCAGAGCACAAATTGATGCCATGGATCAAAGGGAACAAAAACACTGCCCTGCCCTCCTCAAGGGCAATATCGGGCTCAACAAAGGAAGAAATCCAAAGAAAAAGCTCACCATTGCTTGCCACAAGGATCGAACACGGCACCATGAGGAAACAAGAAACTAAGCCTTAATTTGGTGCCAAGAAAACTAAGGAAAAGAAGTAGCGTGTGCATCCACCAAGTTTCGAACTTGGAACTTCACTTTTGGAAACACTGCCCTGCCCTCCGCGAGGGCAGGGCAGCATTTTGTGGTGCACAGCCAGCGCACCATTCTGGCGCACCAAGGGAAGGCTCGGCAGCACCAGCAGCACGCACAGGCACCACTCGGCAGCACCAGCAGCACGCACAGGCACCAATCTGGTGCACCAAAAAGTTCTGCCCTGCCCTCCGCGAGGGCAGGGCAGCATCCTGCAGCATCACACACCAAGCACGCAAGCACCAACACGCACCATTTTCTGCCCTGCCCTCCACAAGGGCAGGGCAGCCTCCTGGGAGCAACATATGGGTCAAAATTCAATTTAATTCAATTCCTCACCAAATTGAATCAAAGCCAACCAAACCCATTTCTCCTCAAATCCAAAGCAAGCAAAGCCCACATCATGACTCAAAGGCACATGGATCAATTAGATTAGGATTTTTATTTTTAATGTAATTTGTTTCAATTTCATTTTATTTTCATTTTGTAAAAATCCTATATAAAGGCATCACTCTCATTTTCAAAAAGGGGGAGCTCGATTGGAAAGAAAAGGCTTGCTCCATTAGAGAGCTCTCTCTTTAGTCTTTCTCTTGTTTTGAAATTTTGGATTGAGGTTGGAGGAATTCTGTTCCAATCTTTGATCTGAAATCCATGCTTTGTTCTTCTGCATAATTCAAGGAATTTTGATTTAAATCAAGGCTCTCTTTACTGCTTCCATCTCTATTTCTTCTTCAATCTGTTTGCTGTTGAATCAAGGAAGGGAGTGAGATCTAGACTTGTTTTCTAGTCTCTTTGATTCCCTGAGATCTTGTCTCTTTAAATTTCATAATTGAGCTAAGTTACATTCTGTGTTGCTTCTTCAAGAAATTTTGCCTTGCTGTTTACATCTGTTGCTTTTATTTCATCTGCATTTTTACCTTTCTGTTCCTATTACTTCCAATTTACTTCCAAGCAATTTAATCTCCCTGCAATTGTTCTACGCTTTGCTTTACTGCTCTCTTTTTAATTTCCAGCACCCCAGCCCCATTTACATTTGATGCAATTTACTTTTCTTTCAATTTAAGTTTCAGCTATTTTACTTTCTTGCTCTTTAAGTTTTCTGCCCATTTAGATTCTGCAACTTTATCATTCCTGCAATTTACTTTCTGTTGATCAACTTCACACAATTCACTTCAATGTTAGCTTGACTAAACTAATCACCCACTAAAGTTGCTTGATCCATCAATCCCTGTGGGATCGACCTCACTCTTGTGAGTTATTACTACTTGATGTGACCCGGTATACTTGCCGGTTGGATATGTGTGTTGGAAATTCGTTTTTCCACAGAAACACCATCAAGAACTTTCCAACCTCTTCTTCTAATCTCATGTCGGATCTTCGAATACTCATTCTTTTTTAGCTTGAAAGGAACATTAGGGATCACTTTCTTCTTGGCCATAACTTCATAGAAGTGGTCTTGACGGGCTTTTGAGATGAATCTCTCCAACTCCCATGACTCAGAGGTGGAAGCAATTTCCTTCCCTTTCCTCTTTCTTGAGGTTTCTCTGGCCTTAGGTGCCATCAATGGTTATGGAAAAACAAAAAAGCTATGCTTTTACCACACCAAACTTAGAATATTGCTCGCCCTCGAGCAAAAGAAGAAAGAATAGAAGAAGAAGAAGAAGATATGGAAGAGAGGGAGAGAGGTGTAGGTTTCGGCCAAGGGGGAGAAGAGAGGGTAGTGTTGTGTGAAAATAAAGAAGGATGGAGGGGTTTATTTAGTGGAGGGATAAGGGTTTGGGTTCGATCATTTAGGGTGGGTTTGGGTGGGAAAGAGATTTTGAATTTGAAGGTAGGTGGGGTTTATAGGGAAGAGTGGATGGATGTGATTGGTGAAGGGGTAAAGGGGAAGAGAGATTGAGGTGATTGGTGAAGGGTATAGTGTTATTGGATTGTGTGAAGAAGAGAGAGGTGGGGTAGGTAGGGATCCTGTGGGGTCCACAAATCCTGAGGTGATCTTGTGGGGTCCACAGATCCTGAGGTGTCAAAGATTTCTCATCCCTGCACCTTTTAGGCGTGTAAAACGTCCTCTGTATGCAATCTTGGCATTTAACGCCAGACTGATGCTTGTTTCTGGCATTAAACACCCAAATGTAGCTTGTTTCTAGCGTTTAACGCCAGTCTGATGCTTGTTTCTGACGTTAAACGCCAGCTTGGTGCTTGTTTCTGGCGTTAAACGCCAGACAGATGCTTGTTTCTGGCATTTAAATGCCAGACAGCTCTTCCTCCAGGGTATGCTTTTTCTTCTGCTATTTTTTATTCTGTTTTTAATTTTTGCGATTGTTTTGTGACTTCACATGATCATAAACCTAATAAAACATAAAAGAACAATAGAAATATAGATAAATGAAAATTGGGTTGCCTCCCAATAAGCACTTCTTTAATGTCAATAGCTTGATAGTGAGCTCTCATGGAGCTTTACAGATGTTCAGAGCATTGTTGGGACCTCCCAATACCAAACATAGAGTTTGAATGTGGGGGTTCAACACCAAACTTAGAGTTTGGTTATGGCCTCCCAACACTAAACTTAGAGTTTGATTATGGGTGCTTTGTTTGACTCTGTATTGAGAGAAGCTTTTCATGCTTCCTCTCCATGGTTGCAGAGGAAGATCCTTGAGCTTTAAACACAAGGTAGTTCCCATTCAATTGAAGGACTAGCTCTCCTCTGTTAACATCAATCACAGCTCCTGCTGTGGCTAGGAAGGGTCTTCCAAGGATGATGCATTCATCCTCATCCTTCCCAGTGTCTAGGATTATGAAATCAGTAGGGATGTAAAGGCCTTTAACCTTCACTAACACATCCTCTACCAATCAATAAGCTTGTTTTATTGACTTGTCTGTGATCTCTAATGAGATTCTTGTAGCTTGTACCTCAAAGATCCCCAGTTTCTCTATTACAGAGAGTGGCATAAGATTTATACCAGACCCCAGGTCACACAGAGCCTTCTCAAATGTCATGGTGCCTATGGTACAGGGTATTAAGAATTTATCAGGATCTTGTTTCTTTTGAGGTAAAGTTTGCTGAACCCATATATTTAGTTCACTAATGAGCAAGGGATGTTCATCTTCCAAGTCTTGTTACCAAACAACTTGGCATTCAGCTTCATTATTGCTCCTATATATTGAGCAACTTGCTCTTCAATTACATCTTCATCATCTTCAGAGGAAGAGTAGTTCTCAGAGCTCATGAATGGCAGAAGGAAGTTTAATGGAATCTCTATGGTCTCTATATGAGCCTCAGATTCCTTTAGGTCCTCAATAGGGAACTCCTTTCTGTCTGGAGGACGTCCCATGAGGTCTTCCTCATTGGAATTCACGTTCTCCCCTTCCTCTTTGGATTCGGCCATTTTGATTATATCAATGGCCTTGCACTCTCTTTTTGGATTCTCTTCTGTATTGCTTGGGAGAGTACTAGGAGGAGTTTCAGTGATTTTCTTACTCAGCTAACCCACTTGTACCTCCAAATTTCTAATGGAAGACCTTGTTTCATTCATGAAACTTAGAGTGGCCTTAGATAGATCAGTATGTTTGCTAAGCTAGAGGGACTCTGCTCAGAATTCTCTGTCTGTTACTGAGAAGATGATGGAAAAGGCTTGCTATTGCTAAACCTATTTCTTCTACTATTATTAAAGCCTTGTTGAGGCTTTTGTTGATCCTTCCATGAGAAATTTGGATGATTTCTCCATGAGGAATTATAGGTGTTTCCATAGGCTTCACCCATGTAATTCACCTCTGCCATTGCAGGGTTCTCAGGATCATAAGCTTCTTCTTCAGAAGAAGCTTCTTTAGTACTGTTGGATGCATTTTGCAATCCATTCGGACTCTGAGAAATCATGTTGACTTGCTGAGTCAATATTTTGTTCTGAGCCAATATGGCATTCAGAGCATCAATTTCAAGAACTCCCTTCCTCTGAGGCATCCCATTACTCACAGGATTCCTCTCAGAGGTGTACATGAATTGGTTATTTGCAACCATGTCAATGAGCTCTTGAGCTTCAGCAGGAGTTTTCTTTAGGTGAATGGATCTACCTGCAGAATAGTCCAGTGACATCTTAGAGAACTCAAATAGACCATCATAGAATATATCCAAGATGGTCCACTCTGAAAGCATGTCAGAAGGACACTTTTTGGTCAACTGCTTGTATCTTTCCCAAGCTTCATAGAGGGATTCACCATCCCTTTGCTTGAAGGTCTGAACATCCACTCTAAGCTTAATCAGCTTTTGAGGAGGAAAGAACTTGGCCAAGAAGGCCGTGACCAGCTTATCCCAAGAGTCTAGGCTATCTTTAGGTTGTGAGTCTAACCATGTTCTAGCTCTGTCTCTTACAACAAAAGGGAAAAGCATAAGCCTGTAGACTTCAGGATCTACTCCATTAGTCTTAACAGTATCACAGATCTGGAAGAACTCAGTTAAAAACTGATAGGGATCTTCTGATGGAAGTACATGAAACTTGCAGTTCTGTTGCATTAGAGCAACTAGTTGAGGCTTCAGCTCAAAATTGTTTGCTCCAATGGCAGGGATTGAGATGCTTCTTCCATAAAAATTGGAAGTAGGTGTAGTATAATCACCAAGCATCCTCCTTACATTATTGTTGTTGTCATTATTTTCGGCTGCCATTTCCTCTTCTTTTTCAAAAATTTCTGTAAGGTTTTCTCTGGATTGTTGTATTTTAGCTTCTCTTAGTTTCTTCTTCAGAGTCCTTTCAGGTTCAGGATCTGCTTCAACAAGAATGTTCTTGTCCTTGCTCCTGCTCATATGAAAAAGAAGGGAACAAAAAATAATAATAGGGATCCTCTTTACCACAGTAGAGAGATTCTTTTATGTGAGTAGAAGAAAATAAGAAGAAAATCCGAACATAGGTAAAAGGGAGAAGAGGGTTCGAATTTTGAGTAGAAGAGAAGTGTTAGTAGATAAATAAATAAATAGAATAAGATGAGAAAGAGGAGTTTTCAAAAATTGTTTTTGAAAAATGGTTAGTGATTTTCGAAAATTAAGAGAAGAAATAAAATTAAAATTAAAATTTGAAACAATTAGTTAATTAAAAGAATTTTGAAAAAGATGGAGGTGATTTTCGAAAATTAGAGAGAGAAAAGTAGTTAGGTGGTTTTGAAAAAGATAAGAAACAAACAAAAAGTCAATTAGTTAGTTGAAAAAGATTTAAAAATCAATTTTGAAAAGATAAGAAGTTAGAAAAGATTTTGAAATTCATTTTGAAAAAGATATGATTTGAAAAAGATATCTTGAAAAGATATGATTGAAAAAAATATTTTTTTTGAAAAGGAGATTAAAAAGATTTTATTTTTAAAATTAAAATTGATTACTTGATTAACAAGAAACTAAAAGATATGATTCTAGAATTTAAAGATTGAACCTTTCTTAACAAGAAAATAGCAAACTTCAAATTTTTGAATCAATCACATTAATTGTTAATAAAGCTTTCAAAAATTATGAAATAAAATTAAGAAAAAGATTTTGAAAATCAATTTTTTAAAATTTTCGAAAAATAATAAAAAAATGAAAAAGATTTGATTTTTGAAAAACATTTTGAAAAAATAGGATTTTTAAAATTGAAATCTTGACTTGACTAACAAGAAACAACTTATTTTAAAATTTTTTAACTAAGTCAACCCAAGGATTTCGAAATTTATGAGAGAAATAAGGGAAATATATTTTTTTATTTTTGAATTTAATGTGGAAAGAGAAAAACAACAAAATGACTCAAGACATAAAAATTATGAATCAAAACAACTAATGCATGCAAGAACACTATGAATGTCAAGATGAACACCAAGAACACTTTGAAGATCAAGATGAATATCAAGACTTATTTTTGAAAAATTTTCAAGAGAGGAAAACATGCAAGACACCAAACTTAGAAATTTTCAATGTTTAGACACTATGGATAAAAAAATGCATATTAAAAACAACAAAAGACACAAAACAAGAAAATATGAAGATCAAACAAGAAGACTTATCAAGAACAACTTGAAGATCATGAAGAACACCATGCATGAGTTTTTCAAAAATATTTTTGAGAGAAAAAATAAAAATATGCAATTGACACGAAACTTAAAAATTGACCCTAGACTCAAACAGGAAACACAAAATATTTTTGTTTTTTTACGATTTTATAAATTATTTTTTTGTATTTTTTTCGGAAATTATTTTTTTGAAAAACGAAAACAAATAAAAAATTTTTGAAAGATTTTTGAAAACTTTTTGAAAACAAAATTACCTAATCTGAGCAACAAGATGGACCGTCAGTTGTCCAAATTCAAACAATCCCCGGCAACGGCGCCAAAAACTTGGTGTACGAAATTGTGATCTCAATGGCTCCAACAACTTGGTACGCATAATTGTAATATCACTCTTTTTCACAACTTCGCACAACTAACCAGCAAGTGCACTAGGTCGTTGACGTCGGGATTTTCGCCAGTAAAGAATGTCATAAAAAAAGTCGCGTTGTAGATATAAGTCTCTAAACCGACAAAAATCCCTTCGTACAAACGTTTTGGTTGTCACAAGTAACAAACCCCTTTAAAATTGATAACCGAGTATTTAAATCTCGGGTCGTCTTCTCAAGGAATTGCAGGGAAGTATGTTCTTATTATTGGTTATGAAAAAGTGTGTTTGGGGTTTTTGGATCAAGGTAAAAGGTTAGTTGGGCAATGGGCACAGCTATATTTTTAAAGCAATAAAAGTAAATAAATAACTATAAAATAAACTCTTGGCAAGGTATGGGAACTGGAGGTCCTATCCTGGTTATCCTTATCAATTGTAATGATAATTGGATTTTTCTCCCACTTTGTTAACCTCTAACTATGAAGGTAAGTTAAGTGGATGAATTAATTCTGATTCCTCAGGTCCTAGTCTTTCCTTGGGAAAGACTAGAGTTATTGGGACTTGAATTAATGAAATGAAGAAATCCAATTTTCAATCAACAATGAGTTTGATAACTCTAGAGTCACCAATTATTTAACCAAAGCCAAGAATGTAAAAAGCTAAATTAAAATCATAAATATCTGGAATACCTTCAATACATTCAAAGCAGTAAAATCTAAAACTAACAATATTCATAAGCCAATTGGGCAACAGGAAAATCCAAATTATTTATATAAATAAAAGACAGCAATCATCAATCTGAAATATCTCAAATAACATTAATTTAAAAAAGTAATCTGTAATAGGGAAGAGTTCATAAATTAAATTAGGATAAATAAAAATAAAGAACCTGGGATTGAGAGTCACTCTTAAAACTAAGAGAAGTTCTAAATCCTAAATCCTAATCCTAAAGAGAGAGAGGAGAGACCCTCTCTCAAAACTAAATCTAAATCTAAATCATGGACAGTGAATTATGAGTGCATCCTATGAATGGATGCATTCCTCCACTTTATAGCCTCTAATCTGTGCCTTCTGGACTTGGATTTGGGTCAAAAAGGGCCTTAGAACTCGTTATGAGCGTTTTCTGCAATTTTTGGTGCGTGGCCTCTGTCACGCGTCCGCGTGGGTCATGCGATCGCATCATTCGGAGCTTTTCCTTGCCACGCGGTCGCGTCAGTCATGCGACCGCGTCATGTGCGTTTTGCTTAAGGCGCGCGGTCGCGTTAGTCATGCGGCCGCGTTGCTGCTGATTCGTGCTTGGCACGCGATCGCGTTGTCCATGCGATCGCGTGGATACCAGTTTCCTTAAAGCTCCGTTTTGCTTTCTCCTTTCCTTTTAGTATGTTTCCTTTTTCATCCCTTAAGTCATTCCACCTTAGAAAATCTGAAACTACTCAACACACTAGTCACGGCATCAAATGGAAATAAGAGAGGATTAATAATAAGCAAATATAAGTCCAAAGAAACATGTTTTCAATCAAAGCACATAATTAGGAAGGCAAATGTAAACATGCAAATAGTATGAATAAGTGGGTAAAGAGTTGATAAAATCCACTCAATTGAGCACAAGATAAACCATAAAATAGTGGTTTATCAACCTCCCCACACTTAAACAAAAGCATGTCCTCATGCTAAGCTCAAGAGAAACTATAAAGGAATGAAGAGGAATGGTAGAATGCATGAGATGCAACCTATGAATGCAACTAAATGAAAAATATTTCTACTTACTTGGTTACAAATAAATCCCCAAGAATAAATATGAACTAGATTTCACTAATTCAAATCATAAAAATGAAGTACAAATAGACTTGTAGAAGAAAATAGCTCATGAAAGCCGGGAACAAAGAATCGAGCATCGAACCCTCACTTAGTAGTGTATATCACTCTAATCACTCAAGTGTTTTAGGTTCGATTCTCTCAATTCTCTACTAACCTTGCTTTCTAAGGCTTGCTCTTCATCTAACAATCAACATAAATTTAATGCACAAATACACAAATCAAGAGGTCTTTTAAGGGTTGTAATGGGGTTAGGGTCAAGGTAGGATTGTATTTGGTCAAGTGGACTAAAATCTGAATCCTTAATTAACTTAAACTTTCCACCTAACTTTAGACAATCATGTAATCATGATACAAACCTAACTGTCCATTAACTATGTTTTCCACATATTCATACATTCTAATTTCAAGTACAACTCATATGCATTGCTTTCACCGCTTACTTTGGGGCATTTTGTCCCCTTTCACTTATTTTGCTCTTTTTTTATATATATATATTTTTCTTTTATTTTTCTCAATGCATATGATTAAATTATTAGATGCATGAATTATGTCCCAAACATTTCTTTCACATTTTTTTAGAAAATTCTAACATACTCAATTTTCAAACCAAATGTTTCCAAACCCACTTTTCCCCACACTTAATTCATAAGCATTCTCACTAGTCTAAGCTAACCAAGGATTCAAATTAAGGACATTATTGTTTTTCGCTTAGAGTTAATGATGTGCTAAAGTAAAGAATAATGGGGTAAAATAGGCTCAACATTGGTTTGCAAGGGATAATGAAAGGTAAGGCCATATGGGTATGTAAGCTCAGTAAAAAACAAAGGCCTCAATCATGTAAGTGCATGCATACATCAAATAAATGGAAATATAGAATTAAGCAAGACAAAGATCACAGTTTTAGAGAGAACAACACACACCAAAAATAAAATTATTGGTTGGTAAAATGCAACCAATCAAATAGGCTCAAAATCTCACTAGTTTTGTGTTCGAGCTCTAAACTATGTTCCAAAATAATATTTCTTCAAACAAGTTTTTCAAAAAGTTTTATTCAAATTAGTGAAATACTATAAAAATTTCTTGAAAAAGAAGAATATTACTTTAACCAAGTAGTAAAATATGCACAAAAACAATTAAACATGCAAATGCAACAATGAACAAACAAATAAACTAAAACATTGGTGTTGAAAGAGGAAGTAACTAACCCATGGAGATCGGTATCGACCTCCCCACACATAAAGATTGCACTGTCCTCGGTGCATGCTGAGATGTGCAGGTGGATGGGGGTTGTGGTTCCTCAGCTGGTGCTCTCTTGTAGAGGCTTTCTCTTTACCCGTTTTGGTGGCCAGCCTGAAAAAGAGAGAAGAGAAAGACACATGAAGTCAAAGGGGTGGAGCAAAGAGGAGGGCGGTACGAGTGACAATCATGCCAAGCAAAAGAAATAGTGAATGAAAGACATGGTCGCAATTCCATGTGATCAGTTCATCAATGGAAATATAGCACGGCATGGGGAGTATTGGATGCAAGATGTTTATTAGCATGCCGGCAAGGGCATGAGTAGCATAGATCAAGCATCAAAAGCTTTTAATGTATTGTTAGTCATAAGAAACTAACAATAACGTTTGTATTAACAATTATATTTAATTAATAAAATAGTAAAGGAAGTTTATGAAAAGCAAGCATTGAATAGTATAAGGTAAAATAGAGAAGTGCATAATGCTATATGGCTTTTTCACAAACACATAGCATGCATGGTGAATACGGTATAGAAAGTATTAAAGTGAACATGCAAGCAACCCTTTAAAAATATAATTGCCAAACAGTTTTACAACAATCCACAATGACCCAAATAAAATTCCAACACCAATGAAAATAATGCAATGAATGAAAGTATGCAAATAAATTAAAATAAAATAAAAAGAAAAATAAGAAGAATGAGAAGGGAAAGAAGGGAAGAGGAAGTAAATAAGAAAGGAGGGAGGAAAAATTAGGATTGGGGAAGAAAAGATAAAATATTTTGGCATATAAGGTTAAGGTGTGCGACGCTAGCGACGCGGTCGCGTGGGTGACGCGGTCGCGTGGTGCGCGATAAGGTTGGGTGACGCGGATGCGTAGGGCACGCGATCGCGTGACTCAATTTGTGCTAGTGGCGCGAGTGCAGCCTCGTGGTCACACAACACTCTGTTCAAAACGTCAGTATTGCCAAAATCCAGGGTGACGCGGTCGCGTGGTCGACGCGATGGCGCGGATGGCCTTATTTCCAATATGACGCGGACGCGTGGGTGACGCGTTCGCGTGGCAGGGCTTGTGCTACTAGCACGGGTCCAGCCCAATTCCAGCTCAACTTTCGGCCATACACCCTTTTTACGCCGATTTCAGGTCACGCGGCCGCGTGGGTGACGCGGTCGCGTGGGAGGCTATTTTTCCAAATGACGCGGACGCGTCATCGACGCATTCGCGTGGAGTCAATTTGTGCTAATAGCACGCCTCCAGCCCTGCTCCTGCGTAACTCTCTGTTCAATTTATTATTCTCTCATCTCCTTGCGACGCGGATGCGTCGTTGATGCGGTCGCGTCGCGTAGCAAATTTTTTTTTTTTAAATAAAATACAGAATGCAGTGTTAATATGAATGTGATGTAAAACTCCAGGTTCAATATAATAAAATAAAATAAAACTCAAAAGCAAATAATACTAAATAAAAATGAAAAATGAATGATCATACCATGGTGGGTTGTCTCCCACGCACTTTTAGTTAAAGTCCTTAAGTTGGACATTTGATGAGCTTCCTGTCATGGTGGCTTATGCTTGTACTGATCCAGGAATCCCCACCAATGTTTGTATCTCCAGTAACCTCCGGGGTCCCAGACTAAGCACTTAAAGCCCTTACGAAGCTTCAAACAGATCCTTAGGCTCCCGGGGTGACAAATGTCAGAACAGATTCCAGGATCCCAAACTTTACCTTTACACCCGTTTTTGTCTTGATCTGCATTTTTCCAGCCGGGTGAAAGGTGATATGAATTCTCACTGCAGCGACCAAACAGCTTCCTAGACCCATTCAGTTGAGCTCTATACCAACCTTTGCGTTTAAACTTAAAGCTTCCAACCATAATGAACCTTGCAGGACAATTCTTACCACTGGCCATCTTCCGCTTACTCTTAATGTCACAAAGAGCTCTAAGTTGACCATCCGTCTCCAGTAGCCCATATTCAAGTGGAATTAGAAAGCTAAGGGATATGAATTTTACCCACTTGAATGTTGTGAAGGATGATGGCGACTTAGGGGGAGGTATTTTTAATGAGATTGCAAGCTCCACTCCCTTGTGCTCTTTTCGGATAACTACCACTCTTTGCAAACCTCTTCAATTTCAACCTCTTCCTCTTGGTAGCTCTCTTTCAATTCAATCTCCTTTTCATTGCTTTCCAAGGGCATGGGAGGTTGTGCTTCTTCTTCTTGAATCTCCATCTCTTGATCAACCTCTTCCAAGTCTTCAACTATGATATGCTTTGGAGGTTGTACACCTTCTTCAGCATCAATTTCAACCGTCTTGGAAGGAGGCTCTATGTCTTGTCTTTCCCATGGAGGTTCTGCGTCTCCTAAGTCTTCAACCAACTCTTCTTCTTGAACAATGATAGCTTCTTCTACTTGTTCTAGTATGAATTCATGCTCTGTCTTGTCCACTGGAGTTTCTGGTATCTCCTTTATGCTATGCTCTTCACTAGACTGTCCACATGGGGCTGTGGCTGATCCTTGTGTATTTAAGCGTCTAGAAGCCCATTGAATTAATACTTGCCCCAATTGTTGAGTGGTTGCCTGAAATCCATCCATTGTTTCCTTGAGACGATCCTTTGCCTCTTGATGCACTCGGTTTTCATAAGTAGGATCATAATGCTCTTGGATTGATGGATATGGAGATGGTGAATATTGAAGTGGTGGTTCTTGTGAGTGATTGGGTTGGAATTGGGGTGGTTCTATATATGGTTCATATGGTGGTTGGTGTGGTGAATAAGGATTGGGGTCATATGGAGGTGAATGGTGGAAATGGGCTTATGAGTGTGGTGGTTCAAAGTTATGTTGAGAGGATGGTGTATAGGCACGGGGTGGGACTTGTTCGTAGTTACAAGGTTGTCCATCATATCTTTCAGCTGGGTATGCATTGTAGAATGGTCGTTGTCCATGATATCTTGGAGGGTGTTGTTACCTAAAGGGTTGATTAGATCCTCTTGGCTCCATCCATCCTTGATTGGTCTGACCTTGATGCATATTCCTGCTGTGGTTTCTATTTCCTTCAACAAAGTTAGAACCAAACTCAAAGCGAGAGGGGTGAGAATTCATAATAATTAATAAAAATTAAAAACACAAATAAATAAACAAGCAAAAGAATTTTTTTTTTGAAAAATATTTACAATAACCAATAATAAGGCACACGTTTGCAATTCCCCGACAACGGCGCCATTTTGACGTCGGGATTTTTGCCAGTAAAGAATGTCATAAAAACAGTCGCGTTGTAGATATAGTCTCTAAACCGACAAAAATCCCTTCGTACAAACATTTTGGTTGTCACAAGTAACAAATCCCTTTAAAATTGATAACCGAGTATTTAAACCTCGGGTCGTCTTCTCAAGGAATTGCAGGGAAGTATGTTCTTATTATTGGTTATGAAAAAGTGTGTTTGGGGTTTTTGGATCAAGGTAAAAGGTTAGTTGGGCAATGGGCACAGCTATATTTTTAAAGCAATAAAAGTAAATAAATAACTATAAAATAAACTCTTGGCAAGGTATGGGAACTGGAGGTCCTATCCTGGTTATCCTTATCAATTGTAATGAGAATTGGAATTTTCTCCCACTTTGTTAACCTCTAACTATGAAGGTAAGTTAAGTGGATGAATTAATTCTGATTCCTCAGGTCCTAGTCTTTCCTTGGGAAAGACTAGAGTTATTGGGACTTGAATTAATGAAATGAAGAAATCCAATTTTCAATCAACAATGAGTTTGATAACTCTAGAGTCACCAATTATTTAACCAAAGCCAAGAATGTAAAAAGCTAAATTAAAATCATAAATATCTGGAATACCTTCAATTCATTCAAAGCAGTAAAATCTAAAACTAACAATATTCATAAGCCAATTGGGCAACAGGAAAATCCAAATTATTTATATAAATAAAAGACAGCAATCATCAATCTGAAATATCTCAAATAACATTAATTTAAAAGAGTAATCTGTAACAGGGAAGAGTTCATAAATTAAATTAGGATAAATAAAAATAAAGAACCTGGGATTGAGAGTCACTCTTAAAACTAAAAGAAGTTCTAAATCCTAAATCCTAATCCTAAAGAGAGAGAGGAGAAACCCTCTCTCAAAACTAAATCTAAATCATGGACAGTGAATTATGAGTGCATCCTATGAATGGATGCATTCCTCCACTTTATAGCATCTAATCTGTGCCTTCTGGACTTGGATTTGGGTCAAAAAGGGCCTTAGAACTCGTTGTGAGCGTTTTCTGCATTTTCTAGTGCGTGGCCTCTGTCACGCGTCCGCGTGGGTCATGCGGTCGCGTCATTCGGAGCTTTTCCTTGCCACGCGGTCGCGTTGCTGCTGATTCGTGCTTGGCACGCGATCGCGTCGTCCATGCGATCGCGTGGATACCAGTTTCCTTAAAGCTCCGTTTTGCTTTCTGGTGCACGAAATTGCAATAACACTTTTGCAATCCCGCACAACTAACCAGCAAGTGCACTGGGTCGTCCAAGTAATAGCTTGCGTGAGCAAGGGTCGATCCCACGGAGATTGTCGGCTTGAAGCAAGCTATGGTTATCTTGTAAATCTTAGTCAGGATATCAGAAATTATCAGGATTGATTGTAAAAAGCAAAAGAACATGAAAAAGGTACTTGTTTTGCAGTAATGGAGAATAGGCTGAGGCTTTGAAGATGCTCCATCTTCCGAATCTCTGCTTTCCTACTGTCTTCTTCATCAAACACGCAAGGCTCCTTCCATGACAAGCTGTATGTAGGGTTTCGCCATTGTCAGTGGCTACCTCCCATCCTCTCAGTGAAAATACGTCCCTGATGCTCTGTCACAGCATAGGCTAATCATCTGTTGGTTCTCAATCAGGCCGGAATAGAATCCAGTGATTCTTTTGCGTCTGTCACTAACGCCCCGCCTTCAGGAGTTTGAAGCACGTCACAGTCATCCAATCATTGAATCCTACTCAGAATACCACAGACAAGGTTTAGACCTTCCGGATTCTCTTGAATGCCGCCATCAGTTCTAGCTTATACCACGAAGATTCCGATTAAAGAACCCAAGAGATATCTACTTAATCTAAAATAGAACAGAGGTGGTTGTCAGTCACACATTCATAGTTGAGAATATGATGAGTGTCACGGATCATCACATTCATCCGGGTTAAGAGCAAGTGATATCTTAGAATGGAAGCAAGCATGATTGAATAAGAAACAGTAGTAATTGCATTAATCCATCAAGACACAGCAGAGCTCCTCACCCCCAACCATGGGGTTTAGAGGCTCATGCTGTGGAAGGTACACAATGAAACGTCTAAAATGTTATGAGGTCCTGAGGTACGGATACAATGTCAAAAGATCCTATTAATAGTAAACTAGTATCCTAAGGTTTACAGAAATGAGTAAATGACAGAAAAATCCACTTCCGGGCCCACTTGGTGTGTGCTTGGGCTGAGCAATGAAGCATTTTCGTGTAGAGACCTTTTCTGGAGTTAAACGCCAGCTTTCATGCCAGTTTGGGCGTTTAACTCCAAGTTTTATGCCAGTTCCGGCGTTTAACGCTGGAATTTCTGTAGGTAACTTTGAGCGCCGGTTTGGGCCATCAAATCTTGGGCAAAGTATGAACTATTATATATTTCTGAAAAGCCCAGGATATCTACTTTCCAATGCCGTTGAGAGCGCGCCAATTGGGCTTTTGTAGCTCCAGAAAATCCACTTCGAGTGCAGGGAGGTCAGAATCCAACAGCATCTGCAGTCCTTTTTGGTCTCTAGATCAGATTTTTGCTCAGAACCTTCAATTTCAGTCAGAAAATACCTGAAATCACAAAAAAACACACAAACTCATAGTAAAGTCCAGAAAAGTGAATTTTAATTAAAAACTAATAAAAATATACTAAAAACTAACTAAAAGATACTAAAAACATACTAAAAATAATGCCAAAAAGCGTACAAATTATCCGCTCATCACAACACCAAACTTAAATTGTTGCTTGTCCCCAAGCAACTGAAAATCAAAACAGGATAAAAAGAAGAGAATATACTATAGACTCAAAAGTATCAAAGAAACATAGCTCCAGTTAGATGAGCGGGACTAGTAGCTTTTTGCCTCCGAACAGTTTTGGCATCTCACTCTATCCTTTGAAGTTCAGAATGATTGGCATCTATAAGAACTCAGAACTCAGATATTGTTATTGATTCTCCTAGTTAAGTATATTGATTCCTGAACATAGCTAGTGTATGAGTCTTGGCTGTGGCCCAAAGCACTCTGTCTTCCAGTATTACCACTGGATACATACATGCCACAGACACATAATTGGGTGAACCTTTATAGATTGTGACTCAGCTTTGCTAAAGTCCCCAATTAGAGGTGTCCAGGGTTCTTAAGCACACTCTTTTTGCTTTGGTTCACAACTTTATTTCTTTCCTTTTCCTCTTTTTTTTTTTCGAAAAATTTCTTTCTCCTTTTTTTTTTCACTGCTTTTTCTTGCTTCAAGAATCAATTTGATGATTTTTCAGATCCTCAATAACAGTTCTCTTTCTCCTCATTCTTTCAAGAGCCAACAATTTTAACATTCTCAAAGCAACAAGTTCAAAAGACATATGCACTGTTCAAGCATTCATTCAGAAAACAAAAAGTATTGTCACCACATCAAACTAATTCAACTAGTTTCAGAGATAAATTTCGAAATCCTGTACTTCTTGTTCTTTTGTGATTAAAGCATTTTTCATTTAAGAGAGGTGATGGATTCATAGGACATTCATAACTTTAAGGCATAAATTTTATTAATTATGAACTAAGAACAAGACTCAAATATAGATATAAGATGAGAATAAAAAAATAAAATAAAATAAAAATAGAAAACAAAACAAGAAAAACGAAAAAAAATAGGCTCCTAATGATAGAGGTTTTCACAGAGTTAGGACTCAACAACCTTGATTTTGAGAAGTGGATGCTCCCTCAGCTTGAGAGGAGAGCTTTTGGCGCTTCATCTCTTGGATTTCACGCCCCTGCTTCTCTTGTTCCTTCAGCAATTTGTAGAGCATGCAGTTCTGATTCTGCTGTTCTTCCTTAAGTTGCTCCATAGTCTCTTGCAACTTGGTGATAGATGCTTCCATTGACTTCTTGGTGATTGGGTGTTCAATGGGTATGAATTCATCTACCCCCATCTTCACCCCAGCCTCTTTACAGAGCAAGGAAATCAAGCTTGGGTAAGCCAGTTTGGCTTCAGTGGAATTTTTATTTGCAATTGTGTAAATCTCACAAGCAATCACATGATGAACCTCCACTTCTTTTCCAAGCATAATGCAATGAATCATCACTGCCCTCTTGATGGTGACCTCAGAACGGTTGCTAGTGGGCAATATGGAATGCCCAATAAAGTCTAGCCAACCTCTTGCAATTGGTTTGAGGTCTCCCCTCTTGAGTTGGTTTGGGACACCCTTAGAATTAGTTATCCACTTAGTTCCAGGGAGGCATATGTCCTCTAGAACTTGATCCAACCCTTTATCTACTCTCACCATCCTCCTATTAAAGGAGTCAGGATCATCTTGCAGTTGAGGCAACTTGAAGATTTCTCTTATTTTGTCCAGATGAAAGTACATAACTTTCCCTCTGACCATGGTTCTGTAGGTATGGTAAGCGGTTCCAGTCATTCTCTGCTTATCTGTCAGCCACAGATTTGAGTAGAATTCCTGAACCATGTTCCTTCCAACCTTTGTCTCAGGATTGGTTAGAACTTCCCATCCTCTGTTTCGAATTTGCTCTTGGATCCCCGGATATTCATCTTCTTTCAGATCAAATTTCACTTCCGGGATCACTGACCTCAGACCCATTATTTTGTGATAATGGTCTTCATGTTCCTTGGTTAAGAACTTCTCTTGATTCCAAAGATTCTTTGGATTATTCTCTTTCTTGCCTCTTAAATTGGTTTGTTTTCCCTTAGGAGCCATGATATTGATGAATTTTGGCTTAGTGATCACGGAAAAGCACACTAAACTTAGAGGTTTGCTTGTCCTCAAGCAAAAGAAAAGAGATAAGAGAGGGGGAGGAAGAGGAAATTCGAATGGTGTGGTTGGAAGAGGGGGAACAAACGTGTATTTATAAGGTGGGGAGGGGAGTTTTCGAAAAAAAAGAGGAATTTGAAAGGAGATTTGAGAAGATATGAAAAGAAATTGAGAAAAGGGTGAACTTTTTGAACAATGTTTGTAATTGATTTGAAATAAATTTGAAAAATGGTTTTGATTTTTGAAGATTTGAAAGTGAATGATGAATGATTGAAGTGTGATTTTGTAGAAAAGTATGGGTGAGAAAAGGAAAGTTTGAAAAAATTTGATTAGAAAACAAAATTGTGGTCCCCCCACCTTGCTGGCGTTAAACGCCCAGAATGGCACCCATTCTGGCGTTTAACGCCCATTTGCTACCCCTTTTGGGCGTTTAACGCCCAGCCAGGTGCCCTGGCTGGCGTTAAACGCCAGAAATCCTTTGTCACTGGGCGTTTTTCCAAAACGCCCAGGATGCTGCACACCTGGCGTTAAACGCCCAGAATGGTGCCCATTCTGGCGTTTAACGCCCAAAATGGCACCATTCCTGGCGTTAAACGCCCAGAATGGTACCCATTCTGGCGTTTAACGCCCAAAATGCCCCTTACTGGCGTTTTTTCGCCAGTAAGCTCATTTTCTCTACTTTTTGAGCTGAATCCTTCTGTAACTCTGTGAATTCCTTCATTTTTGATACTTGCCTCTGTATGAACCAATCATATACCTTCCTAATGACTGGGTTGCCTCCCAGCAAGCGCTTCTTTACTGTCTTTTAGCTGGACTTCTACTAAGAATCACTCAAGTCTCAGTCTTGAGCATTCCTGCTCAAAATTGCTTTCAAGATAATGCTTGATTCTCTGTCCATTAACAATGAACTTCTTGTCAGAATCAATATCCTGAAGCTCAACATATCCATATGGTGATACTCCTGTAATCACATACGGACCCCTCCACCGGGATTTGAGTTTTCCTGGAAACAATTTGAGCCTGGAGTTGAAGAGCAGAACTCTTTGTCCTGGCTCAAAGACTCTGGTTGACAATCTCTTGTCATGCCACTTCTTTGCCTTTTCCTTATAAATTTTTGCATTTTCAAAGGCATTGAGTCTGAACTCCTCTAGCTCATTTAGCTGGAGCAGTCTTTTCTCACCAGCCAACTGAGCATCCATGTTTAGGAATCTGGTTGCCCAGTAGGCTTTATGTTCCAGTTCCACAGGCAAATGACAGGCCTTCCCATACACCAGTTGGTATGGAGAGGTGCCTATAGGAGTCTTGAATGCTGTTCTGTATGCCCACAGAGCATCATCTAAGCTCTTTGCCCAATCCTTTCTCCGGGCCATCACAGTCCGTTCTAGGATTCTTTTTAGCTCTCTGTTAGAGACTTCAGCTTGCCCATTTGTCTGTGGATGATATGGAGTTGCCACTTTATGGCTAATTCCATATCTGACCATAGCAGAGTATAGCTGTTTATTGCAGAAATGAGTGCCCCCGTCACTGATTAGCACTCTGGGAACGCCAAACCTGCTGAAAATGTTTTTCTGGAGGAATTTCAGCACGGTCTTAGTATCATTAGTGGGTGTAGCAATTGCTTCTACCCACTTAGATACATAGTCCACTGCCACCAGAATGTAAGTGTTTGAGTATGATGGTGGGAATGGCCCCATGAAGTCAATTCCCCATACATCAAACAATTCTATCTCTAATATCCCTTGTTGAGGCATGGCATATCCGTGAGGCAGGTTACCAGCTCTTTGGCAACTGTCACAGTTACGCACAAACTCTCGGGAATCTTTATAGAGAGTAGGCCAGTAGAATCCACACTGGAGGACTTTAGTGGCTGTTCGCTCACTTCCAAAATGTCCTCCATAATGTGATCCATGGCAGTGCCATAGGATCTTTTGTGCTTCTTCTCTGGGTACACATCTGCGGATCACTCCGTCAGCACATCTCTTAAAGAGATATGGTTCATCCCAGAGGTAGTACTTGGCATCTGAAATTAATTTCTTTCTTTGCACTCTGCTGTACTCCTTGGGTATGAACCTCACAGCTTTATAGTTTGCAATATCTGCAAACCATGGAGCTTCCTGAATGGCAAAGAGTTGCTCATCTGGGAAAGTCTCAGAGATCTCAGTAGAAGGGAGGGACGCCCCAGCTACTGGTTCTATTCTGGACAGATGATTAGCTACTTGATTCTCTGTCCCTTTTCTGTCTCTTATTTCTATATCAAACTCTTGCAGAAGCAACACCCATTTGATAAGCCTGGGTTTTGAATCCTGCTTTGTGAGTAAGTATTTAAGAGCAGCATGGTCAGTGTACACAATCACCTTTGATCCCACTAGGTAGGATCTAAACTTGTCAATGGCGTAAACCACTGCAAGTAGCTCTTTTTCTGTGGTTGTGTAATTCTTCTATGCATCATTTAGAACACGGCTAGCATAATAAATGACATGCAGAAGTTTGTTATGCCTCTGTCCCAACACTGCACCAATGGCATGATCACTGGCATCACACATTAATTCAAATGGTAATGCCCAATCTGGTGCAGAGATGACTGGTGCTGTGACCAGCTTAGCTTTCAGGGTCTCAAATGCCTGCAGACACTGTGTGTCAAACACAAATGGCGTGTCAGCAGCTAGCAGGTTACTTAAAGGTTTTGCAATTTTCGAAAAATCCTTGATAAACCTTCTGTAGAATCCTGCATGCCCCAGAAAGCTTCTGATTGCCTTAACATTGGCAGGTGGTGGTAATTTTTCAATTACCTCTACCTTTGCCTTATCCACCTCTATTCCCCTGCTTGAAATTTTGTGCCCAAGGACAATTCCTTCAGTCACCATAAAGTGACATTTCTCCCAGTTTAAAACCAGGTTAGTCTCTTGGCATCTTTTCAGGACAAGTGATAGGTGGTTAAGACAGGAGCTGAATGAGTCTCCATATACTGAGAAGTCATCCATGAAGACTTCCAGAAATTTCTCTACCATATCTGAGAAGATAGAGAGCATGCACCTCTGAAAGGTTGCAGGTGCATTGCACAGACCAAAAGGCATCCTTCTATAGGCAAACACGCCAGAAGGGCAAGTAAATGTTGTTTTCTCTTGGTCCTGAGGATCTACTGCAATTTGGTTGTAGCCTGAATAGCCATCCAAAAAGCAGTAATAATCATGACCAGCTAGTCTTTCTAGCATTTGGTCTATGAATGGTAAAGGAAAATGATCCTTTCTGGTGGCTGTATTGAGTCTTCTGTAATCAATACACATGCGCCACCCTGTGACTGTCCTTGTAGGAACCAGTTCATTTTTTTCATTATGAACCACTGTCATGCCTCCCTTTTTGGGAACAACTTGGACAGGGCTCACCCAGGGGCTATCAGAAATAGGATAAATAATCCCAGCCTCCAGTAATTTAGTGACCTCTTTCTGCACCACCTCCTTCATGGCAGGATTTAGCCTCCTCTGTGGTTGGACCACTGGTTTGGCATTATCCTCCAACAGGATTTTGTGCATGCATCTAGCTGGACTAATGCCCTTGAGATCACTGATGGACCACCCAAGAGCTGTCTTGTGTGTCCTTAGCACTTTAATCAGTGCTTCCTCTTCCTGTGGATTTAAAGCAGAGCTTATAATCACTGGAAAAGTGTCACCCTCTCCCAGAAATGCATATTTCAGGGATGGTGGTAGTGGTTTGAGTTCAGGCTTAGGAGGCTTATCCTCTTCCTGAGGAATTTTCGAAAATTCCTTTGCCCCCTCTGGTTCTTCCTGATCAGTTTGAGCATCTTTGAAGATGTCCTCAAGCTCTGATTCTAGGCTTTCAGCCATATTGATCTCTTCTACTAGAGAGTCAATAATGTCAGCGCCCATGCAGTCAATTGGTGTGTCTGGATGCTGCATAGCTTTTACAGCATTCAACTTGAACTCATCCTCATTGACTCTCAAGGTTACTTCCCCCTTTTGTACATCAATGAGAGTTCGTCCAGTTGCTAGGAAAGGTCTTCCTAGAATGAGAGTTGTACTCTTGTGCTCCTCCATTTCCAGCACCACAAAGTCAGTTGGAAAGGCAAATGGCCCAACCTTGACAATCATGTCCTCTATTATGCCTGATGGGTGTTTAATGGAGCCATCAGCAAGTTGGAGGCATATCCTGGTTGGTTTGACTTCTCCAATCAACCCAAGCTTTCTGATAGTGGATGCAGGTATTAGATTGATGCTTGCTCCAAGATCACATAAAGCTGTCTTGGTGCAAGTGCCTTCTAATGTGCATGGTATCAGAAAGCTTCCAGGATCTTGAAGTTTTTCTGGTAAGCTTTTTAGAATGACTGCACTGCATTCTTCAGTGAGAAACACTTTTTCAGTTTCTCTCCAATCCTTCTTATGACTTAAGATTTCCTTCATGAACTTAGCATAAGAAGGTATTTGCTCAAGTGCCTCTGCAAACGGAATCTTTATTTCAAGAGTCCTTAAATAGTCTGCAAAGCGGGAAAATTGCTTATCCTGTTCCGCTTTGCAGAGTTTCTGAGGATAAGGCATCTTGGCTTGATATTCTTCAACCTTAGATGCTGCAGGTTTATTCCTTACAGAAGTGGTTGAAGAAGTCTTTTTAGAGGGATTACTGTCAGCACTCTCAGGTGTCTGATTTTCCCTTGGCGTTTGAACGCCAGGAATGGGTGAAGTTTGGGCGTTAAACGCCAACTTCTCTCCCTTTTCTGGCGTTTGAACGCCAGAACTGGGCAAGGAATGGGCGTTTAACGCCAGCTTTCCTTCCCTTTCTGGCGTTTGAACGCCAATAAAATTCCTCTCTGGGCTCTTACTGTCCTCAGAGGGATTTTGAACAGTGGTTTGGTTGTCCTCTGTCATTTGTTCCTTGTTTGGCCTTTTGCTCTTTTGAGCAGTGTTATTCAAAGTCTTCCCACTCCTCAATTGAACTGCTTGACACTCCTCTGTTATCTGTTTAGATATTTGCTGTTTTGCTTGATTCAACTGTAATTCTATGCTCTTATTAGCAACTTTAGTTTCATGGAGCATCTCTTTAAATTCTGCTAACTGTTCTGTCATCAGGAGCAATTGTTGATTAAGCTCATTCATCTGTTCTTGAGGATTAGGATCAGTGACTAATGTCATGACTTCCTCTTTTGGAACGAACTCATTGCTAGAATATAAGTATTGGTTTCTAGCAACAGTGTCTATAAGCTCTTGAGCTTCTTCAATTGTCTTCCTCATGTGTATAGATCCACCAGTTGAGTGGTCTAAAGATATCTGAGCTTTTTCTGTAAGCCCATAGTAGAAAATGTCTAACTGTACCCACTCTGAAAACATTTCAGAGGGACATTTCCTTAGCATACCTCTATACCTCTCCCAGGCATTATAAAGGGATTCATTATCCTCTTGTTTAAAGCCTTGGATGTCCAGCCTTAGCTGTGTCATCCTCTTTGGAGGGTAAAAATGATTCAGGAATTTGTCTAACAACTGTTTCCATGTCTTTATGCTTGCTGTAGGCTGGTTATTCAACCACCTTTTAGCTTGATCTTTTACAGCAAATGGAAACAGTAATAGTCTGTAGACATCCTGATCCACCTCTTTATCATGTACTGTGTCAGCAATTTGTAAGAACTGTGCCAGAAACTCTGTAGGTTCTTCCTGTGGAAGACCGGAATACTGGCAATTTTGCTGCACTATGATAATGAGTTGAGGGTTTAGCTCAAAGCTGCTAGCTTTGATGGGGGGTATACAGATGCTACTCCCATATGCAGCTGTAATGGGGTTAGCATAAGACCCCAGAGTCCTTTTGGACTGATTAATTCCACTTAAGTCCATGATGGACAAAAGGGAAATGATAATAATTGCAAAGAGATGAATTTTGTTGTTTTTTATTTTTTTTTTCTTTTTTTTTGAAATGACCGAAAAAAACAATTAAAATAAAATATAATAAAACAAAAGGAAAATAAAATAAAAAATTCGAAAATCAAAAGGAAAATGAGATCAAAGCAAATTGAGAACTGAATCAATTAGTAAAAAAAAGATTTTGAAAACAGCAATTAAAAAGATATGACTGAAAAATTTTTATGAAAAAGATTTGATTCTTAAAAAGAGGAAAGAGAAAAACACAAAAAGACACCAAACTTAAAATTTTTAGAAATCAAATACTAATTTTTTCGAAAATTTTAAAGGAAAAACACAAAGAGGACACCAAACTTAGAATTTTTATGAATCAAAAAGGGACTAAGAACATGTAAAAACGAAAATTTAAAAGAAAAAAAAAAACAAAAGCATGCAATTGACACCAAACTTAGAATATGAAACTAGACTCAACTAAAAGACTCTAAACCAACAAAAATAAACAGTCCTAATCTAAGCAACAAGATAAGCCGTCAGTTGTCCAAACTCGAACAATCCCCGGCAACGGCGCCAAAAACTTGGTTCACGAAATTGCAATAACACTTTTGCAATCCCGCACAACTAACCAGCAAGTGCACTGGGTCGTCCAAGTAATACCTTGCGTGAGCAAGGGTCGATCCCACGGAGATTGTCGGCTTGAAGCAAGCTATGGTTATCTTGTAAATCTTAGTCAGGATATCAGAAATTATCAGGATTGATTGTAAAAAGCAAAAGAACATGAAAAAGGTACTTGTTTTGCAGTAATGGAGAATAGGCTGAGGCTTTGGAGATGCTCCATCTTCCGAATCTCTGCTTTCCTACTGTCTTCTTCATCAAACACGCAAGGCTCCTTCCATGGCAAGCTGTATGTAGGGTTTCGCCATTGTCAGTGGCTACCTCCCATCCTCTCAGTGAAAATACGTCCCTGCTGCTCTGTCACAGCATAGGCTAATCATCTGTTGGTTCTCAATCAGGCCGGAATAGAATCCAGTGATTCTTTTGCGTCTGTCACTAACGCACCGCCTTCAGGAGTTTGAAGCACGTCACAGTCATCCAGTCATTGAATCCTACTCAGAATACCACAGACAAGGTTTAGACCTTCCGGATTCTCTTGAATGCCGCCATCAGTTCTAGCTTATACCACGAAGATTCCGATTAAAGAACCCAAGAGATATCTACTTAATCTAAAATAGAACGGAGGTGGTTGTCAGTCACACATTCATAGTTGAGAATATGATGAGTGTCACGGATCATCACATTCATCCGGGTTAAGAGCAAGTGATATCTTAGAATGGAAGCAAGCATGATTGAATAAGAAACAGTAGTAATTGCATTAATCCATCAAGACACAGCAGAGCTCCTCACCCCCAACCATGGGGTTTAGAGGCTCATGCTGTGGAAGGTACACAATGAAACGTCTAAAATGTTATGAGGTCCTGAGGTACGGATACAATGTCAAAAGATCCTATTAATAGTAAACTAGTATCCTAAGGTTTACAGAAATGAGTAAATGACAGAAAAATCCACTTCCGGGCCCACTTGGTGTGTGCTTGGGCTGAGCAATGAAGCATTTTCGTGTAGAGACCTTTTCTGGAGTTAAACGCCAGCTTTCATGCCAGTTTGGGCGTTTAACTCCAAGTTTTATGCCAGTTCCGGCGTTTAACGCTGGAATTTCTGTAGGTGACTTTGAGCGCCGGTTTGGGCCATCAAATCTTGGGCAAAGTATAGACTATTATATATTGCTGGAAAGCCCAAGATGTCTACTTTCCAATGCCGTTGAGAGCGCGCCAATTGGGCTTCTGTAGCTCCAGAAAATCCACTTCGAGTGCAGGGAGGTCAGAATCCAACAGCATCTGCAGTCCTTTTTGGTCTCTGGATCAGATTTTTGCTCAGAACCTTCAATTTCAGTCAGAAAATACCTGAAATCACAGAAAAACACACAAACTCATAGTAAAGTCCAGAAAAGTGAATTTTAATTAAAAACTAATAAAAATATACTAAAAACTAACTAAAAGATACTAAAAACATACTAAAAACAATGCCAAAAAGCGTACAAATTATCCGCTCATCACTTTCTCCTTTCCTTTTAGTATGTTTCCTTTTTCATCCCTTAAGTCATTCCGCCTTAGAAAATCTGAAACTACTCAACACACTAATCACGGCATCAAATGGAAATAAGAGAGGATTAATAATAAGCAAATATAAGTCCAAAGAAACATGTTTTCAATCAAAGCACATAATTAGGAAGGCAAATGTAAACATGCAAATAGTATGAATAAATGGGTAAAGAGTTGATAAAATCCACTCAATTGAGCACAAGATAAACCATAAAATAGTGGTTTATCAGTCGTCCAAGTAATAAACCTTACGTGAGTAAGGGTCGATCCCACGGAGATTGTCGGTATGAAGCAAGCTATGGTCATCTTGTAAATCTCAGTCAGGCGGATTCAAATGGTCATAATGGTTTTCGAATATAAAGATAAATAAAGCATAAAGTAAAGATAGAGATACTTATGTAATTCATTGGTGTGAATTTCAGATAAGTGCATAGAGATGCTTTGTTCCTTCTGAATCTCTGCTTTCCTACTGCTTTCATCCAATCATTCTTACTCCTTTCCATGGCAAGCTGTATGTAGGGCGTCACCATTGTCAATGGCTACCTCCCATCCTCTCAGTGAAAATGGTCCAAATACGCTATCACTGCACGGCTAATCATCTGTCGGTTCTCGATCATGATTGAATAGAATCCTGTGATCCTTTTGCGTCTGTCACTACGCCCAACACTCGCGAGTTTGAAGCTCGTCACAGTCATCCCTTTCTCGATCATAAGTGAAAATAAGGTAGGCATGGCCATGAGGCCAGCCCCAAATGTCTAAGGACTAACAATAATCAAAGATGTGCCAAAAGCTCGTCCAAAGATTGATTAAAAGATGAAAATACAATAGTAAAAAGTCCTATTTATACTAGACTAGTTACTAGGGTTTACAGAAATAAGTCTTAGTGCAGAAATCCGCTTCCGGGGCCCACTTTGGTATGTGCTTGGGCTGAGCTTGAGCTTTACACGTGCAGAGGCTTCTTTTGGGGTTAAACGCCAAGTTGTAACGTGTTTTTGGTATTTAAGTCTGGTTTGTGACGTGTTTCTGGCGTTTTACTCCAAAATGTAGCATGGAACTGGCGTTGAATGCCAGTTTGCGTCGTCTAAACTCGAATAAAGTATGGACTATTATATATTGCTGGAAAGCCCTGGATGTCTACGTTCTAACGCAATTGAGAGCGCACAATTTTGATGTCTGTAGCTCCAGAAAATCCTTTTCGAGTATAGGGAGGTTAGAATCCAACAGCATCTGTAGTCCTTTCTCAGATCCCTCAATTTCAGCCAGAAAATAACTAAAATCACAGAAAAACACACAAACTCATAGTAAAGTCCAGAAATGTGAATTTAACATAAAAACTAATAAGAACATCCCTAAAAGTAGCTAGATCCTACTAAAAACTACCTAAAAACAATGCCAAAAAGCGTATAAATTATCCGCTCATCACTAAACTCTCAAATAAACATATCTAACCAAACAAAACATAAAATTAAACTAATTATTAGTAATATTTACAAAAAGAAAAAAGGAAAGATGTTACCATGGTGGGGTGTCTCCCACCTAGCACTTTTGTTTATTATCCTTAAGTTGGACTTATGGGGAGCTCTTATCAAGGTGGCTTGTGCTTGAATCCATCATTGAACATCCACCAATGCTTGGACTTCCATTGTGCTTCATCATTCAAAGTTACTATCTCCAAGCTTTGATGGATTTTTTCACAAACCATGGACTCCCAAAGTTGATTCTCCTTGTGTGATCCGGGATCCCACACTTTGTTTTCACACCCGTCCTTGAGTTGATCATGGCGATTTTCTCCAGGTGGCAAGAGAGATGAATTCTCATAGAAGCACCAAACTAACCTCCTAGACCCATCAAATTGAGCACTAGTCCAACCCTTGCCCTTTGAAGCTTCAACCATAATGAGCCTAGACTTACAACGCCAACCACTAAACATCTTCCTCTTACGCTTAATTCTGCAAAGCGCCCTAAGTTGGCCATCCATCTCAAGCAAACCAAATTCAAGTGGGATAATAGAGCTAAGAGTTAGAAGTTTTACCCACTCAAATGAAGGATTGGATGACAACCTAGGTGGAGGAATTCCCAATGATCTTGACAAGGCGCGCTCTACCCCCGTCCATCCTCTCCTAGAGGCTTCCACCAATTGACAAGATTCTTCAAGCCTTACCTCTTGCCAAGCTTCCTCAAGTTCAGGCTCTTCTTCACCAATTTCTTCAAGCTCTTCCCCATCACTCAAATCATAGATAGGAGGTTTAGTAAAATCTACCTCATCATCAATTCCAAGTATAGTGGGGGAAGGACTCTTCAAACTCAAAAGGATCATATGTTGATGCGGAATCATCATAAATAGGAGGACCTATTTCTTGGGTCACTTCTTCCAATTCTTTAATCACATTGTGCCTTGGAGGTTGTGCACTCTCCTCCTCAACATCAACTTCAAATTCCATGGAAGAAGGCTCTTCAACTTGTGATTTCTCTATGTACTCAACATATCCTAAGGCTCCAACCACTACTTTCTCTTTCTCGATAATCTCTACCTCCTCCTCTTGTTGCATTTCTTGCTTTAACTCCTCTTCTTCACCTTGGAGCTTCAAGTACACTCCCTCACTAAGCTCCTTGGTTGCTTCTCCACATTCAACAATGGGAGTGCCTTGATCGCATAGGCTTAGGCGGGATGAGACTATGTTGCCAATGGCTTCTACCATGATAGTCATTTTTGCTCTTAACTCCTCAAAATTCTTTTCATCCTCCTCGTGTCGCCTTAAGATATGAGATTCAAGATCTCTTAGTTCTAGTATGAGGGCTTTATCGGGAGGTGGTGGTAGAAGATGTATTGTAGTTGGAAGGTGGTTTATGGGAGTATTAGTGTTGGAATGGTGGTGGCTCTAGGGATGGTTTATATGGTGGTTGGTATGGTGGATATGGGTTAGGATCATATGGAGGTGAATGGTGGTATGAGGCTTGTGAGTATGGTGGAGGGCTATATTGAGGAGGGGGTCCTATGCATATGATGATTGTAGTTGACAACCACAATGAGGGTCATCACATACATTAGATTGGTATACATCAAGATTTGAGTTGTACCCATAAGAAGCCGAAGGAGGTTGTTGCCAAGAATGTTGTCCATAAGCTTGGGGCTCCTCCCACCTTTGATCTCGAAATCTTTTATGCACATCCCCATTGAAGCTTTCATTTCCTACAACATAGTTGTAACCATGCTCATAGCCAAAAGGATGAGAATTCATAGTAAAAGAGAAAATAAAAACAAAAGCTAACAAGAAACAAAGAGAACAAAAATTCTACAACTAGCAAAAACTAACAAACAAACCAAAAATCAAGCTATTTACAATATATACAATAGCTAATAACATAGCACCATTACAATCTTCGGCAACGGCGCCATTAATTTGATTGCAAGAATTGATACCGGGTTGTTAGTATAGTCCAAACCGATAGTCAATCCTCGAATCAAATGAAATTTATGGTTTTGTCACAAGTACAAACCCCAATAAGAATTAACCGGAGTATTTGGACTCCGGGTCGTCTCACGAGAAATTGCAATGAAGTGGTCAATATTGGCTATGAAGGGGTAAAGGGTGGTTTTGATTGGTAAGAGGGCAAGAAAAATAGATGGCAAGAAAAGTAAATCAAGCAAGTAGCTAAAGAAAGCAAGTAATAAAGGGAGACATTCATGGAAAGGGTTGAGAACACAGGCTTTCTATCCTAGTCATGCAATGATTAATTCATCTTATTTAGTTAACTCCAACACATAGGGAGAAAGTCAAACGAGATTAATCAATCATATCACAATAATAAACAAGAATTTATCTTATTACGTCATCCCCGAAGATGGAAGAAGGTATCATGTTATCCTCATACTCGGAGAAAGTCTAATAAGGCTAGTTAACCTCAATCCAAATGTACTAATCAACTCACTAATGGAATTAGCAAAAGATTAGAGTCAATGGAAATCATATTAACTAACAATTCTAGATCTCTAACATTAGTTGGGTTTTCATGACTCAAAATTGCCTAATTACTCTTTTCAAGCCAAGAATGCTCAAAATCTACACTAACATCCTTCCAAGTATTTTGTCAAACACTTGGAAGGCATACAAGGAAAGCATGGTAAATTGCAAGGAAAGATAAAATCTAACAACTACCAATTGCAAGAAAAATGAGATCACAACTCAAATCAACAACAAAAGAACATCAAACATTAAATTGCACTAAAATTAAATCAAATCCAAAAAGAGCATCCATGAACATAAAAGAGAAATTAACATGAAAACTAAGAGAATCAAGTAGTAGGAACAAGAAATCATAAAAGAAACAAGATGAAAATATGTAATTGAACCTAGATCTAAGATGGAAATGTCCTAAACCTAACCTAATTCTAGAGAGAAGAGGGAGCTTCTCTCTCTAGAAACTAACCTACATGATGCCAAAACTACAAATAATTGCTCCCCCCTTTTGCCTGGGCTTCAATTCTGCATGAAATACACTCAGAAACAGGTTGGAATTGGGCCTGGGCTGCTCAGAAATTTCCCCCAGTATTTTGCCTTTAAATGAGTCACATGCGAGTATCGGCGCGTACGCGCCATGTGTGCTTGCGCGTCGATTGGCTATTTCTTCATCCGTGTGGATGCGTCATGTATGCGTGCGCGTCTTTATGCGAAATCACTTTTGTGCGTGTGCGCCTTGTATGCTTGCGCGCCCATCGATGCATTCCCAATTCTTGTTTCCTCATGCATTCTCCACTTTGCATGCTTTTCTCCTTATTTCTTCCATCCAATACTTACCTTATGAACCTGAAATCACTCAACAAACACATCAAGGCATTGAATGGAATTAAAGTGAGTTAAAATCACCAATTTAAGGGCTTAAAAAGCATGTTTTTACACTTAAGCACAATTCAAGGGAGAATTACAAAACCATGCTATTTTATTGAATAAATGTGGGAAAAGGTAAATAAATCCCCTAAAATAAGCATAAGATAAACCACGAAATCGAGGTTTATCAGCCTCCTGTGCGCCGCAACCAGCCAAGGAACAAACGGATGGAGTTTAGGACTCCATTCATAGCACCTGATACAAAGAGCATACTTTAGCGAGCTGGAGGAAAGCTTAAGAAAAAAGTCCACCAGAAGGAGCTAAACATGGGAAGCAGTGGTGTCCATATTACGTCCTTGTTTACATGGGGAGGGAATATCATCACATCCTATGCTATATTTTGTTGGGACTAGACAAATTACTTGTCTTACACAATGTGATTATTTCTTTTGGATTGTTAGGTTGTTTATGGATAGTTGCACTTTCGGCATTTGACGAACTTTACTGGTTAATTCAACGATAATGCATGTACTGTTGATATAAATTTTGTATTTTGCACCTTGGTTGGAGATTATTTTGTGAACAGCTCAATAACTTATGGGTTTTGAAGTATAATTTTTTCAAATGAATAAACCTGTTGAGGTTCCTATATGTCTCTAGATGTCTCTATTTATCTTAGTCATGCATTGTTAGTCATATTTTGATATTTTGCTCGCAGCTGACTGAAAACGAAACTGTGTTCTAGTGGAGGTGTAACTTTGATGACAAGTCATCTTATGCTAGTTTTACTAGCATTTTTACTTGCTTTTATTAGGTTTTATGCACTTTCTTGCACAATAAGAAAGTGATTGGAGTAGAAGTTCATGTTGATCTTGACTCAATCAAACATGGTTAATTTTATACAAAATTATGAGATTTATGCAGTTGATTACTATGAACCTTATGATTTTGGTGAGACTTTGATGGCATGTTTAATTGATGGCAGGTGAAAAGATGAAGAAACAAAAACAGAGAAATACAAGGTGCAGATAAACGCTACGTTCTTTTCATGAATGCCACGTTCACAAGCGACGCGCACGCATACAAGATGCTTACGCGTGGGGAAGCATTTTTGGAGATCCACGCGTACGCACAAATGGCGCGCACGCGTGGGTGAGGGATCAGCATTCTCAAGCCAAGAACGCAACGTTCACTTTGAATGAACGCGTGCGATACTTTCAGAGTTGGAAGTTGAATTTGGTCATCGATGCACACGCATCGATGTGACACTATTGGTGATTGGCGCAGACGCATACATGATGCTGGAGCGTAGAAGTGGTAATGAGCCATCCACGTGCACGCGCAAAGGATGCGTATGCGTGAGGAGCGTTCATGGCGCGAGCGTAGCGTTCAGTCAATGAACGCTGCCAAAGGACACGCACGCATGTAGTACGCGCATGCGTCGATGGTGTAAAACGCAAAGGACGCGCACGCACGTAGGATGCGCATGCGTCGGTGAAAGAACGTTACGTTCACCTGATGCTGCATAAAAATACCATTTCTGACCTACTTCATCAGAAGGCCAAAGAGCCCACTCCAAGGACTTGATAATTAAATTAGAAAGTGTATAAATAGAGGAAAATTTGATTTCATTAGGGGGCTTCTGCAGATCTTCTTTTCTCTTCTTCTTTTAAGTTTTCTTTTGAACTTTAGATCGTGTATTTTTTTCTATTCTTCATTTTCTGCAACTTTTCCTTTTCTGTTTTGGTGCTGGAGCAGTGATGAACTAAACCCCAATTTCATTAGGGGGAGGAGCTCTATTGTAATTCCAATGAATTAATGAAATTCTTCTTCTTCTCAATTCAATTGTGTAGCTATTGGGTATCTTCTCCATTGATTGTGAGTTATTCACTCCGGAAGGGGGTTTAATTCAATTGAATGTACGTGTGAGCCTTAGAAGGGGAATCACCTTCATTAGAACTGAAGCTCTATCCATCACTATCCTCTTGATCAATACTATTCGGGAGGAATTGAGATCTTGAGAGTTAGTGTGGCTAATGGATGAGAGAAAAGTGCTCTAACTCTTCTCATGACAATTAGATCAAGGAATCGGTAAGATTGATTGTGATTAGAGAGATTGGATTGCCAAGGAATTGGGACCCAATCAAATTCAATCCGCCATAGATCTATGCATATGATTGAGAAAGGAGTTGAGACACAATTGATTCATGAAGGATTATAGTATCTCCAATCCCTAATAAATCATCTTCTTTGAATTTCTTTCACTTTAATTCCTCTGCACTTGCTGCAATTTATATTTACTAGTTATGTTTTGATTTCCAGCATCGTACCCAAATCCTTTTATTATTCATGCAATTTAAGTTTCCTTGCTATCTAGTATTTATGCACTTTAAGATTCAGTCCTTTTAATTTTCTTACAATTTAAGATTCAGTTCTTTTAATTTCTTGCACCTTAAGTTTTAGTTAATTGAGCTTCTGCTATTTACTTTTCAAGTTCTTTACATTCTGCATTTTAAAATTCCGGCAATTTACTTTCTGTCAATCACAAATCACTCAAATCCATACTGGTTATCTTAACTAAATTCATCACCCAACAAAAATTGCTTAATCCATCAATCCCTGTGGGATCGGCCTCACTCTTGTGAGTTATTATTACTTGATGCGACTCGGTATACTTGCCGGTTAGTTTGTGTAGAAATCTAATTTCTACCCATTAAGTTTTTGGCGCTGTTGCTGGCAATTGATTTAGATTGACAATGATTAGCTAGGTGATAATCTAGATTAAGCATTTTCTTTGTTTTTGTGAAGCATACTAACTGTTTGAGATTTTATTCAAACTAACCTTAACCTCCCTTTAGCAGTAGAGTATTTTGTTTTAGTTTCTGGTTTGTTTGTGTTGTATGCCTGGAGGAAGAATATGTGCATCTATCTCTTTTGATTCTGAACCAGAGAGAACATTCTTGAGATTGAGAAGAGAAGCAAGAGGGAAGGGAGTTGTTGGAGAAGAAAAATCAAAAGAGGAAGACCAAGAAATAGAGGGTAACCTCCCCAATCCACCAGAAGAGGTGGCCAACAACAATGGTCAACCTCAAAGGAGAGTTCTAGCATCTTACACCTTCCCCAATCCAAGAAACTGTGGGAGCCGTATACTCACTCCCAATGTTCATCCAAATAACTTTAAGTTGAAGCCTTAACTTATTACTCTGGTACAGAACAATTGTTCCTATGGGGGAGGTCCACTTGAAGATCCGAATCAGCATTTATCTACATTCTTGAGGATTTGTGAAACTATCAAGACAAATGGTGTGCATCCAGAAATCTATAAGCTGCTGCTATTTCCATTTTCCTTGAGAGACAAGGCATCTCAATGGCTGGAGACGTTTCCTAAGGAAAGCATTGAATAACTGAAGATTGATGGTTTAGAAGTTATAATAAATTCTCGTTGCAAGTATAGTTTCTAAACCAAGCAATCAACCTTTCTTACAAACATTTTGGTTGTCACAAGTAACAAACCCAGTAATAATTTATAAACCGAAGTATTCAAATCCCGGGTCATCTTCTCAAGGAATTGCAGGGAGGTGTGTTTTATTATTGGTTATGGAAAACACTGTTTTGGGTTTTGAAAAGGGTTTTGAGCAAGATAAATGGGTTGCAGAAATTAATAAACTAATAACGAAGAAATCTCTTGGCAAAGTATGAAAACTGGAAGTCCTATCCTAGTTATCCTTATCAATGGTGATGAGAATTATACTTTTGCTCCCACTAAGTCAACCTCTAACTATGAAGGTCAGTTAAGTAGACAAATTAATTTAACACCTAAAGTCCTAGTCAACTCCTCAAGAAAAGACTAGAGTTATAGGAATCTAAATTAATCAGCAAGAATAATAATTATCAATCACGATAAGTTTGACAACTCAAGAGTCACCAATTAATCAACCAAAGCTAATAGTAAATAATCTAAATTATAAATAGGAAAAAGCAATCATAAGTCTGAAATACCTCAATGTGTATTAATTAAGAAAATCATAACATGAGTAGTTCATAAACAAATAAAAGAGAAAATAAATAAAAAGAACATTGAACCTGTGATGAAGAAGATAAAAATATTCCTAAATCCTTTAAGAGGAATCCTAATCCTAAGAAAGAAGAGAGAGGAGAGAACCCCTCTCTCTAAAAACTACATCTAAATTATGAAAAGTGAATTATGATCTGATCTGAAGTATTGAGTCTCTGCATGTTCCCTGACTTTAATCAACGTTCCTGGGCCGAAATCTGGGTAAAAACGCGGCCCAAAATCATCTTCAGCGTATTCTATAATTTCTGCAGATCGCGCATGTCATGCGTACGTGTCAGTCATGCGTTCGCGTCACTCAGCATTTTTCGTGCCACGCGTGCACATCGTCCACGCATTTGCGTCACTCCTGCAGCTTCCAATCTACGCGGTCGCGTCAGGTACACGAGCACGTCATTGCGTTTTCCTCCATTTTGCGCAGTCGCGTGACCCATGTGCCTTCGTTGCTTCTCGCTGGACATCTCCTCAATTTCTTGTGTTCCTTCCATTTTTGCAAACTTCCTCTCCATTCTCTCAGCCATTTCTGCCCTATGAGGCCTGAAACACTTAGCACACATATGACAGCATCGAATGATATAAAGGAGAATAAAAATATACAATTAAAAGATCTTTAGAAAGCAAGTTTTCAATCATATAACAATTTGGGAAGGATTTGTAAATACATGCTAATCATATGAATAAGTGGGTGAAAAGCTTGATAAAATCACTCAATCAAACACAATATAAATCATAAAATAATGGTTTATCAAACTTCCCACACTTAAACATTAGCATGTCCTCATGCTAAGCTCAAGGAGATAAAATAAATGAGTAGGGAAAAGCAAGACTCGTGCAATACAACCTATGAATGTGAATGCAACTATTTGTAAAATGATTCTACCTACTTGGTTAAAAATAAATAAGTTCTCCAAGACAAACATAAACCAAATTCCACTAATTCAAATCATACAATAAAAAGCAAGTAAACTTGTAAGAAGATAGCTCATGAAAGCAGGGAACATAGAATCAAGCACTGAACCCTCAATGGTAGTGTATATCACTCTAATCGCTCTAGTGTATAGGGTAATCACTCTATTCTTCTCTAATTATGCTTTCTAAACTTTGTTCTTCATCTAACCAATCAACAAATATTTAATGTATACATACAAACATCATGAGGTCTTTTTCAAGGTTGTAATGGGGCTAAGGTAAGGGTAAGGGTATATATATAAGGCTAAGTGAGCTAATAATTGAACCCTTGATTAGTCTAAGATGTCACCTAACATATTCATACTCTATATAATCTAGAGATCTTGCCTAACTGCCCAATTTTCCCACTTGTGTGTTACATACTCATGCACCAATTTTATTTTTGATTTTATCCCATGTGCATTGATTCTTTAATTTTTGCATTGGGGTAATTTTTTTTTGTCCCCTTATTTAATTACTTAATAAATTTTTTTCTCTTTTTTTTGAAATATAAGAATAATATATCAATGCACATGGTGTTTTAATTATTTTGATTTCACATGAGCATGCTCCCAAATTTCATATAATTTATTCACTTTAATACATTTTTCCTATCATCCCATGTTCCCATAAATTTCCCCACACTTAGTTGATACACAATTTCTATCTTAAGCTAACCAAGGATTCAACTTGGGATTTTTAATTTGTTTTTCTGCTTAAGGCTAGTAATGTGGTTATAGAATAGAAGGGGATTAAAAGGCTCAAGGGGGCTAACAAGGGTGATGTAAAAAGTAGGCTTATTTGGGATAAGTGAGCAAACATTTAAATAATGGCCTCAATCACATGCAGGTATGTATCTACATTCTATATTGGACATATAGGCTGAAACAAAGTAAAGATTACAATCATAGAGAAGGAAACACACAAGAATAAAATATTATGGTTAAATAATGTAACCATGCAATTAAGCTCAAAATCTCACAGGTTGGGTGTTCTTTAGCTCAAAAACCATGTTCCAATTTACAATCTTCCAAACAAGTTTAACACAAATTTTTCAATTTAAATTAGTGAAATACTATAAAAATTTCTTGAAAAAGAAAATATTACTTGAACCAAGTAGTAACTAAATGCATAAAATCAAACAAACATGCACATTCAACAATTAACAAATTAACATTGGTATTGAAAAAAAAGAAGTAACTAACCCACGGAGATCGGTATCGACCTCCCCACACTTAAAGATTGCACCATCCTCGGTGCATGCTAAGATGTGCAAGTGGATGGGGGTTGTGGTTCCTCAGCTGGTGCTCTTTTTATTCCTTTCCTTGCCGGTGGTTTGGGAGTAGCTTTCTCTTTACTTTTTTGGGTGGCCATCCTGACAGGGAAAGAGTAAAGACGTTAAAATTTCAAGGGTTAGAGCAAGGAAGAGAGCGGGAAAGGTGGTTATCAATGCACAGTAAAGAAGAATGACGTTAACACATGGTCATGACTACATGTGAAAAGTCATCAATGGAAATATATCAAGTGCATGTAATGACAATTAAATGCAAGATGTTTATTGGCATGCTGGCAAAGTCATGAGTAGCATAGATCAAGCATTCAATGTCCAAGTTAGATTACCAAGTCTTTCAAACTAACAACATGTTTGTAATAACAATTATATTTAATTAATAAAATATAAAAAGGATTTTGTGAAAAGCAAGCATTTAGAGTAGTAGAATAAAAGAAATCTAAAAATAGTGCACAAAGCCATATGGGCATTTTCACAAACACATAGCATGCATGTTAAATAAAGTATTGAAAGTATTAAATTGAACATGCAAGAAACCCTATAAGAATAATATATAATTGTCAAATAATTTCTTAACAATCCACAAGCAAAGTATAGAAAATAATGACCCAAATAAATTTCCAACACCAATGAAAATAATGCAATGAATGAAAGTATGCAAATAAATTAAATGAAATAGAATCGAAGTGAAGAGGGATGAGAAGTTAAAGATATGAAGAAGAAGAAGAAAGTAAGAAAAGGAAGAAGAAAGAAGAAAAGATAGAAGAAATTAGGATTAGAAAAGAAAAGATAAGATAATTTGCGCTGATCTGGATAAGTTGTGCGGCGCAGGCGACGCGAGCGCATGGGTCATGCGTTCGCGCGGATAGCGCTTCTATGAAGTGACGCAGATGCGTCATCCACGCGGTCGCGTGGATCGATTTGTGCCATTAGCGCGAGGGCAGCCTTGCGGTCGCGCAACTCTCTGTTTGAAACTCATATTGCCAAATCTTTGGGTGACACAGTCGCGTGGTTGACGCGATCGCGTGGATGGCCTAAAATTAAAAACGGCGCGGACGCGTGGGGCACGCGTACGCGTGACAGGGCTTGTGCTTCTAGCACGAGTCCAACCCAATTCTAGCTCAACTTTTGGCCATACACCATTTTTACGTCGATTTTGAGGCACGCGTTCACGTGGGTGACGCGGACGCGTGGGAGGCGTTTTTCCCACATGACGCAGACGCGTTAGTGACGCGGTTGCGTGGATCAATTTGTGCCAAAGACACGCCTCCAGCCGCGCTTTCGCGTGACTCTCTGTTCAATTTTGTTTTCTTCCCAACGCACCTATGACGCGGACGCGTCGCGTGCGAATTTTTTTATGCATTATGCAGAATGCAATGAGTGTTATGCAAAATTCCAGGTCCAATCAAAACTCAAAAACAAACAAAACAGACTATAATTAAAACTGAAGAGGGACGATCATACCATGGTGGGTTGTCTCCCACCTAGCACTTTTAGTTAAAGTCCTTAAGTTGGACATTTGGTGAGCTCCCTGTTATGGCGGCTTGTGCTTGAACTCATCCAGAAATCTCCACCAATGTTTGCAAATCCAATATCCTCTGGGATCCCAAACTAGGCGCAGAAAGCCTTCAAGCAAGTTAAAGCAAGTGACAAGGCCCCAAGAGTGTTGTTTGCCAGAATGAATTCCGGGGTCCCAAACCCTGCTTTTGTACCCGTCTTCTTGTTGATCCTGATGATTCCATCCGGCTAACAAGCAATCTGAATCCTCAGGGGAGCTGTCAAATAACTTCCTAGAATCCTCAGCGGAGCTGCCAAATAACTTCCTAGACCCATTCAGTTGAGCTCTACACCAACCTTTGCGTTTAAACTCAAAGCTTCCAACCATAATGAACCTTGCAGGACAATTCTTACCACTGACCATCTTCTTCTTACTCTTAATGCCACAAAGAGTTCTAAGTTGACCATCTGTCTCCAGTAGCCCATATTCAAGTAGAATTAGAAAGCCAAGGGATATGAATTTTACCCACTTGAATGTTGTGAAGGATGATGGAAACTTAGGGGGAGGTGTTTCTAATGAACGTGCAAGCTCCACTCCCTTGTGCTCGTCTTTGACATCTTCCACCTCTTTGCAAGCTTCTTCAATTTCAACCTCCTCCTCTTGGTAGCTTTCTTCTGATTCAATTTCTTCTTCATTGTTTGCCAAGGGCATGGGAGGTTGTGCTTCTTCTTCTTTAATCTCCATGTCAAGTCCAATGGGAGAGAATTCAAATGTAGATAAGAATTCATTAATTATTGAATCCATCTTTTGATCATCCCCTTCAAAGTCTTCAACCATGATATGCTTTGGAGGTTGTACACCCTCCGCGACATCAATTGCAAATGTCTTAGAAGGAGGCTCTATGACTTGAGTTTCCCATGGAGGCTCTGCATCTCCTAAGTCTTCAACTACTTCTTCCTCTTCAATGGCAGGCGTAGCTTCTTCCAATTATTCCAATACAAAGTCGTGCTGCTCACTGTCCACTGGAGTTTCCAACTTCTCCTTCACGCCATGTTCTTCAGTAGATTCTTCACATGAAGACATGGGGGTTCCTTGAATGTCCGAACGTCGGGAAGGTAATCGAATTATCGCTTGATCCAATTGGCGAAGGGTTGCATAAAATTTTTCCACTGTTTCTGGTGTACCAAATTGTGATCATCAATGGCGCCATCAACATGGTACGCTCAATTGCAATCTCAACTCTTTATCACAACTTCGCACAACTAACCAGCAAGTGCACTGGGTTGTCCAAGGAATAAACCTTACGCGAGTAAGGGTCGATCCCACGGAGATTGTTGGTATGAAGCAAGCTATGGTCATCTTGTAAATCTCAGTCAGGCGGATTCAATTGGTTATGGAGGATTAATGATAAATAAAACATAAGATAAAGATAGAGATACTTATGTAATTTATTGGTGAGAATTTCAGATAAGCATATGGAGATGCTTTGTCCCTTCCGTCTCTCTGCTTTGCTACTGTCTTCATCTAATCCTTCTTACTCCTTTCCATGGCAAGCTGTATGTTGGGCATCACCGTTGTTAGTGGCTACAGTCCCGTCCTCTCAGTGAAAATGTTCAACACGCTTTGTCACAGCACGGCTATTCAGCTGTCGGTTCTCGATCATGTCGGAATAGAATCCATTGATTCTTTTGCGTCTGTCACTAACGCCCCACAATCGCGAGTTTGAAGCTCATCACAGTCATTCAATCCTTGAATCCTACTTAGAATACCACAGACAAGGTTTAGACCTTGCGGATTCTCTTGAATGCCGCCATCAATTCTAGCTTATACCACGAAGATTCTGATTAAGGAATCCAAGAGATAAACATTCAAGCCTTGTTTGCTTGTAGAACGGGAGTGGTTGTCAGGCACGCGTTCATAAGTGAGAATGATGATGAGTATCACATAATCATCACATTCATCATGTTCTTGGGTGCGAATGAATATCTTAGAACAAGAATAAGCTGAATTGAATAGAAGAACAATAGTAATTGCATTAATACTCGAGGTACAGCAGAGCTCCACACCTTAATCTATGGTGTGTAGAAACTCCACCGTTGAAAATACATAAGAACAAGGTCTAGGCATGGCCGTGAGGCCAGCCCCCAAAATGTGATCAAAAGATTCAAAGATCTAAAGATGATCAAAGATGCAAAGATGAAAATACAATAGCAAAAGGTCCTATTTGTAGAGAACTAGTAGCTTAGGGTTTACAAAGATGAGTAAATTACATAAAAATCCACTTCCGGGCCCACTTGGTGTGTGCTTAGGCTGAGCATTGAAGCTTTCATATGTAGAGACTTTTCTTGGAGTTAAACGCCAGCTTTTGTGCCAGTTTGGGCGTTTAACTCCCATTCTTGTGCCAGTTCCTGCATTAAACACCGGGCAGTTTTGAGCTGATTTGGAACGCTAGTTTGGGCCATAAAAGCTCGGGCAAAGTATGGACTATTATACATTGCTGGAAAGCCCAGGATGTCTACTTTCCAAAGAAGTTGAGAGCGCGCCAATTGGGTTTCTGTAGCTCCATAAAATCCACTTCGAGTGTAGGGAGGTCAGAATCCAACAGCATCTGCAGTCCTTTTCACCCTCTGAATCAGATTTTTGCTCAGATCCCTCAATTTCAGCCAGGAAATACCTGAAATCACAGAAAAACACAAAAACTCATAGTAAAGTCCAGAAAAGTGAATTTTAACTAAAAACTAATAAAAATATAATAAAAACTAACTAAAATAAACTAAAAACATACTAAAAACAATGCCAAAAAGCGTATAAATTATCCGCTCATCACAACACCAAACTTAAATTGTTGCTTGTCCCCAAGCAACTGAAAATCAAATAAGATAAAAAGAAGAGAATATGCAATGAATTCCAAAGACATCTATGAAGATCAGTATTAATTAGATGAGCGGGGCTTTTAGCTTTTTGCCTCAGAATAGTTTTGGCATCTCACTCTATCCTTTGAAATTCAGAATGATTGGCTTCTATAGGAACTCAGAATCCAGATAGTGTTATTGATTTTCCTATTTAAGTATGATGATTCTTGAACGCAGCTACTTTATGAGTCTTGGCCATGGCCCAAAGCACTCTGTCTTCCAGTATTACCACCGGATACATACATGCCACAGACACATAATTGGGTGAACCTTTTCAGATTATGACTCAGATTTGCTAGAGTCCCTAATTAGAGGTGTCCCTAATTAGATTTGCTTTTTCTTGCTTCAAGAATCATTTTTATGATTTTTCAGATCCTCAGTAACATGTCTCCTTTTTTTCATCATTCTTTCAAGAGCCAACATTCATGAACAACAAATTCAAAAGACATATGCACTGTTCAAGCATACATTCAGAAGTCAAAGTATTGCCACCACATCAAAATAATTAATCTGTTATAAAATTCAAAATTCATGCAATTATTCTCTTTTTCAATTAAGAACATTTTTCATTTAAGAAAGGTGATGGATTCATAGGACATTCATAACTTTAAGGCATAGACACTAAGACACTAATGATCATAAGACACAAAATAGATAAACATAAGCATGAAAATTCGAAAAACAGGAAAATAAAGAACAAGGAAATTAAGGAACGGGTCCACCTTAGTGATGGCGGCTTGTTCTTCCTCTTGAAGATCTTATGGAGTGCTTGAGCTCCTCAATGTCTCTTCCTTGCCTTTGTTACTCCTCTCTCATGACTCTTTAGTCTTCTCTAATTTCATGGAGGAGGATGGAATGTTCTTGGTGCTCCACCCTTAGTTGTCCCATGTTGGAACTCAATTCTCCTAGGGAGGTGTTGATTTGCTCCCAATAATTTTGTGGAGGAAAGTGCATCCCTTGAGGCATCTCAGGGATTTCATGATGAGTGGGATCTCTTGTTTGCTCCATCCTTTTCTTAGTGATGGGCTTGTCCTCATCAATGAGGATGTCTCCCTCTATGTTAATTCCAACTGAATAACAGAGGTGACAAATGAGATAAGGGAAGGCTAACCTTGCCAAGGTAGAGGACTTTTCCGCCACCTTATAAAGTTCTTGGGCTATAACCTCATGAACTTCTACTTCTTCTCCAATCATGATGCTATGAATCATGATAGCCCGGTCAATAGTAACTTCGGACCGGTTGCTAGTGGGAATTATTGAACGTTGGATAAACTCCAACCATCCCCTAGCCACGGGCTTGAGGTCATGCCTTCTCAGTTGAACCAGCTTCCCTCTTGAATCTCTCTTCCATTGAGCGCCCTCTTCACAAATGTCTATGAGGACTTGGTCCAACCTTTGATCAAAGTTGACCCTTCTAGTGTAAGGGTGTTCATCTCCTTGCATCATGGGCAAGTTGAATGCCAACCTTACATTTTCCGGACTAAAATCTAAGCATTTCCCCCAAACCATTGTAAGCCAATTCTTTGGGTCCGGGTTCACACTTTCATCATGGTTCTTGGTGATCCATGCATTGGCATAGAACTCTTGAACCATTAATATTTTGACTTGTTGAATGGGGTTGGTAAGAACTTCCCAACCTCTTCTTTGGATCTCATGTCGGATCTCCGGATATTCACTTTTTTTGAGTTTTAAAGGGACCTCGGGGATCACCTTCTTCATGGCCACAACTTCATAGAAGTGGTCTTGATACACCCTTGTGATGAATCTCTCCATCTCCCATGACTCAGAGGTGGAAGCTTTTGCCTTTCCTTTCCTCTTTCTAGTGGTTTCTCCGGCCTTAGGTGCCATAAATAGTTATGGAAAAACAAAAAGCAATGCTTTTACCATACCAAACTTAGAAGGTTTGCTCGTCCTCGAGCAAAAGAAGAAAGAAGAGAGTAGAAGAACAAGAAATAGAGGAGATTGAGGTGGCTTTGTGTTTCGGTTAAGGGAGAAGAAGTAGTGTTTAGGTTGTGTGAAAATGAGGTGGTGAAGATGGGTTTATATAGGGGTGGAGAGAGGGGTAGGGTTCGGTCATGTATGGGTGGGTTTGGGAGGGAAAGTGGTTTGAATTTGAATGGTAAGGTAGGTGGGGTTTTATGAAGGATGGATGTGAGTGGTGAAGAGAATGGTAGGATTTGATAGGTGAGGGGTTTTTGGGGAAGAGGTGTTGAGGTGATTGGTGAATGGGTGATGAAGAGAGAGAGTGGTGGGGTAGGTGGGGAACCTGTGGGGTCCACAGATCCTGAGGTGTCAAGGATAATTCATCCCTGCACCAAGTGGCGAGCAAAATTGCTCTTTCTGCCAATCCTGACGTTTAAACGCTGGGTTCGTGCTCATTTCTGGCGTTTAACGCCAGCTTGATGCCCATTTTTGTCGTTAAACGCCAGTCTGGTGCCCCTTTCTGGCGTTAAACGCCCAGAATGGTGCCAGACTGGGCGTTAAACGCCCATTTGCTGCCCTTGCTGGCGTTTAAACGCCAGTAAGATTTTCCTCCAGGGTGTGCTATTTTTCTTTCTATTTTTCATTCTGTTTTTGCTTTTTCAATTGATTTTGTGACTTTCCATGATCATCAACCTACAGAAAACATAAAATAAGAAAGGAAAATAGATAAATATAACATTGGGTTGCCTCCCAACAAGCGCTTCTTTAATGTCAGTAGCTTGACAGTGGGCTCTCATGGAGCCTCACAGATGTTCAGAGCACTGTTGGAACCTCCCAACACCAAACTTAGAGTTTGAATGTGGGGCTTCAACACCAAACTTAGAAGTTGGTTGTGGCCTCCCAACACCAAATTTAGAGTTTGACTGTGGGGGCTTTGTTTGACTCTGTTTTGAGAGAAGCTCTTCATGCTTCTCTCCATGGTAACAGAGGGATATCCTTGAGCCTTAAACACAAAGGATTCTTCATTCACATGAATGATCAGTTCTCCTCTGTCAACATCAATCACAGCCTTTGCTGTGGCTAGGAAGGGTCTGCAAAGGATGATGGATTCATCCATGCACTTCCCAGTCTCTAGGACTATGAAATCAGCAAGGATGTAATGGTCTTCAACCTTCACCAAAACATCCTCTACAAGTCCATCAGCTTGTTTTCTTAAATTGTCTGCCATCTCTAGTGAGATTCTTGCAGCTTGCACCTCAAAGATCCCTAGCTTCTCCATTACAGAGAGAGGCATGAGGTTTATGCTTGACCCTAGGTCACACAGAGCCTTCTCAAATGTCATGGTGCCTATGGTACAAGGTATTGAAAACTTCCCAGGATCCTGTCTCTTTTGAGGTAATCTCTGCCTAGTCAAGTCATCCATATCTTTGGTGAGCAAAGGAGGTTCGTTCTCCCAAGTCTCATTACCAAATAACTTGTCATTTAACTTCATGATTGCTCCAAGGTACTTGGCAACTTACTCTTCAGTGACATCTTCATCCTCTTCAGAGGAAGAATACTCATCAGAGCTCATGAATGGCAGAAGTAAATCCAATGGAATCTCTATGGTCTCATTATGAACCTCAGATTCCCATGGTTCCTCATTAGGGAACTCATTGGAGGCCAATGGACATCCATTGAGGTTTTCCTCAGTGGCGATCACTGCCTCTTCCTCCTCTCCAAGTTCGGCCATGTGGGTCATGTTAATGGCCTTGCATTCTCCTTTTGGATTCTCTTCTGTATTGCTTGGAAGAGTACTAGGAGGGAGTTCAGTAATTTTCTTGCTCAGCTGTCCCACTTGTGCCTCCAAATTCCTAATGGAGGACCTTGTTTCAGTCATGAAACTTTGAGTGGTTTTGATTAGATCAGAGACTATGGTTGCTAAGTCAGAGTGGCTCTGCTTAGAATTCTCTATGTTGTTGAGAAGATGATGGAAAAGGCTTGCCATTGCTAAACCTGTTTCTTCCACCATTATTATTGTTGAAACCTTGTTGAGGTCTCTGTTGATCCTTCCATGAGAAATTTGGATGATTTCTCCATGAAGGATTATAGGTGTTTCCATAGGGTTCTCCCATGTAATTCACCTCTTCCATTGAAGGGTTCTCAGAATCATAAGCTTCTTCTTCAGATGAAGCATCCTTAGTACTGCCTGGTGCAGCTTGCATTCCAAACAGACTTTGAGAGATCATATTGACTTGCTGAGTCAATATTTTGTTCTGAGCCAATATGGCATTCAGAGTATCAATCTCAAGAACTCCTTTCTTCTGATTTGTCCCATTGTTCACAGGATTCCTTTCAGAAGTGTACATGAATTGGTTATTTGCAACCATTTCAATGAGTTCTTGAGCTTCTGCAGGCGTCTTCTTCAGATGAAGAGATCCTCCAGTAGAGCTATCCAATGATATCTTGGACAGTTCAGACAGACCATCATAGAAGATACCTATGATGCTCCATTCAGAAAGCATGTCAGAGGGATACTTTCTGATCAATTGTTTGTATCTTTCCCAAGCTTCATAGAGGGATTCACCTTCCTTCTGTCTGAAGGTTTGGACTTCCACTCTAAGCTTACTCAATTTTTGAGGTGGAAAGAACTTTGCCAAGAAGGCATTGACTAGCTTTTCCTAAGAGTTCAGGCTTTCTTTAGGTTGTGAGTCCAACCATATCCTAGCTCTGTCTCTTACAGCAAAAGGGAATAGCATGAGTCTGTAGACCTCAGGGTCAACCCCATTAGTCTTGACAGTGTCACAGATTTGCAAGAATTCAGCTAAAAACTGATGAGGATCTTCCAATGGAAGTCCATGGAACTTGCAATTCTGTTGCATTAGAGAAACTAATTGAGGCTTAAGCTCAAAGTTGTTTGCTCCAATGGCAGGGATAGAGATGCTTCTCAAATAGAAGTCGGGAGTAGGTACAGTAAAGTCACCCATCACCTTCCTTGCATTGTTGGCATTGTTGTTGTTTTCGGCTGCCATGGGTTCTTCTTCTTTGAAGATTTCTGTTAGGTCCTCTACAGAGAGTTGTGCCTTAGCTTCTCTTAGCTTTCGCTTCAAGGTCCTTTTAGGTTCAGGGTCAGCCTCAACAAGAATGCTTTTGTCTTTGCTCCTGCTCATATGAAAGAGAAGAAAACAAGAAAATATGGAATCCTCTATGTCACAGTATAGAGATTCCTTGAGGTGTCAGAGGAATAAAAGGAAGAGGTAGAAGAATTCGAACTTATCAAGAAAGATGGAGTTCGAATTGTGCATTGAGGAGGAGTGTTAGTCCATAAATAGAAGGATGTGAGAAGATGGGAAGAAATTTCAAAAATTAGAGTGAATTAAAAAAAGTAATTGATTTTCGAAAACTAAGATTGGAAAAAAAATTAAGTGATTTTTGAAAAAGATTTTGAAATTAGAAATAAAAAAGATATGATTGAAAACTATTTTGAAAAAGATGTGATTAAGAAGATATGATTGAAAAGTTATGGTTTTAAAAAGATGTGATTGAGAAGATATGATTTGAAAAACAATTTAAAAAGATTTGATTTTGAAAATTAATGACTTGGCTAACAAGGAAAGATATGATTCAAACGTTAAACCTTTCTCAACAGAAAAGGCAACATACTTGAAATGTTGAATCAAATCATTAATTGTTAGCAAGTATCTTTGAAAAAGAAAGAAATTGATTTTGAAAATAAATGATTGAAAAGATTTGATTTGAAAAAGATTTGATTTTGAAAAATTTTGAAAACTTGAAAAAAAAATTGAATTAAAAACAAAATCTTCCCTCTTGTGCCATCCTGGCGTTAAACGCCCAGAATGGTATACATTCTGGCGTTTAACGCCCAAAACACTACCCTTTTGGGCGTTAAATGCCCAGCCAGGTGCCCTGGCTGGCGTTTAAACGCCAGTTTTCCTTTTTCGCTGGGCGTTTTGAACGCCCAGCTTTTTCTGTGTAATTCCTCTGTTGTATGTTCTGAATCTTCAATTCTCTGTATTATTGACTTGAAAAGACACAAAGAAAATTCTTTTTTAATTTTTAATGATGAGGAATAATCAAAATGCAACTAAAATCAAAGAACCAATGCATGCAAGACACTAAACTTAGAAGTTTGTATACTATTGACACTAACAAATTGAGAATGCATATGAGAAACAACAAAACACTCAAGACAAGAGAATTTAAAGATCAGAGTAAGGAAATCATCAAGAACAACTTGAAGATCAATGAAGACACATGATTGAATTCGAAAAATGCATGCAATTGACACCAAACTTAAAATGAGACACTAGACTCAACAAGAAACATACAATATTTTTTGTTTTTTTATGATTTTGTAATTTTTTTTGGATTTTTTTCGAAAATTGAGTGAAAAAGAAAATAAGGATATCAAAATTCTTAATGAGAGTTCCAGGAGTCATGCAATGTTAGTCTAAAGCTTCAGTCTAAAGAAATTAGACATGGCTAGCTAAGCTTCAGCAGGACATTGCATTCAAGAGCTAAATTGATGAGAATCAATCAGCTTTGGTGATGATAAGAACATCACCTTGAAACACTAGAATTCATTCTTTAAGAACTCTGAAGAAAAATACCTAAGCTAAGCAACAAGATGAACCGTCAGTTGTCCAAACTCAAACAATCCCCGGCAACGGCGCCAAAAACTTGGTGCACGAAATTGTGATCATCAATGGCGCCATCAACATGGTACGCTCAATTGCAATCTCAACTCTTTATTACAACTTCGCACAACTAACCAGCAATTGCACTGGGTTGTCCAAGTAATAAACCTTACGCGAGTAAGGGTCGATCCCACGGAGATTGTTGGTATGAAGCAAGCTATGGTCATCTTGTAAATCTCAGTCAGGCGGATTCAATTGGTTATGGAGGATTAATGATAAATAAAACATAAGATAAAGATAGAGATACTTATGTAATTCATTGGTGAGAATTTCAGATAAGCGTATGGAGATGCTTTGTCCCTTCCATCTCTCTGCTTTCCTACTGTCTTCATCCAATCCTTCTTACTCCTTTCCATGGCAAGCTGTATGTTGGGCATCACAGTTGTCAGTGGCTACAGTCCCGTCCTCTCAGTGAAAATGTTCAACGCGCTCTGTCACAGCATGGCTATTCAGCTGTCGGTTCTCGATCATGTCGGAATAGAATCCATTGATTCTTTTGCGTCTGTCACTAACGCCCCACAATCGCGAGTTTGAAGCTCGTCACAGTCATTCAATCCTTGAATCCTACTCAGAATACCACAGACAAGGTTTATACCTTCTGGATTCTCTTGAATGCCGCCATCAATTCTAGCTTATACCACGAAGATTCTGATTAAGGAATCCAAGAGATAAACATTCAAGCCTTGTTTACTTGTAGAACGGGAGTGGTTGTTAGGCACGCGTTCAAAAGTGAGAATGATGATGAGCGTCACATAATCATCACATTCATCATGTTCTTGGGTGCGAATGAATATCTTAGAACAAGAATAAGCTGAATTGAATAGAAGAACAATAGTAATTGCATTAATACTCGAGGTACAGCAGAGCTCCACACCGTAATCTATGGTGTGTAGAAACTCCACCATTGAAAATACATAAGAACAAGGTCTAGGCATGGCCGTGAGGCCAGCCCCGAAAATGTGATCAAAAGATTCAAAGATCTAAAGATGATCAAAGATCCAAAGATGAAAATACAATAGCAAAATGTCCTATTTGTAGAGAACTAGTAGCTTAGGGTTTACAAAGATGAGTAAATTACATAAAAATCCACTTCCGGGCCCACTTGGTGTGTGCTTGGGCTGAGCATTGAAGCTTTCATGTGTAGAGACTTTTCTTGGAGTTAAACACCAGCTTTTGTGCCAGTTTGGGCGTTTAACTCCCATTCTTATGCCAGTTCCGGCGTTAAACGCTGGGCAGTTTTGAGCTGATTTGGAATGCCGGTTTGGGCCATCAAATCTCGGGCAAAGTATGGACTATTATACATTTCTGGAAAGCCCAGGATGTCTACTTTCTAACGCAATTGAGAGCGCGCCAATTGGGATTCTGTAGCTCCATAAAATCTACTTCGAGTGCAGGGAGGTCAGAATCCAACAGCATCTGCAGTCCTTTTCAGCCTCTGAATCAGATTTTTGCTCAGATCCCTCAATTTCAGCCAGAAAATACCTAAAATCACAGAAAAACACACAAACTCATAGTAAAGTCCAGAAAAGTGAATGTTAACTAAAAACTAATAAAAATATAATAAAAACTAACTAAAATAAACTAAAAACATACTAAAAACAATGCCAAAAAGCGTATAAATTATCCGCTCATCAGTTTCCATGAGACGATCCCTTGATTCTTGTTGTGCTCAGCTATCATAAGTAGGATTAGAGTGCTCTTGGATTGATGGATATGGAGATGGTGTATATTAAGGTGGTAGTTCTTGGGAGTAATTGGGGTGGAATTGGGGTGGTTCTATATATAGTTCGTACGGTTCATAGGGTGGTTAGTATGGTGGATTTGGGTTGGGGTCATATGGAGGTGAATGGCGGAAAGGGGCTTGTGAGTATGGTGGTCCAAAATTATGTTGAGGAGAGGGTTCATAGGCATATGGTGGTGGTTGTTGATAATCAAAAGAGTGCTCACCATAGCCCTTGCCTTGATATGCATCATAGAATGGTTGTTGATAGTCCATTGGAGGTGGTTGTTGCCATGAGGATTGATCAAATCCTTGTGGCTCCTCCCATCTTTGATTGTTCCATCCTTGGTGCATGTTGTCATTACAATCTCCTCTTCCTACAACATAATTGTAACCAGACTCATAGCCAAAGGGGTGAGAGTTCAAAGTAGTAGAAAAAAATAAAAATAAAAACCAATAAAAAGAAAATATTTTGAAAAAAAAATATGATTTTTGAGAAAAAGGATAAGATAAGTTTTTGAAAAAAGATAAGATAAGATTTTGAAAAAGATATGATTTTTGAAAAAGGATAAGATAAGATTTTGAAAAAGATATAATTTTTTTTGAAAAAAATATTTGAATTTTGAAAAATAAGATAAGATAAGATAAAAATTTTAAAATAAAAATCTGAAATTTTTTTTTGAAAAATATTTACAATAACCAATAATAAGGCACACGTTTGCAATTCTCCAGCAACGACGCCATTTTGAAGAACTGAAGATTGATGGTTTAGAAGTTATAATAAATTCTCGTTGCAAGTATAGTTTCTAAACCAAGCAATCAACCTTTCTTACAAACGTTTTGGTTGTCACAAGTAACAAACCCAATAATAATTTATAAACCGAAGTATTCAAACCTCAGGTCGTCTTCTCAAGGAATTGCAGGGAGGTGTGTTTTATTATTGGTTATGGAAAACATTGTTTTGGGTTTTGAAAAGGGTTTTGAGCAAGAGAAATGGGTTGCAGAAATTAATAAACTAATAACAAAGAAATCTCTTGGCAAGGTATGAAAACTGGAAGTCCTATCCTAGTTATCCTTATCAATGGTGATGAGAATTATACTTTTGCTCCCACTAAGTCAACCTCTAACTATGAAGGTCAGTTAAGTGGACAAATTAATTTAACACCTAAAGTCCTAGTCAACTCCTCAACGAAAGACTAGAGTTATAGGAATCTAAATTAATTAGCAATAATAATAATTATCAATCACGATGAGTTTGACAACTCAAGAGTCACCAATTAATCAACTAAAGCCAATAGTAAATAATCTAAATTATAAATAGGGAAAAGCAATCATAAGTCTGAAATACCTCAATGTGTATTAATTAAGAAAATCATAACATGAATAGTTCATAAACAAATAAAAGAGAAAATAAATAAAAAGAACATTGAACCTATGATGAAGAAGATAAAAATATTCCTAAATCCTTTAAGAGGAATCTGGTGGACGAAATTGTGATCACATGCTCTTTGTACTTGTATGAAATTCAATAATTGGCTTTATTTGAATTCACAACTCCGTTCAACTAACCAGCAAGTGTACTGGGTCATCCAAGTAATAACCTTACGCGAGTAAGGGTCGATCCCACAGAGATTGTTGGTATGAAGCAAGCTATGGTCACCTTGTAAATCTCAGTTAGGCAGATTAAATTCGTTTATGGGTTTGAAAATAGAAATAAGAAAATAGAGATAATAAAAGGGATAGAATACTTATGCAGATTCATTGGTGGGAATTTCAGATAAGCGAATGGAGATACTGTATGGCTCAAGAACGCCTACTTTCCTATTGCTTCAACTCAATCCTTCTTACTCCTTTCCATGGCAAGCTGTGTATAGGGGTTCACCGTTCGACGATGGCTACTTTGTATCCTCTCTGGAAAATGGTCCTCTGCACTGTCACCCGCATGGCTAATCGTCTGGAGGCATCACACTGGCCGAAGGCTACATCCCATCCTCGCAGTGAAAACTACGCTCACGCGCTCTGTCACAGCACGGCTAATCACTGGTTGGTTCCCGCTCCTACTGGAATAGAATCCCTTGATTCTTTTGAGTCTGTCACTAACGCCCAGCACTTGCGAGTCTGAAGCACGTCACAGTCATTCATTACCGGAATCCTACTCAGAATACCACAGACAAGGTTAGACTTTCCGGATTCCCAGGATCCTACTCGGAATACCACAGACAAGGTGAGACTTTCCGGATACTCATGAATGCCGCCATCTATCTAGCTTATACCACGAAGATTCTGTTGGGGAATCTAAGAGATACACATTCAAGCTCGGTTGCATGTAGAACGGAGGTGGTTGTCAATCACGCGCATTCATAGGTGAGAATGATGATGAGCGTCACATAATCATCACATTCATCATGTTCTTGGGTGCGAATGAATATCTTGGAATAAGAACAAGTTGAATTGAATGGAAGAAAATAGAATTGCATTAATACTTGAGGTACAGCAGAGCTCCACACCCTTAATCTATGGTGTGCAGAAACTCCACCATTGAAAATACATAAGTAAAAGGTTCAGGCATGGCCGAATGGCCAGCCCCCAAAGTGATCAAAAGACCGAATGGTCAAGAGATGTCAAATACATTAGTTAAATGTTCTATTTATAATAAACTAGCTCCTAGGGTTTACATGAGTAAGTAATTGATGCATAAATCCACTTCCGGGGCCCACTTGGTGTATGCTTGGGCTGAGCTTGATCAATCCACGAGCTGAGGCTTCTCTTGGAGTTGAACTCTGAGTTATGACGTGTTTTGGGCGTTCAACTCCGGATCATGACGTTTTTCTGGCGTTTAACTCCAGACAGCAGCATGTACTTGGCGTTCAACGCCAAGTTACGTCGTCAATTTCCGAATAAAGTATAGACTATTATATATTGCTGGAAAGCCCTGGATGTCTACTTTCCAACGCCGTTGAGAGCGCGCCAATTGGAGTTTTGTAGCTCCAGAAAATCCACTTTGAGTGCAGGGAGGTCAGATTCCAACAGCATCAGCAGTCCTTTTGTCAGCCTTTTTCAGAGTTTTGCTCAAATCCCTTAATTTCAGCCAGAATTTACCTGAAATTACAGAAAAACACACAAACTCATAGTAAAGTCCAGAAATGTGAATTTAACATAAAAACTAATGAAAACATCCCTAAAAGTAGCTTGAACTTACTAAAAACTACCTAAAAACAATGCCAAAAAGCGTATAAATTATCCGCTCATCAGAATCCTAATCCTAAGAAAGAAGAGAGAGGAGAGAACCCCTCTCTCTAAAAACTACATCTAAATTATGAAAAGTGAATTATGACATGATCTGAAGTATTGAGTCTCTGCATGTTCCCTGACTTTAATCTACGTTCCTGGTCCGAAATCTGGTTAAAAACACGGCCCAAAATCGTCTTCAGCATATTCTGTAATTTCTGCAGATCGCGCATGTCACGCGTACGCGTCAGTCATGCGTTCGTGTCACTCAGCATTTTTCGTGCCACGCGTGCGCGTCGTCCACGCATTCGCGTCACTCGTGCAGCTTCCAATCTACGCGGTCGCGTCAGGTACGCGAGCACGTCACTGCGTCTTCGTCCATTTCGCGCGGTTGCGTGACCTATGCGCCCGCGTCGCTTCTTGCTGGACATCTCCTCAATTTCTTGTGTTCCTTCCATTTTGCAAACTTCCTTTCCATTCTCTCAGCCATTTCTACCCTATGAGGCCTGAAACACTTAGCACACATATCACGGCATCGAATGATATAAAGGAGAATAAAAATATACAATTAAAAGATCTTTAGGAAGCAAGTTTTCAATCATAGAACAATTTGGGAAAGATTGAAAATACATGCTAATCATATGAATAAGTGGGTGAAAAGCTTGATAAAATCACTCAATCAAACACAATATAAACCATAAAATAATGGTTTATCAAGCATAAACACGTGGGATGATTTGGTGAACAAATTCCTATCTAAATTCTACCCACCTCAGAGGATCATAAGACTGAAGACAGAAGTTTAAACATTTACTAAAATGGATGGAGAATCACTTTATGAGGCATGGAAAAGATACAAAGCTCTGATTAGAAAATGTCCACCTGAGATGTTTAGTGAATGGGATAGACTTTAGAACTTCTATGAGGGATTGACTCTAAAAGCTCAATAGTCTTTAGACTACTCTGCAGGAGGTTCATTACAACTAATGAAGACAGCGGAGGAAGCCCAGAATCTCATAGACACTGTAACCAACAATCAATACTTCTATGCTCATTAGAGGCAACGATAACCAATACAAAAGAAGGGTGTGTTGGAGCTAGAAGGAGTGGACATTATCTTGGCACAGAACAAGTTAATGCACCAACAAATCCAGCAACAAATGGAGCTGATGACAAAGAGAATTGATGGACTCCAAGTGGCTACAGTTAACACAGCAAGCCAACCCTCAAATGGATGGAGCCAAAGTGAAGAAGGCTTTGAGAAAAGTAACTATAAGCAGCAACCAGAGCAAGTCCAATATATGCATAACACCTCAAGCTCCTCTCAGAATGAATTTCATGAAGATACACACAATCCATCATGGAGGAATCATCCCAACCTGAGGTGGGGTGATAATCAGAATTCATGGCAAAAAAATCACAATTCCAATAACTCCCACAATACAAACAATCAAACTCATACATCCAATAACACTAACCAAAACAGAAAACCACAAAACTCATATCAGCAACCCAACAACAACTAACAGATTCACTAAAATAACTTCTCTACACCACCTTTCAATTCCCAGAACAACCACTTTAACAACCCAAATAACTTCCAACAACAACCATCATACCCCAACATACCATCCATTGACCATCAGGAAACTAGGATCTCAGCTCTCGAAGCAACATTACAAGCACTTGCTCAAACCACACAAGGTCTAGCCAAAGGGCAAGGGAGTTTAATTAAAAGTCAAGAGAGACAAGAGGCCACCATGAGGAATCTTGAAAGACAAGTAGGGCAATTGGCCAGACAAGCTGAAAGACCAACCAATGTTTTCCCAAGTGATACTATTCCAAATCCCAAAGAAGAATGTAAAGCAATTCAACTCAAGAGTGGAAGGACATTGGAAGGTGACAAGGCTAACAACAAAGAAGAAATGATAGCAGAGGAAAAAGATCAAGAGAGTTCTAAAGGAAGGAGGACGAACCACAAGCCTCAAATAAGGGAAAACAAGTCATGGAAACATATCCACAAGAAAAGAAGAAAGAGGTGAAGTCTTACACTCTTCCTCTTCCATATCCTCAAAGGTTCAAAAGAGAGATTAAAGACCAACAATTTCCCAAGTTCCTAGAGGTTTTCAAGAAGTTGGAAATTGACCTCCCACTTGCTGAAGTGTTGGAGCAGATGCCTCTATATGCAAAATTCCTTAAAGAACTCATCAACAAGAAGAGAAGCTAGGACGAAAAACAAACTGTGATCCTAACCCAAGAATGCAATGCTATGATTCAGAAAGGCCTGCCACTAAAACTTAAGGATCATGGAAGTTTCTTTCTATCATGTACCATTGGCAACATGTCAATTGGTAAGGCTTTGTGCGATTTAGGCTCAAGCATCAACTTAATGTAACTCTCCATGATTAGAAAGCTATCCATTGAAGAGGTGAAACCTACAAGAATGTCCTTGCAATTAGCCGATAGGTCACTTATAAGACCTAGTGGAGTGGTGGAAAATCTCCTAGTTAAGGTGGAAAAGTTCATATTTCCAGGAGACTTTATGATCCTAGATTTAGATGAAGAAAAAATGATTCCATCATATTGGAAAGACCTTTTCTAGCCACAGCAAGGGCCATCTTAGATGTAGAGAAAGAAGAAATGATCTTGAGGGCACATGATAAGCAAATAATCTTGAATGTCTTTAAGGAGATGCAATACCCTGCTCAAAATAAAGGCTGCATGAAAATTGATGAGGAGGATTTAAATTGGAAAGAAAAGCCCAAGGAATTCTTCACTAACTCACCCCGAGTGCAAAGGAAAGACAGTGAAGAAAAACAAGAGAATCATGAGGATAAGAAAGCTGAGGAAAGATTACAAAAATAGGATGCAAGTGTGATCATAAGGAGGAAGACCCCTGACATAAAGCTTGAGGCCAAGAAGAAAGAGTCACTAAAAAAAGGGAAGAAGAGCAGAAAAAGGGTTCCAAAGGGATGGAGAAACAAGAAGAACGCAACTGAAGGATTCTCAATGGGAGACAAAGTGAAGTTGATATACCAACAGTTGGAGACACCCTCACAATCTGATGACTACTACATCGTCAATGAAATATCCTCGCTGGAGCACAGAGATTGTTCATCAAAACACAGGAAGAAGGCTCACAGTGAGAGGAGACAAGCTGAGGCACTATGATCATCAACCACCCTAACAAAGAACTGATGTCAAGCTAATGACACTAAAAGAGCGCTCCATGGGAGGCAGCCCACGATTTAATACTCTTGCTTTTATTTTAATATCAATAATTAATGGTTCTTCTAGCATGAATTTGAGCTTTCATGAGTAGATTTGATGGTTGCATACATCATTTTAAAGCATATGTAGGATTTCTAAGTTTGGTGTGCCTCAAGGCACTCTAAAATGGCTTTCCAAGCATGATGATCATATAACCATCTTAGGGTATATACTCATTCATTTTATTGAAGTGTGTAGCCAAACATTAAGTTTGGTGTTCTACATGTGCTATAAGTTTCAAGAAAGTCACATTTGCTCTAAGACTCAAATTCAGGAAAAGATAAACCATGTCTTGCCTCCTTTTGTGAATTTATTTTGTTGAAGTAGAAAATAAAATGTTCCTTGAAGTAAATAAACTAACAGTGACAAAAATCAAAATTTCACATGAATTATTTGATGTAAAACAAGTTTGGTGTCCACCAAAACTGTGTATACTTACATGTGGCACGGTTAGTTATCATATATAAGGAACATGTAGCTAAAATTTTCAATTTTCTTCATATAGTCATTAATGTTCACTTGATATCCACCACCTCTTTGAACTTAAATTTTGTTGTTTTACTAGGGTGGATAAGCATGAAGAGGAGAAGATTGTGAGAAGTGACAAGACCATGTTGTACGATTAATCATAAGGGTGAATAGCATGTCCTTTACATTCTGCATTTAAGATTCAGTCCTTTTAATTTTCTTGCAATTTAAGATTCAGTTCTTTTAATTTCTTGCACCTTAAGTTTCAGCTAATTGAGCTTCTGCTATTTACTTTTCAAGTTCTTTACATTCTACATTTTAGAATTCCGGCAATTTACTTTCTGTCAATTACAAATCACTCAAATCCATACTGGTTATCTTAACTGAATTCATCACCCAACAAAAATTGCTTGATCCATCAATCCCTGTAGGATCGACCTCACTCTTGTGAGTTATTATTACTTGATGCGACCCGATATACTTGCCGGTTAGTTTGTGTAGAAATCTAATTTCCACGCATCAAACTTCTGCTTTATGTGTCTTGGTTAGTCATGCATCGCTACAGGTTTTTTTCACAGATGTGTCATCAAGGAGAAGTGTCTTTTGCTAATGTGGTGTTTTTGATGTTGTTTAATTTCGGATGTGTCTTCGCGGAAAGTGTCTTTCTACTGTGACTTCGTTGAACATGTATATAAACAGATGTGTCTTCCACTAGAATTGTTTTCCGGGAGAGGTTTTTTCTGTTATGACTTGTTGCAGGTGTCTATAGATAGATGTGTCTTTTTCAATAAGTGTCTTCGAGCAAAGTCTTTTTACGAAGTGTCTTTAAAGGGATGTGTCTTTTTTAGGAAGTGTCCTCTAGCAAGCACTTTATACGAGATGTCTTCATAGGGATGTTCTGCAAGATGTATCTTTTGAGAGTGTGTCTTTCGTGTCTTCAGTGAGATGTGTCTTTTATGAGTATGACTTTCCAGGAGGTGTATTCATAGGGATGTGTCTTCTGCGAGATGTGTTTTTTATGTTTATTCGTCAACATTACATTCATTGGTATTTTGTGAGGCAAATTGCAAACTTAAAAAACTTGTCAAGGTTTGAAAATATTAATTGATGAGCGGATAATTTGTATGCTTTTTGGCATTGTTTTTAGTATGTTTTTAGTATGATTTAGTTAGTTTTTAGTATATTTTTATTAGTTTTTAGTTAAAATTTACTTTTCTGGACTTTACTATGAGTTTGTGTGTTTTTCTGTGATTTCAGGTATTTTCTGGCTGAAATTGAGGGATCTGAGCAAAAATCTGATCCAGAGACTCAAAAGGACTGCAGATGCTGTTGGATTCTGACCTCCCTGCACTCGAAGTGGATTTTCTGGAGCTACAGAAGCCCAATTGGCGCGCTCTCAACGGCGTTGGAAAGTAGACATCCTGGGCTTTCCAGCAATATATAATAGTCCATACTTTGCCCAAGATTTGATGGCCCAAACCGGCGTTCAAAGTCACCTCAAGAAATTCCAGCGTTAAACGCCGGAACTGGCACCTAATTGGGAGTTAAACGCCCAAACTGGCACTAAAGCTGGCGTTTAACTCCAAGGAGAGTCTCTACACGAAAAAAGCTTCATTGCTCAGCCCAAGCACACACCAAGTGGGTCCGGAAGTGGATTTTTATGTCATTTACTCATCTATGTACTAGTTTTCTATAAGTAGGACCTTTTACTATTGTGTTAGGAGACTTTTGGTAGCTATCTTTGTTTTATGCTATCTTAGATCATTGGGAGGCTGGCCATTCGGCCATGCCTAGACCCTGTTCTTATGTATTTTCAACGGTGGAGTTTCTACACACCATAGATTAAGGTGTGGAGCTCTGCTGTACCTCGAGTATTAATGCAATTACTATTGTTCTTCCATTCAATTCCACTTGTTCTTTGTCCAAGATATCACTTGTTCTTCAACTTGATGAAGGTGATGATTGACGCCCATCACCATTCTCACTCATGAACAAGGTGACTGACAACCATTCTTGTTCTACAAGCATCTGAGGCTTAGTGAATATCTCTTGGATTCCTGATTGCACGATGCATGGTTGATCGCCTGACAACCGAGTACTCGCCTGACAAACGAGCCAACCATTCCGTGAGATCAGAATCTTCGTGGTATAGGCAAGAACTGATGGCAGCATTCAAGAGAATCCGGAAGGTCTAACCTTGTCTGTGGTATTCTGAGTAGGATTCAATGACTGAATGACTGTGACGTGCTTCAAACTCCTAGCAGGCTAGGGCGTTAGTGACAGACGCAAAAGTATCAATGGATATTATTCCGGCCTGACCGAGAACCGACAGCTGAATTCCGCTATGCCGTGACAGGACATATGCAATCGCTTTCACTGAGAGGATGGGAGGTAGCCACTGACAATGGTGAAACCCTACACAAGCTTGCCATGGAAAGGAGTAAGAAGGATTGGATGAAGGCAGTAGGAAAGCAGAGAAACGGAAGGGAAGGCATCTTCATACGCTTGTCTGAAGCTCTTACACCAATGATATACATAAGTATCACTATCTTTATCTTTATATTATTTTCGTTCATCATCATATACAATTGAGTTTGCCTGACTAAGATTTACAAGATGACCATAGCTTGCTTCAATGCTAACAATCTCCGTGGGATCGACCCTTACTCACGTAAGGTATTACTTGGACGACCCAGTGCACTTGCTGGTTAGTTGTGTGAAGTTGTAGTGATCACAATTTCGCGCACCAAGTTTTTGGCGCCGTTGCCGGGGATTGTTCAAGTTTTGAGCAAGCTTTTGGTAACAATGCCTGGGATTGTTCTAGTTTGGACAACTGACGGTTCATCTTGTTGCTTAGATTAGGTATTTATTTTTTCGAAATTCTTGAAGATGAATTCTAGAGTTTCATGATGATTTGTTGAAATCTGGCTGGCTGAGAAGCCATGTCTAATCTGATTGGACCGAGGTTTCAACTTATCACCACAAGAGCTTGTTGATTTTAATCAATCTTGCTTTTGGAGCAGTGATCTGCTAAGACTTGGCTGACCTTTGGTCATGTCTAGTGTTTTGGACCGAAGCTTTCTTTGAAAGCTTGGCTGGCTGAGAAGCCATGTCTAATTCCTGGACCGGAGTCTTAGACTAGCATTGCACTGATTCCTGGAATTCTCATTAAGAATTTTGATATCTTTTTCCACTTAATTTTCGAAAAACACAAAAAAATTACAAAATCACAAAAAAACCAAAAATATTTGATGTTTCTTGTTTGAGTCTAGAGTCTCATCTTAAGTTTGGTGTCAAATGCATGTTTTTGTTATATTTTTCGAATCCATGCATATAGTTCTTTGTTCTAATCTTTGAATTCTATTGACTTGAAGTATTTTGTGTGTCTCATATGCATTCTCATTTCGATAGTGTCAGTAGTATACAAACTGCTAAGTTTGGTGTCCTGCATGCATTGTTGTTTGGTTCTAGTTACATTTTGATTGTTCTTTATTATTAAAAATCCAAAAATATTTTTAATTTGTGTCTTTTCAAGTCAATGATACAAAGAATTGAAGATTCAGAACATACTGCAGAGGAATTATACAGAAAAAGCTGAGCATTCAAAAATGCCCAGTGAAGAAGACAGACTGGCATTTAAACGCCAGCCAGGGTACCTGGTTGGGCGTTTAACGCCCAAAGAGGTAGCATTTTGGGCGTTAAACGCCAGAATGTATACCATTCTGGGCGTTTAACGCCAGGATGGTGCTAGGAGGAAGATTTTGTTTTCAAATCAATTTTTTTTTCAAGTTTTCAAAGTTTTCCAAAACCAAATCTTTTTCAAATCATATCTTTTCAATCAAATGTTTTCAAAACCAATTTCTTTCCTTTTTCAAAGATACTTACCAACAATTAATGATTTGATTAAACATTTTTTGCCTTTTCTATTAAGAAAGGTTTTATGTTTGAATCTTATCTTTTCTTGTTAGGCAAGTCACAAATTTTTTTTTTATTCATATCTTTTCAAATTGTTTTCAAATCATATCTTTTAAAATTGTTTTCAAATCATATCTTCTCAATCACATCTTTTTAAAACCATAACTTTTCAATCAAATCTCTTTAACCTCATCTTTTTCAAAATAGTTTTCAATCAAATCTTTTTGACTTCTAATTTCAAAATCATTTTCAAAAATCACTTCAATTCTTCCCCACTTTCAATTTTCGAAAATTATCAATCAATTTTTAAAATGTTTTTGACATCTTTCTAATTAATTTTCGAAAATCCTCTTCCCTCATTCTCACATCCTTCTATTTATGGAGTACTACTCCTTCTTAATGCACAATTCGAACACTAACTAATCAAGTTCGAATTCTTCTACCTTCTTTTCTTCTATTTTTCTTTTCCTCTGACACTTCAAGGAATCTCTGTACTGTGACATAGAGGATTCCACATTTCTCTTGTTCTCTTCTTTTTCATATGAGCAGGAGCAGAGACAAAGGCATTCTTGTTGAAGCTAACCCTGAACCCGAGAGAACCTTGAAGAGAAAGCTAAGAGAAGCCAAGGCACAACTCTCTTTAGAGGACCTGACCGAATTCTTCAAAAAAGAAGAACACATGGCAGCCGAAAACAATAACAATGCCAACAATGCAAGGAAGGTGCTGGGTGACTTCACTGCACCTACTCCTAATTTTTATGGGAGAAGCATCTCTATCCCTGCCATTGGAGCAAACAACTTTGAGCTTAAGCCTCAATTAGTTTCTCTAATGCAACAGAATTACAAGTTCCATGGACTTCCAATGGAAGATCCTCATCAGTTCTTAGCTGAATTCTTGCAAATCTGTGACACAGTCAAGACTAATGGGGTAGACCCTGAGGTCTACAGACTGATGCTATTCCCTTTTGCTGTAAGAGACAGAGCTAGAATATGGTTGGATTCTCAACCTAAAGAAAGCCTGGACTCTTGGGAAAAGCTAGTCAATGCCTTCTTGGCAAAGTTCTTTCCACCACAAAGATGGAGTAAGCTTAGAGTGGAAGTCCAAACCTTCAGACAGAAGGATGGAGAATCCCTCTATGAAGCTTGGGAAAGATACAAACAATTAATCAGAAGATGTCCCTCAGACATGCTTTCTGAATGGAGCATCATAGGTATTTTCTATGATGGTCTCTCTGAACTATCTAAGATGTCCTTGGATAGCTCTGCTGGAGGATCTCTTCATCTGAAGAAGACGCCTGCAGAAGCTCAAGAATTGATTGAAATGGTTGCAAATAACCAATTCATGTACACTTCTGAAAGGAATCCTGTGAACAATGGGACTAGTCAGAAGAAAGGAGTTCTTGAGATTGACACTCTGAATGCCATATTGGCTCAGAACAAGATATTGACTCAACAAGTCAATTTGATTTCTCAAAGTCTATCTGGAATGCAAAATGCACCAAACAGTACTAAGGATGCTTCATCTGAGGAAGAAGCTTATGATCCTGAGAACCCTTCCATGGAAGAGGTGAATTACCTAGGAGAACCCTATGGAAACACCTATAATTCTTCATGGAGGAATCACCCAAATTTCTCATGGAAGAATCAAGAGAGACCTCAACAAGGTTTCAATAACAATAATGGTGGAAGAAACAGGTTTAGCAATAACAAGCCTTTTCCATCATCTTCTCAGCAACAGACAGAGAGTTCTAAGCAGAGTACTTCTGACTTAGCAACAATGGTCTCTGATCTAATAAAGACCACTCAAAGTTTCATGAATGAAACAAGGTCCTCCATCAGAAATTTGGAAGGACAAGTAGGTCAGCTGAGCAAGAAAGTTACTGAACTCCCTCCTAGCACTCTCCCAAGTAATACAGAAGAAAATCCAAAAGGAGAGTGCAAAGCCATAGACATGGCCGAATATGGAGAGGAAAGAGAGGAGGAGGACGCCACTGAGGAAGACCTCAGTGGGCGTGTACCAATCTCCTCTGAGTTCCTCAATGAGGAACAATGGGAATCTGAGGCTCAAAATGAGACCATAGAGATTCCATTGGACTTACTTCTGCCATTCATGAGCTCTGATGAGTATTCTTCCTCTGAAGAGGATGAGTATGTCACTGAAGAGCAAGTTGCTAAATACCTTGGAGCAATCATGAAGCTAAATGACAAGTTATTTGGAAATGAGACTTGGGAGGATGAACCACCTTTGCTCACCAAAGAACTGGATGACTTGTCTAGGCAGAAACTGCCTCAAAAGAGGCAAGATCCTGGGAAGTTTTCTATACCTTGTACCATAGGCACCATGACCTTCAAGAAGGCCTTGTGTGACTTAGGGTCAAGTGTAAACCTCATGCCCCTCTCTGTAATGGAGAAATTAGGGATCTTTGAGGTGCAAGCTGCAAGAATCTCATTAGAGATGGCAGACAATTCAAGAAAACAAGCTCATGGACTTGTAGAGAATGTTTTGGTGAAGATTGAAGACCATTACATCCCTACTGATTTCATAGTCCTAGAGACTGGGAAGTGCATGGATGAATCCATCATCCTTGGCAGACCCTTCCTAGCCACAGCAAGGGCTGTGATTGATGTTGATAGAGGAGAGTTGACCATTCAAGGGAATGGAGAATCCTTGGTGTTTAAGGCCCAAGGACATCCCTCTATCATCATGGAGAGGAAGCATGAAGAGCTTCTCTCAAAACAGAGCCAAGCAGAGCCCCCACAGTCAAACTCTAAGTTTGGTGTTGGGAGGCCACAACCAAACTCTAAGTTTGGTGTTGAACCCCCACATTCAAACTCTAAGTTTGGTGTTGGGAGGTTCCCACACGGCTCTGAGTATTTCTGAGGCTCCATGAGAGTCCTCTGTCAAGCTAATGACATTAAAGAAGCGCTTGTTGGGAGGCAACCCAATGTTTTATAGTTAACTACTTTCTTTTGTTATTTTATCTTTTTTGTAGGTTGATGATCATAAGAAGTCACAAAAACAATGAAAAAAGCAAAAACAAAATGAAAAACAGGAAGAAAAACAGCACACCCTGGAGGAGAAGAAGCTGGCGTTCAAACGCCAGTAATGCTAGCTGTTGGGCGTTTAACGCCCAGTCTGGCACCATTCTGGGCGTTTAACGCCAGAAAGGGGCACCAGACTGGCGTTAAACGCCAGTAAAGGGCAACAACCTGGCGTTAAACGCCAGGAATGGGCACCAGCCCGGCGTTTAACGCCAGAAATAGCTCAAAACGTGATTTTGAGCAATATTTGGTGCAGGGATGACTTTTCCTTGACACCACAGGATCTGTGGACCCCACAGGACCCCACCATCAATCTCTTTCTTCTTCCCCCATTCACCAATCACCTCAATACCTCTTCCCCAAAAACCCTTCACCTATCAAATCCCATCTTTCTCTTCACCACTCACATCCATCCTTCATAAAACCCCACCAACCTCACCCTTCAAATTCAAACCACTTTCCCTCCCAAACCCACCCATAATGGCCGAACCATTACCCCCCTCTCTCCTATATATACCCTTCTTCAACCCTTCATTTTCACACAACCTAAACACCCCTTCTTTCCCTTCTTGGCCGAACACACCACCTTCCCCCTCTTCCTCATTTCTTCTTCTTCTACTCTCTTCTTTCTTCTTTTGCTCGAGGACGAGCAAACATTTTAAGTTTGGTGTGGTAAAAGCGTTGCTTTTTTGTTTTTCCATAACCATTTATGGCATCCAAGGCTGGAGAAACCTCTAGAAAGAGGAAAGGGAAGGCAAAAGCTTCCACCTCCGAGTCATGGGAGATGGATAGATTCCTCTCAAGGGTGCATCAAGTCCACTTCTATGAAGTTGTGGCCTTGAAGAAGGTGATCCCCGAGGTCCCCTTTTCACTCAAAAAGGGTGAATATCCGGAGATCCGCCATGAGATCCGAAGAAGAGGTTGGGAAGTACTCACCAACCCCATTCAACAAGTCGGAATCTTGATGGTTCAAGAGTTCTATGCCAATGCATGGATCACCAAGAACCATGACCAAAGTGTGAACCCGAATCCAAAGAATTATCTCACTATGGTTCGGGGGAAATACTTGGATTTTAGTCCGGAGAGTGTGAGGGTGGCGTTCAACTTGCCTATGATGCAAGGAGATGAGCATCCTTACACTAGAAGGGTCAACTTTGATCAAAGGTTGGACCAAGTCCTCACAACCATATGTGAAGAGGGCGCACAATGGAAGCAAGATTCAAGAGGAAAGCCGGTTCAATTGAGAAGGCATGACCTCAAGCCCATGGCTAGAGGATGGTTAGAGTTCATACAACGCTCAATCATTCCCACTAGCAACCGGTCCGAAGTTACTCTAGACCGGGCCATCATGATTCATAGCATCATGATTGGAGAAGAAATAGAGGTTCATGAGGTTATAGCCCAAGAACTCTATAAGGTGGCGGACAAGACCTCCACCTTGGCAAGGTTAGCCTTTCCTCACCTCATTTGTCACCTCTGTTATTCAGTTGGAGTTGACATAGAAGGAGATACCCCATTGATGAGGACAAGCCCATCACCAAGAAAAGGATGGAGTACACAAGAGACCCCTCTCATCAAGAGATCCCTGAGATTCCTCAAGGGATGCACTTTCCTCCACAAAATTATTGGGAGCAACTAAACACCTCCCTAGGAGAGTTGAGTTCCAACATGGGACAACTAAGGGTGGAGCATCAAGAACACTCCATTCTACTCCATGAAATTAAAGAAGACCAAAGAATCATGAGGGAGGAGCAACAAAGACAAGGAAGAGACATTGAGGAGCTCAAGCACTCCATAGGATCTTCAAGAGGAAGGAAGAGCTGCCATCACTAAGGTGGACCCGTTCCTTGATTTCCTTGTTCTTTATTCTTCTGTTTTTCGAATTTTTGTGCTTTATGTTATCCATGTTTGTGTCTTGTGATCATTAGTGTCTTAGTGTCTATGCCTTAAAGTTATGAATGTCCTATGAATCCATCACCTTTCTTTAATAAAAACGTGCTTAATTGAAAAGGAAAGAATTGCATGAATTCTGAATTTTATAATAGTTTAATTATTTGATGTGGTGGCAACACTTTTGTTCTCTGAATGTATGCTTGAACAGTGCATATGTCTTTTGAATTTGTGGTTCATGAATGTTGGCTCTTGAAAGAATGATGAAAAAGGAGACATGTTACTGAGGATCTGAAAAATCATAAAAAAATGATTCTTGAAGCAAGAAAGAAAGCAAGCAAAACCGAAAAAAAAAATTTTCGAAAAAAAAAGAGAGAAAAAGAGAGAATAAGATAAGAGTAAGAGTGTGCTTAAGAACCCTGGACACCTCTAATTGGGGACTTTAGCAAAGCTGAGTCACAATCTGAAAAGGTTCACCCAATTATGTGTCTGTGGCATGTATGTATCCGGTGGTAATACTGGAAGACAGAGTGCTTTGGGCCACAGCCAAGACTCAATAAATGGCTATGTTCAAGAATCATCATACTTTACTAGGAGAATCATTAACACTATCTGGATTCTAAGTTCCTAAAGAAGCCAATCATTCTGAATTATAAGGGATAAAGTGAGATGCCAAACTATTCAGAGGCAAAAAGGTAAAAGCCCCGCTCATCTAATTAATACTAATCTTCATAGATGTTTTTGGAATTCATTGCATATTCTCTTCTTTTTATCTTATTTGATCTTCAGTTGCTTGGGGACAAGCAACAATTTAAGTTTGGTGTTGTGATGAGCGGATAATTTGTATGCTTTTTGGCATTGTTTTTAGTATGTTTTTAGTATGATTTAGTTAGTTTTTAGTATATTTTTATTAGTTTTTAGTTAAAATTCACTTTTCTGGACTTTACTATGAGTTTGTGTGTTTTTCTGTAATTTCAGGTATTTTCTGGCTGAAATTGAGGGATCTGAGCAAAAATCTGATCCAGAGACTCAAAAGGACTGCAGATGCTGTTGGATTCTGACCTCCCTGCACTCGAAGTGGATTTTCTGGAGCTACAGAAGCCCAATTGGCGCGCTCCCAACGGCGTTGGAAAGTAGACATCCTGGGCTTTCCAGCAATATATAATAGTCCATACTTTGCCCAAGATTTGATGGCCCAAACCGGCGTTCAAAGTCACCTCAAGAAATTCCAGCGTTAAACGCCGGAACTGGCACCTAATTGGGAGTTAAACGCCCAAACTGGCACTAAAGCTGGCGTTTAACTCCAAGGAGAGTCTCTACACGAAAAAAGCTTCATTTCTCAGCCCAAGCACACACCAAGTGGGCCAGGAAGTGGATTTTTATGTCATTTACTCATCTATGTACTAGTTTTCTATAAGTAGGACCTTTTACTATTGTGTTAGGAGACTTTTGGTAGCTATCTTTGTTTTATGCTATCTTAGATCATTGGGAGGCTGGCCATTCGGCCATGCCTAGACCTTGTTCTTATGTATTTTCAACGGTGGAGTTTCTACACACCATAGATTAAGGTGTGGAGCTCTGCTGTACCTCGAGTATTAATGCAATTACTATTGTTCTTCCATTCAATTCCACTTGCTCTTTGTCCAAGATATCACTTGTTCTTCAACTTGATGAAGGTGATGATTGACGCCCATCACCATTCTCACTCATGAACAAGGTGACTGACAACCATTCTTGTTCTACAAGCATCTGAGGCTTAGTGAATATCTCTTGGATTCCTGATTGCACGATGCATGGTTGATCGCCTGACAACCGAGTGCTCGCCTGACAAACGAGCCAACCATTCCGTGAGATCAGAATCTTCGTGGTATAGGCAAGAACTGATGGCAGCATTCAAGAGAATCCGGAAGGTCTAACCTTGTCTGTGGTATTCTGAGTAGGATTCAATGACTGAATGACTGTGACGTGCTTCAAACTCCTAGCAGGCTAGGGCGTTAGTGACAGACGCAAAAGTATCAATGGATATTATTCCGGCCTGACCGAGAACCGACAGCTGAATTCCGCTATGCCGTGACAGGACATATGCAATCGCTTTCACTGAGAGGATGGGAGGTAGCCACTGACAATGGTGAAACCCTACACAAGCTTGCCATGGAAAGGAGTAAGAAGGATTGGATGAAGGCAGTAGGAAAGCAGAGAAACGGAAGGGAAGGCATCTTCATACGCTTGTCTGAAGCTCTTACACCAATGATATACATAAGTATCACTATCTTTATCTTTATATTATTTTCGTTCATCATCATATACAATTGAGTTTGCCTGACTAAGATTTACAAGATGACCATAGCTTGCTTCAATGCTAACAATCTCCGTGGGATCGACCCTTACTCACGTAAGGTATTACTTGGACGACCCAGTGCACTTGCTGGTTAGTTGTGTGAAGTTGTAGTGATCACAATTTCGCGCACCATTAATCAATGAACATAAACTCAATAAATAATGATATATCGTCGGCTTAACAATGTTTATTTCTTTAACATCCTCAATAATTTGTCAATGATAAGTATAACACAGTTTCTAATAAAGAAAGGGATATCTCCATACAAATCTATAATCAAAATTCCTCTAAGTAGTCCGAAATTAGTTTAACAAAGACAAGAACCTACCATGTTCGTGTGATTCATTCGCTCTGCCAGCATAACCCGCCACTATATCTTGATTCATTTCTTGATCAACTTCCTATAAAAAACAAACATACATAAACAAAAAATGAATAACATTTACAACTTTATCCATCTGGTCTTGTTAACAAGTGTTTCGAAACAAACGAAAAAAAACACATACCGGCGGTGGATTCTTCTTCTTTCTTCGCATAGATTTCTTGATTGAGGTGCCGAGTTCATATCCAAGCCTCTTCAATCTCGGCTGACACTTTGTTGAAACTTTTGAAGGAACTTGAATGTCAGATTCACCAATAGCGGGGTCACACTGTGTGATCGTGCTATTTTGTGTAGTTGGAATACGCCTGGACCCCAAGTTCGCATGATAATCAAGCAACTTTGACCTTAACTAATTAAGACCTGAATGTAACATGGCCACTTCTTCTTCGCATGTCACAAAATCCTGGGCAACATTATAGAAGTGTGAACACAAATATCTAAATAAGTTGTGGCTTTTGTCTAATCGCTTCTCACCGTGGCTGCTCTTGATGAAAGTGTGTTTTCGCTGTACATTCTTGCTCCATAGAGGGATCACGTAGCAATATGGTACTGTGTCTACTCCATAATAAAAGAACACAGTAAGACAGTGGCAACAAAGAATACCTCTTGATCCAAACATGTTGCATTCACACCGAACCTTGTGTGTCTCGGGGTCAAACTCGACACTATACGTCCAGGACCTAGGCTCCCCATATAGTAGGTATTGCTCGTTCACGGTCACTCAAAACAAATCAGCCTCTTAAGTTACACCACGGACTAAACAATCCCCTCTTTTCCTGAATTCATGTTGAACTTCCCTAAACTTGGAGGTTGTGTACTCACGTTGAAATTATCTTTCAATTGTAGAGCTCGATGAACATGGGACAACTCATTTAGAGTCTGCAGCATTGTCCTCCAGTTCTTTTTGCTCTTTGTTCCCAAACACATTGTCATAATCATATACGAACTGAACCAGTCCACTTTTGCAATGCAAGTAACCATCGAAAAAGGCGTGCATACTCTCACTCTGTTGGGTACTTTTCATACCAGCCCAAAATTCACCTTGATAATATATTAGAACCCATATTCAACGCTCATCATAAAGGTCTACAAAACCAAAACATATCAACGCAAGAATCATCATCATAAATAAATATCTACATCACAACACACAACTAAAGACTTAGTGAAGGAACTATAAGAGCATAATAAAGCACAAACCTGATAGCCATTTATTTTTCTCTAGGTTAAACTCAATAATGAATGCACACCAATCCTTCTCAAAAGATTCTTCAGAACGGGCATTCCAAACAATGCTATGTATTTTATCATCTATTTCTCTGCACTGAGCATATCCTCCGAGCTTATGTGGTATCTTTTTCATTATATGCTATATGTACCATCGGTGTCTAGTATTTGGGAAGACATTCCTAATAGCACCAAACATGAATTTGTACTAGTCTGTGATGATGGCCTGTGGAAGAGTTCCCATGCACTTCAACCAGTGTTTAACGACCCACTCAAAGCTACGAATTTCCTCATTTTCCAACAAAGCACATCCGAGTAGAGTGGACTTGCCATGATGGTTAACACCAATGAAAGATGCAAAAGGAAGTCCATGCCTGCAATAAACACAGCAAAAAACTACTAAATCACAATAGTGTGCAATAAATGTAATACCCTTACAATGTAGGCAGAGACACAAACATACTTGTTTCTACTGTACGTTGTATCAAATGAGACCACATCTCCAAAATATTTATAGGACGCCCTGCATCTTGCATCTACTCACAACGCACTCTTAAACTTGTTAGTTTTGTCCACATCAACAGCATAAAAGAAATTCAGGTTTATATCTCTCATTTGCATGAAATAGCTAATCATTTCCTTCACATCTTCGTTTATGTCAGCACAGCGTAGATTCCTCGTTATGTAGTTCCTCACATCCTTTTCTGAGTAACCCAATTTTGATGACCCACCAACCTCGTTCGCCAGTGCGAGATAAGTCTTGTTGGGCCGTATGCCAACCTCATCGTTGTTCTGAATCACACACTTGGCATGCATGGTCAATTCCTTGTACTCACTGTAATGCACAGCTTGTTTTGCAGAACATGTGTGGGTGTGCTTTAATTCTAATTTGGACACAATCCAATTATCATTATGCCTATCAAGCATCACGTACATCCTTGCTTTGCACCCAGCTGTTGTTATTCTCTTTACCCGCGTTGCTTCCTTCACTCGATACTCCCAATAACCTTCACGACTGTAGTGTATCGATTGGTTAATAGGTACCTTTAATTCTTTCCTAGTCTTGTCAAAGTTGGTATTCCTAATCCTAGTCACAAACCCAACTTTCTTTGCATAATTACAATAGAACTCTTGTGCCTGTTGCAACGAATCAAATCTCAATCCTACGTACAGGATTTCCTCTATTGGAATTCCAGTGTGATCCAAGAACTGCAACTCCATTAAAAAAAGGTACCAGTCAACACAAAACATAGTAATCTATTCAATTTCCAATATCTCGCTAATTTGATTGTTGGATTTGTTGTATGATGATGTATGATGATTTGATGATTTGGGTTGTTTTGATGAATTGTGATGTTGATGTTGATAATATGGGGTTGAAGATTGAGATTGAGATTGATAATGATGATTATTGGTAAAATAATGATGATGGGTGATTGTGTTGGCTGAAAAAATGTGTTAGTGTAAAATATTTGATAATTGAGGTAGAGGAATGTATAATGTGAATGTAAATTGGTGTAAAAGGGTGATTTGTGGCACAAAAAGATATGTTATGAAGTATATTGGAGCTTGGTGTGGTTTAGGTTTGGTTTTGGTTGAAAATTGTGGTAAGTTGAGAATTTAGTGAACTTTTATAAAAATAAATTTTGACAAACTTCAACGGATCATATCCTGAGCTACCGTTTTTGAAATTTAATGAACTTTATATCAAATAAAAGCTAATTTAACAAGCTTTAAAATGGCTTAAATTTTGTGGAAATCTGAAGTTTGTAGAAAATGATATAATCGTTGAAAGTTGGTGTCTTAAATCTGAATACTGTGAACGCTGCAGAATTTGTGATTTCTGGTTTGTGTGCGCACGCACAACCTGTGGATTTTTGAAACTGTGTGCATGCACATACGGGGATATAGCTACTGTTGGGAGTGCTAGCACGCTTTGTGCGCACACACAACCAACGAAGCTTTGCATGCTCTGCGCACGCACAGCCTTGTGCGCACGCACACGTTGGAAGGTGTATTCTATTGAGGGAATTCGCACGCCTTGTGCGAGCGAATAGAATTGGAAAATTTTACTCCTGTGCATATGCACACCTCTATGCTTCCGCACACATCTTGAAAATCCTCCTGGCGTGGCGCACGCACACCCCTTTGTGTACGCACACTGCTCTGTTTTACAATAAAAATCTTGTTTTTAACTGTTTCACCTTCTCGAATAGTTTGTAAACTTCTTTGCACCTATCGAAGACTCTTTAGATTGTTTTTAGGTGTCAAAACATAGAGAAGGCTCTAGGTGAAATTAATTGGGTATTTTCTTGTAAAAATGTTTAGAAAACGAAGGTTTGGCTTTTTGGAGTATTGAGGACGGATTTGGTTGAGTGAAATGGCGAAGCATTGTATTGATGATTGAGGGTTCGCATTGTGGAAGTGGTGAATTACTGATTAATGAAATAAATGATTTTTGAAAACCACTAATGAAATGTTTTTAAACTGAGACATTCTTGAGGCGCTATGCGCCTGGCAGGGACGGCGGTTGGATCCCGTCTATCAAGGTAGTGGTGGCGGCGTAAGGGCGGTGGTTTGTCCTGCTTATGTTGAGATGTGAGGTTCATGGCAAGAGTATCCCACTCGCATTTCTTCAGATCACTAGAGTGTGCAGGCATAAAATCCTAGACGGTGTTTCGAGCACTATATCTCGGGGGTTCCCATTATGATTTCGAAGGGCGACATCTCTATGGAGATGTGTCGGGTTGGCAGTTGAACCGACGATGTGATATCACAACCAAATAGGACAGGCATTCATCATGTGCATCTTCTATCTATTTGTTTGCTTTGTCGACTTGAATTTGCTTGTGTAATTGTATAACATGCCTAATTGTCTATGTGAATTACTTGATATACATGATTATACTTGTGCTTTACTTTCATTGTATTAATTGTGCTTTCTACTAGGATTAAGGAGGTTTGGAAGGCGGTGGCGATGGGATCACATGGACGATAGGTTGGTGAAGGCTGTGGGACAGCAGAGAACTATTATTTTAGAAAATCCACTAAGTTAGATTACCCTTTTGTTATATAATGGCTTTAAGTTTTGCTTTAATGTTTTCGTTATGCTTTAAGATGAATATTGTGATGGATATGAAGTTTTAGGATTGCCTCAGGCGTTCCGAAGTCTTATATCTTACATCACTGGGCACTGTTACCATACTGAGAACCTCCGGTTCTCATACCATATTCTGTTGTTGTTTTTGAGATGCAGGTTGCAACCCACTTCGGTAGGTTACTTTGATGGTGACAGAGTGGAGGATCCTGGCTATGTTTTAATTCCCTTTTGATTTATTTTAATACTACTCTTACTTTTGTATTTACTTTTGCCTTAGAGGCTTACTTTGAGAGTGATATTTTGTATGTGTTGTTTATCTTTCAAAACTCTGTTTATTTGTATATAACTAGCCGGCTTAAACTCCGTGGGCGGCGGCTAGATCCTTATGACTATTATACTCTCTTATATACTTATATCTTATTATCTGGTATCTATATCTTGTACCTTAAGTTTTTGGCTTTATGTGAATGTTCGCGTTTTTGTAACTCTCGGTTTTTGAGCTTATTTCATCATCGGGATTCAAGAATTATTATTTCTTTCTATATATATTTATGTATAAGCTTTCGGATTGTCGTAACCTCTGATTAACCTTTGCTTTATGGCTAGAGGTAAGGCTTAGGATAATTAGGGTGTTACATTTAGTGGTATCAGAGCGGTTCATTCTCGTGCGCCTGAGGGATGGACCAATTGTGCTTCATTGCATAAGCTGGGTCATTTTTTCTTTCATGCTATTTAGGTTATCTACTTGATATTTCACAGCTTGCTTGTTTGTGATTGCCTTTTTGGGATAATTGAAGCACTAGACTTTTGATATTGAGACTGATCACCTTGATAACAACTATTTGGTGTACACAGGAACCCTAATGGCTACTCGCGGACGAAGTCGTACTCGTATACGGAGAGATTATGAGGGTAACCCGTTGATGGACAATCACGCTGAACTCATGGCGGCAATGACTAACTTAGTTAACACGATCTAAGCGAACATTGCTATGACTACTCATGCTATGCGGCAGACAAGGCAATCAGTTGAAAACGAAAGTGGAGAAGGTACTGAGGACAGCTTAGATGGTGTTCCGAGAACTCTAGCTGCTTTTTTAAATGTTTGACCCACTGATTTTCAATGGATCGACAAACCCTCTAAAGTAGACAACTGGTTCCAAGCTGTGGAGCGTGCATTGCAAACTCAACATGTATTGTATGACCATTTCATGGAATATGCGGCTTATCAACAAGTGGGAGAAGCTCAGCAATGGTGGCAAGGAGAGCACCGAATGCTACACCAACAGAATGTGGACTTTACATGGACGTTATTCCAGGCAGCTTTCTATATGACATACTTTCATTAGTCAATAAGGGAGGCCAGGGAGTTGGAATTCTTACAGTTGAAGCAAGGGTCCATGACTATAGCTGAATACACTAGCAGGTTCGAGGAACTTTGCAAGTTCTCGAGAATAAGTCAAGGTACTCCTAAGTCCTATGAGGGCTGAAAATGTATCAAATACCAAGTAGGGCTGAGGGAAAATATCATGCGTGTTGTGGCTCCATTGGAGATTAGGGGATTCTCTGAATTGGTGGACAAGGCAACAATTGTTGAAGATTATGCCAAGGAAGTGACCTTGGGGAGAGATGTTCATGGCGATACTAGTAGCAGAGTTCGTGGGAAGTATGTTTCACCAATAGGCCAAAACTCCAAGGAGGGTAGACATGCCCCTCAGCGAGGAGTAGGTAAGCAAGCGTGGGCTCAACAAGAGGAGCTAAGGTGCCCCAAATGTGGAAGATACCATCCGGAAACATCGTGCATGGCTGGGTTCAGTGGATATTGCCACTATGGATTGTCAGGGCATATCTCTACACATTGTCCCTACAAGAAGAACCAGGGTGCGAACCGATCTCAGCGATAGGATTAAGGATCTCCAAATCAAGGTAACGATAAAAATTGCTAACTGAGTTTTAATCACGTTTAGGAAGTTGTAACTCGACTCTCCTTTCTAGCTTATGATGGGGGTAAGCATTTAGAACTAGGAATATCAGATCGAATGTCGGACTTAGGATCGATCATTTTTCCGTATAAAGCACTAAGTACATCGCTGCAAGAGGAGGAGGATGGCAATGAGAGACCTAATACGAGAGAGAGTACCAATAAATTCGTGTGACCCAATCTATCTTTCTTTCTTTTGTAACCCGAGTTGAAGTACCTTATTCCTCGACCCTTTTTGATAATTAGTTTGAACATTTCCAAATCTTATTCTTTGCACGCAGGTATCCTTGCCTGAAACTCATACCCTTGGGCATGAGCCTAAAATCTTCCTTATTCGCGGACTAGTGATTTTTAAAATTAGCGGAGACACATTTTGATTCAATGTGCCATATTGTTTTCTTCAAAAATTCTTATTTTAGAATTCCTTTCTTGAGGTGTACTTTAATTTTCTTTCTGGTGCATTTTCTTATTTTCTATAACCCTGTCTAATCACAACATAATGTACCTTTTTAATTTCCTATGAGTACCGTTCAAAATTATCTGCTCTCTTTTTGAGTTTGGTATTCCTTCAGATAACTTGAGCTCATTTTGACATCACATGTAATCCTTATACGCAACTGTTAATATGTTAGTTCCTTAGGACACACTTTATTAACACGAAGGATGAAACCGGTGAGCATGCGATCTTACGAGGAGTTATGAAGCTTCAATTTTGTGAATGGCGTTACCGATGACTGAGTCGACACACAAAGGTGCCCATTGGTGCGAATGTTAGATTATGAGGGAAAATTCTTCAAAACTTAAAAGAAAGATTAATCACAGCGGTAATGTTTGCACTACTTGAACCCTATGGACCATTAAAGATCTATTGGTATGTTTCATAGGAAAAATCTTGAAATGCGTTCTGATGTAACATCAGGAGTTAATGGTTGATGCATCCCGACAGTTGAGGCCACACAATGTAAATTCTCTGACTCACGATTTGGAGCCTGCTGCATTTGTGCTTATGATGAAGATGTGGAGTAAGGAGGAACAACCTCCATGGAAATGGATGAAATTACTAAAGGACCATGATTTTAGGATAAGTTACCACCTAGGGATATCCACATTTGATTTTGGTTTTTACGTGTAGGTTCTAGGATAATTGATGTAACATTTGGTACCTAGTGAATCATTTAAGTGTAGGGATAAGTAGAAAAGGAGAAAAATAAGTGGACATGAATTTAGGATTAAATTTTGATTAGGTTTGACATTGAGTGACAATTGATATTAATTATGATAAGTAGAAGTATATTAGTTGTTTAGTATGTCTAATGGATGTTGAATTATGTACATTGGTAAAATTGTAAATGAATTGGATAATTAGATGCGAAATAAACGATGTGGTGGTATTGTGGACCTTGGAATTTTTTCAAATGAGTAAAGAAAATGAAGAATAGAAAATTTTAAGTGTTTGAAATGATTGAGTGTGTTATAAGTGTAATTGAGTTGATGGTATTGAAATTGTAGTTAGTATAGAAACTGTTGCTAGGATTTTGAAGGTGTTGAATGGTTGGAAATTGATGGGTATCGTAATTGGAGCTATGGAAAATTGTTTACGATTGAGAATTTGATGAGAATTTGATGAGACTTTGAATTAGGCATAGAAATGCTATAAGGCCCTAAGTTATGACTTAATCTTAGGATGAGTGTAAACCCTATTTTGGGTCCAGTTGAGAAAGTTCAGAAGTAAGCCTAGGTTTTGTAATCCGATAGTGATGTATGACTTGACTAAATAATTAGATTAGTTAGTTACTTAGTGGCTGAAAATCAGAGTGGTGCAATAGAAGCTTATGGGATGCAATAGCACATGATAGATGTTAGCAGAGGCAGTAGAATGGTGAATAGACGTATATTGGGCTTGAATACTTGAAGAGTTTAATGGATTAAATTAAGTAAGAATTTCTAAGAAAACTAAGTTTGATGGTGGCAGTAAGATTAGAATGAGTGGGATAGGCTGTGAAGATGAAGGTAGCAGAATAAATTAGATTCGGGTGATAACTGTATGCAATTGTTGTGTCGGGAAGATAGGGAGTGCGATGTTTGATCATGATAACTTTGGGCTTAGATTGAAATAGGAACTGATTTATTTGAAAGATATATTTGGAGAGCATTGAATTGAAATGCTAATGTTGTATTGAGGTTGATTGAAGGGAGCTAAGAGTGAGAAGGACAGGTACGATATAGGCTTGAATTTAGTTAAAATATGGAGTTATAAATAAGAATAAAAGATGTAATAGGAATTTGAGCTAACGTGGAGGAATGAAACGATGAATGGTGAGAGGTAGGTTTAAGTTGAGGGAATATTTAAGGATGATGACGGGTAAGCCAAATTTTGAGGACAAAATTTCTTATTTGGTGGAGAGAATGTAAGAACCGCGAATTAATTAACTGATTTAATTAACATAAAATAATAATAATTCAATTGCCCAGAATAGGTTCAAAACTTTAGAATATTAATTAGAAAATTTAAATATGATATTTAGACTCAGTAGATTTTTCTGAGTTGGAAAATGTAATTTCTGCAGAAAATTGCATAAAAATGCGTACCGATAAATTAACCGGCAGTACCGGCTTAAGTCTATCTGGTACTGTGTGAGAATGATAAAAACAATAGAAAAAGTTAGAAAAATAATTAAAGTTGAAAATCGGATACTAATTTTAAAGGTTTGGCCTGATTTTGACTCAAACGGGCTAAAAACGCTAACAGGTTGAATCAGGCCCAAGTTGGGCCCAAGCCCAACATTATATAAGTGCATTAAGTGGCCAATTTAGCCACTTTAACACAACACAAGCGGCAGTAACATTGAATTAAAGAGAGGAGAGGTGAGGGTTTCCTTCCATTATTCATCCTCTTCTTCTTGGAGCCATATCTCACTCTCCGAAGCTCTGATTCGCATGTCGTCAGTTGCCACGCGAAGCTCTTGTTGAGCTCTTTAATTTCATTAGAACAAAGTGGTAAGGAACTTTCAATTTCTTACCCAGTTCTTCCTTCTATAACAAATTCAAAATTTTGCTATGGTGAATAAGTGGTTCTTGTGACTTTGATTATTTAGGTACAATCTAGCACCGGGTAATTAGTGGGTTTTATCCCAATCCACATTAGACAAGGTAAGAAATCCTAAATCATTTGTGGTTTTATGTGTATATAGAACCCTAAGTATTGATTTTTGAATTAATTGTGTATAGCTTGATTATTGTGATTTTGGGAGCTTTGGATTTGAGTTGGTGGCTTTTGGTGAATGGTTGATGGTTAAAAGCTTGATTTGCACTCAATTTGGTAATTTAGTGCATATTGGAAATCGGCCAAGGTATGATTTCGGTTTCCTCTATGTAATATATAATATTTCTTGACACTTAGACTAGAGACCCATAGGATAGGATTGAATTAAATTTGGTTGTTGGAATTGTTGTATGATGATGTATGATGATTTGATGATTTGGGTTATTTTGATGAATTGTGATGTTGATGTTGATAATATGGAGTTGAAGATTGAGATTGAGATTGATGATGATGATTATTGGTAAAATAATGATGATGGGTGATTGTGTTGGTTGAAAAAATGTGTTAGTGTGAAATATTTGATAATTGAGGTGAAGGAATGTATAATGTGAATGGAAATTGGTGTAAAAGGGTGATTTGTGGCACAAAAGGTATGTTATGAAGTATATTGGAGTTTGGTGTGGTTTAGGTTTGGTTTTGGTTGAAAATTGTGGTAAGTTGAGAATTTAGTGAACTTTTGTAAAAATAAAGTTTTGACAAACTTCAACAGATCATATCTTGAACTACCATTTTTTAAATTTAATGCACTTTATATCAAATGAAAGATAATTTAACAATCTTTAAAATGGTTTAAATTTTGTGGAAATCTAAAGTTTGTAGAAAAAGATATGATCGTTGAAATTTGGTGTTTGAAATATGAATTCTGTGAATGCTGCAGAATTTGTGATTTCTTGTTTATGTGCGCACGCACACCCTGTAGATTTTTGAAACTGTGCGTACGCACACACGGGGATATGGCTACTGTTGGGAGCGCTAGCATGCTCTGTGCGCACACACAACCAACAAAGCTTTGCAAGCTGTGCGCATGTACAGACTTGTGCGCACGCACACGTTGGAAGGTGTATTCTGTTGAGGGCGTTCGTATGCCTTGTGTGAGCGAACAGAATTGGAAAATTTTACTCCTATGTGTATGCACACCTCTGTGTGTATGCACACATCTTGAAAATCCTCTTGGGCGTGCGCACGCACACCCCTGTGCACACTGCCTTGTTTTTTAATAAAAATCTTGTTTTTAATTGGGTATTTTCTTGCAAAAATGTTTAGAAAATGGAGGTTTAGGTTTCTAGAGTACTGAGGACGGATTTGGTTTGAGTGAAATGGCAAAGCATTGTATTGATGATTGATGGTACGCATTGTGGAAGTGGTGAAGTACTGATTACTGAAATAAATGATTTTTGAAAACCACTGATGAAATGTTTTTACACTAAGACATTGTTGAGACTCTATGCGCCTGGCAGGGACAACGGTTGGATCCCGCCTGTCGAGGTAACGGAAGTGGCATAAGGGCAGTGGTTTGTCATGCTTATATTGAGATGTGAGATCCGTGGCAAGAGTATCCCGCTCGCATCCCTTCAGATCACTATAGTGTGCAGGCACAAAATTCTAGACAGTGTTCCGAGCACCGTATCTCGGGGGTTCCCATTATGATTCCGAAGGGAGACATCTCCATGGAGATGTGTCGGGTTGGCAATTGAACCAACGATGTGATATCATAGCCAAATAGGACAGGCATTCATCATGTGCATCTTCTATCTATTTGTTTGCTTTGTCGACTTGAATTCACTTACCTAATTGTATAACATGACTAATTGTCTATGTGAATTCCTTGATATACATGCTTATACTTGTGCTTTACTTGCATTGTATTAATTGTGCTTTCTACTGGGATTGAGGAGGTTCAAAAGGCGGTGGCGATGGGATCGCATGGAGGATAGGTTGGTGAAGGCTGTGGGACAGCGGAGAATTGATAGTCTAGAAAATCCACTAAGTTAGATTACCCCTTTGTTATGTCATGGCTTTAGGTTGTGCTTTAATGTTTTAGTTATGCTTTAAGATGAATCTTGTGATGGATATGAAGTTCTAGAATTGCCTCTGGCATCTCTGAGTCTTATATCTTACATAACTGAGCACTGTTACCATATTGAGAACCTCCGGTTCTCATACCGTATTCTGTTGTTATTTTTCAGATGCAGGTCGCAACCCATCTTGGTGAGTTGCTTTTATGGTGACAGAGTGGAGGATCCTAGATATGTTTTAAAGCCCTTTGATTTATTTTATTAGTACTCTAACATTTTTATTTACTTTTGCCTTAGAGGCTGACGAACGGGTTTTCTATCGGTAAAGAAATTCACAAATGTAATTGCGTTGTAAGTATAGTTTCTAAACCAACAGAAAATCCTTTCATACAAACGTTTGGTTGTCACAAGTAACAAACCCCTTTGGAATTGATAACCGAAGTATTTAAACCTCGGGTCGTCTTCTCAAGGAATTGCAGGGAAGTATGATTTATTATTGGTTATGCAAAGGTATATTTTGGGGTTTTGAAAAAGTTTGAACAAATAATTTAATTGATAAGAAAAATAAATTAATAATTAGAAAATCTCTTAGCAAGGTATAAAAATTGGAAGTCCTATCCTAGTTATCCTTATCAATGGTTATGAGAATTATATTTTTGCTACCACTCAGTCAACCTCTAACTATGAAGGTAAGTTAAGTGGACAAATCAATTTAACACCTAAAGTCCTACTCAACTCCTTAAGGAAAGACTAGAGTTATAGGAATCTAAATTAATCAGCAAAGGTAATAATTATCAATCACGATGAGTTTGACAACTCAAGAGTCACCAATTAATCAACCAAAGCCAAAAGGGAAAAATCTAAATTATTTATATAATAAATAGAAGAAAGCAATCATGAGTTTGAAATACCTCAAATTATATTAATGAAGAAAATCCTAACATGAAAAGTTCATAAACAAATAAAAGAGAAAATAAACAAAAAGGACATTGAACCTGTGATGAAGAAGATAAAAATATTCCTAAGTCCTTTAAGAGGAGTCCTAATCCTAATCCTAAGAGAGAGGAGAGAACCTCTCTCTCTAAAAACTACATCTAAATTATCAAAAGTGTGACTTATGAATGAATGTATTCTTCCACTTTATAGCCTCTAATATGTGCTTTCTGGGCCGAAAACTAGGTCAGAAACAGCTCAGAAATTGCTCTGGTACGTATAGGTCGCGGGAAAGTGACGCGGAGGCGTCGTCCACGCGTTTGCGTGGATTGAAGTTCACAGATGCGACGCGGGCGCGTCATCCACGCGTCCGTGTCGCCTAAATTCGGGGAAGCTATGGTAAATTATATATCGTTGCGAAACCCCAGATGTTAGCTTTCTAACGCAACTAGAACCGCATTATTTGGACCTTTGTAGCTCAAGTTATGACCGTTTGACTGTGAAGAGGTCAGGATGGACAGCTTAGCAATTTCTTCAACTTCTTGGATTCCTTCCACTTTTGCATGCTTCCTTTCCATCCTCTAAGCCATTCCTGCCCTATAATCTCTGAAATCACTTAACACACATATCAAGGCATCAAATGGTAATAAGAGAGGATTAATAATTAGCAATCTAAGACCAATGAAGCATGTTTTCAATCATAGCACAAATTCTGGGAAGGAATTGTAAAACTATGCAAATCATATGAATAAGTGTATGAAAGATTGATAAAATCCACTCAATTGAGCACAAGATAAACCATAAAATAGTGGTTTATCAGAGGCTTACTTTGAGAGTGATATTTTGTATGTGCTTTTTTATCTTTCAAAACTCTGTTTGTTTGTATATAACTAGCCGGCTGAAACTCCACGGGCGGCGGCTAGATCCTTATGACTATTATACTCTCTTATATACTTATATCTTGTTATCTGGTATCTATATCTTGTGCGTTAGGTTTGTGGCTTCGTGTGAACATTTTGCATTTTTGTAACTCAGTTTTTTAGCTTATTTCTTCATCGGGCTTCTAGAATTATTATTTCTTTCTATATATATTTATGTATAAGCTTTAGGATTGTCTTAACCTCTGATTAACCTTTGCTTTACGGCTAGAGGTAAGGCTTAGGGTAATTAGAGTGTTACAGAAAAAAGAAAGATTTGACATGTTCAGTTTTCAAATATGAGGAAAATAATATCGTGTGAAAATGATTGAAAAAGTGAAGTATGGTGCAGAAGTTGTATGATAGGTTTAATGCAAATTAAACTTAGAATCTAAGGACTTGTAATTTTAATAAATAAGCTCCTGCTTAATAAAAGGAATACAAAACAAAGAAAGATATTGAGAACTATGCATTGCGTTGAAACAAATTCATCAGATCGAACGATAAAGGATCTCTGAAGAAGTATACAAATAACGATAAAGATGGAGAATCAAATCTGGTTTCGAAGAGAATTGAAACAAGGGACGGAAGAGATGAAAAATAAATGAATAAATAGTGAAAAAAAGATGACACTAAATAGCACGAATAAAGAGTGTACATCGAAATGAATCCAGCACTTAGAATGCAACTTCTAACATTCTCAAACCTCGGGATTCGCATAACCTTATTACTTCTATTTCGTCTATTATAATCCATTAGTGTTCCCATATGCATAAACCATTAGTTTTAATTTGGCTAGACTTAATAACATGAAGTATGCAATGGTAGACTAACAGAATTAATCAACAGACAGTCATGCAGGTAAAACTCAAATTCTTGTCATTAAGGCAAGTCCTATTGCATAACAGACACTCGTAGTATGCAATGAAGCATAGTTAGTCTATTCCCAAAGTTCTAACAAGAACGAACTACTCTGATACCATAATGTAACACCCTAACTTTTAGTACCTCATGATCGTACCAAAAGCTCAGGCGTTACTTACATCTAAACCATTTTATTCTATATTATCTTTATTTAATATTGAGCCTTTACGAATACGAATTGAACTTTAATTAAGAAAACTAAATAGATTTTACTTTTAATCACTTAATCACAAAGATATATATATATATATATATATATATATATATATATATATATATATATCACAAAGTATTATATACTTAGACTTATCTCAAGATTCTCAAATACAAGTCCTATTCCCTCTAAAAACTAAAAATAATAAACGGTGCGGGAAAAATAAAATCTAACAACTCAACTTGTAAACAAAATCTTCTATGCTCCTGTAGCTCTGCACTAAACCTTCGCACCTATAGCTGAAATGGGTGGAAATAGGGGGTAATAACTGGGGAGTTCTTAGTAGGGTCAGGGTGTATAGTTATGTTCATTTTATATATACTTGGTCAGCAATAACAGTCAACAAAGTACAATCTAATTCAACAATTATAGAACACAGAATTCAAACAATCATTTAGCACACCCACAATCACAGAAAACACACTCACAAACAAATATGCGCAAGCAAGTATGATGCATGTCTATCCCTAGTGTAGGTAATGAGCTCATCTATCGTTTTTGACCCACTCCTGATATAACTCAGCAACCTTTGTCTGAGTTTGGTTTCCAGTGTCATAACCTCTGTAACCAACCTCTGTCTTACATGTGCGACTCTCTTGAGCTGATGTATGCAAACATAACCTCTGTAAGCAACCTCGATCATACAGGTGAGGCTCTCTCTAGCCAATGTATATATCGCTAACTTCTGTAAGCAACCTCTGTCTTACAAGTGCGACCATCCCTTGGATTGTCCAATGTTACTCTGGAAGCAAATCTCAGTGGACTCACCACCATATCACTGCTCATTTTTAGCACGTACACAATCATCTCAGCTCGTTCTCAATGCCAAACAATATCTCTTCTTATCTCCTTTTCTTTTTGTTCTTTCTTTCTTTCTTTCTTTTCTTTTCTGTGCTCTGCCCTCCTTTGGTAGAGATTCTTTTAGGTTCTTTTAATCTTTGCTTTTTGCTCTCCTGTGACGGAGGTTTCTTTAGTTAATACATTCTTTTATCTTGCTTTTTGCTCTCCTGTGTAGAGGTTCTTTAATATTTTTCTTTCCTATAATTCCATAATATAATTTATCTTCGCATTATTCCCTCGTCTTTCCCTAAGTGTCTTATAAAAAAGAATTATATAGTACTTTAATTAAGTCTGCATTTTTTAAAGCTTTTAAGATCACTCTGTTTACTCTTCTCTGACTTATAATATTACTAATAATATCTCTACTAGTTTAAATGGTAAATAATATATTTTTAAAACTTAATTTATAAAACTTTATTTTATAACTTTTATTAATTACTTTCAAAATCACGAACTTTTTAATATTCTATTTTTAACCTTAATACTTTATAAAATTATATTTAGAACCCTCACTTATTTTCATATTTATAAAAATAACTTTGAACTCTTATAAAATACCCATTTTACACCCCGTACCTTATTTATTACCCCAAATACCCAGAAACTTATATAATTACAAAATGTACCTCAATTTTTATATACAAATATAATGTTACCCTTCAAAAATAAGGTTTAAATATTAATCTTCCTCTTATACCAAAACTGAAACCCTTAGCCATTTTCTTTCAAAATATTACTTGTATTTTAATCTGTTTTCGAGTCTTTCAATTATCGATTTTTTTCTCAGCTTTTAATTGAATCTTTCAACCACCAAATCTCATTAATTTCCTCAAAATACTGATGCCAGGGCATCATGGCCAGTTTCACTGACCTTGTCTTTACTGTTTTAGGGTAGTTTCATGCATTTTCTTAGTAATTAAGCAAGGTTTGGATGAAAATACACTTACACCTTGATTCAAGCAAACATTGTGAACTTTAGATGATTTCATGAGAACTAGGCATGAATTGAATGATATAATTGATGATGCATAATCTCATGACTTGGAACAGAGCTTTGATGCACTTTAATTGCTTGATTTCAGGACAAAGGAAGCAAGAAGGAGCCACGTTAGTTGTCATGTTAAGCTAATTAACGAGACCACTAACGTGGAATAAGGACAAGCTTGTAGCGTTAATGGAAAAAGTGATCGCCAATAACACCTTCGACACCATCATAGCCCACGTTAGTTGCCACGTTAAGTACATTAACATGGTAGCTAACGTGGAGGAAAAGAGGAGCTCCAATGTTAGTGGTAAAAGTGAATGCCACTAACGTTCCATAGAGGCACATTTAGCCACGTTAAGAGCCACGTTAATCCAATTAACATGAACTCTAATGTGGGGGGAGGAAGCAATCGCCAACATTAGTGACACTCACCTTTGTCACTAACATTGGACTAAGCCAAGAGTGCCCACGTTAGTAGTCACGTTAAGACCACTAACGTGAAGAGTAACGTGGAGCTAAGCATGATGGGCCAACGTTAGTGACAATCACCTTTGTCACTAACGTTGGAGATGGCAATCACCACCACGTTAGTGGTCACGTTAATCCAATTAACCTGAACTCTAACGTGGGAAGGAGGGACGTTTGGAGCGTTAGTGACAAAGGTAAGTGTCACTAACGCTCTCAAAGCGTAGGCATGCCCACGTTAACGGTCACGTTAGTTACAATAACGTGAACTCTAACGTGGGGAGAAGACCAAAGAGCCAACGTTATTAAAAAAGGTGAATGCCAATAACGTTTGTGAAGGACCAAGAGGCAACATTAGTGGTCATGTTAGTGCCACTAACGTTGAAGTTAACGTGGATCATTAGTGGGTTGGAACGTTAGTGGAAAAGGTGATCGTCACTAACGTTCTCGAACCCATATTTTCACTTAACGTTAACACTACTATCGTCCTAACTAACGTCCATGCCTAACTCACACTTTTTTGCAAGCAAAGCTGAGCCCGCTAAAGATTGTAACTACTTCAACTTAAGATCAAAGGCCCATATCAAAGACTTGAAGAACTACTAGAAGATCAAGATGAGTAGTATATATAGGAGTAGTTTTGAACTAGAAAGAAGCTTGGCAATTTGGAGAACTACACGTTGTATATTTACTTTTCTGCACTTTTCTAGTTACTGAAGAATGCACTCTTTTCTACCATTTTCCATTTCTATTTCCAGAGTTATGAACAACTAAACCCCCTTTCATTGGGTTAGGTAGCTCTGTTATAATTTGATGGATCAATTATAGTTTTCATTCTTCTTCCTCTTTCTTTTCTCTTGATTTACTAGAAAGCTTTCGATCTTAATTCAATTGGTTAGTTGTCTTGGAAAAGAAAGTCTCCATAATTGGATCTCCTCTGAGACTTGGAAAAGGGATGAGGAGATCATGCTAGAAATACTTTCTCATGTTGGACCAAATTGGGGTTTGGACGGATATAGTGACATGTAATCCTCCCAACACTTTGATTTGGAAATACATGTGGTATAATCAGTAACCATACTTCATCTCTTCCCATGAGCAATTAAATCAAGGAATTAGGCAATTGTTCAAGCTTAGAAAGATTGGGTTGCCAAGGAATTGGGATCCAATCACCTAAGATTGCCAAGGAGATCAATGAATGCATTGATTGAGGAAGATATGAGAATGAATTTGATCTGGAGAATGCAACATCTCCTAAGCCCAATGAATCCCCCATTTTTGATCTTACCCATTCTCTTTACTTTTTGCCATTTATCTTCATGCTCATTTTCCCAAATCTCCATTTAAGATTCTGCAATTTACTTTCTATACTTTACTTTCCCGCTATTTAATTTTCTGCAATTCTCAACTCAATTTCTGTTAGCTCAACTAGCACATCTTTCCGACTAAAGTTGCTTGACCAATCAATCCCTGTGGGATTCGACCTCACTCTATTGTGAGTTTTTACTTGACGACAATTTGGTATACTTGTCGAAGGAAATTTTGTTGAGAGACAAATTTTTGTGCATCAAGTTAATGGCGCCGTTGTCGGGGATTGATTTTGTATCGACAATGATTAAGTTGGAAGTTCACTAGATTGAGCATTTTCTTTTAATTGTTTATTTTACCTAGTCAATTACCTTTAGTTTCAGTTATTTTCTTCCTCATCCCCTCTCCCCTCTTTGTTTTCTTTTTCTTTGTTTTTATTTACAATTCTGCTCACTAACCCACTAACTGTTTGATAATTTGCACCACTCATACTAACAGCCACTCTAACAAGAATAACCTCTACATTTTATTTCTTGCTATGTGCTCTGTTAGTTGTATGACAGGGAGAAGAAGCGGAGCTTCAACTTCCTTTGATTCAGAACCTGAGAGGAACTTCCTTAGATTAAGGAGGGAAGCAAGAGGGAAAAGAGCTGTTGGTGCTGAGGAAGAGGAAGAATACTTTGAAACAAACATGGAGGGGAACATGGAAAACAACCATGAAGGAGAAGCTCATAACCATGCCAGAGAGGGCCCTGTGAATCATGCTGGGCAAGAGAGAAGAGTTCTAGGCTCTTACATCAATCTAAACCCAAGAAATTGTGGAAGTAGTATCCAAAAGCCAACCATACATGCCAATAACTTTGAATTAAAAACCTAGCTTATCACTCTTGTTCAGAACAACTGTTCATTCAGAGGAAGTGGCCAAGAAGACCCCAATCAACATCTAAACACCTTCCTAAGAATATGTGACACTGTGAAGTCTAATGGTGTTCATCCGGATGTCTATAGACTGCTTTTGTTCCCTTTTTCACTCAGGGACAAAGCATCTAAATGGCTAGAATCTTTTTTGAATGAGAGTTTGACAAATTGGGAAGATGTGGTGAACAAATTTTTGGCAAGATTCTACCTCCCTCAAAGAATCAAAGGCTGAGAGCTGAGGTACAAACCTTCAGGCAACAAGATGGTGAAACTTTCTATGAGGCTTGGGAGAGGTTTAAGGACTTAACAAGAAGGTGCCCACCAGACATGTTCAATAAATGGGTTCAACTACACATCTTCTATGAAGGTCTTTCCTACGAGTCAAAGAAGGCCGTGGACCATTCATTAGAGGGCTCTCTAAACAAGAAGAAGACCATTGAAGAGGCCATAGATGTCATTGAAACTGTAGATGAGAATGACTACTTCTATGCTTCTGAAAGGAGCAACACTCGAGGAGTGATAGAGCTAAACCATATGGATGCACTGCTGGCTCAAAATAAGATGATCACCAAGCAGTTAGCTGACCTTACCAAGAAGGTGGAAGAGAACCAAGTTGCAGCAATCACCACTTCATCACCAGCTCAAGAAGGAGTGAATGCAGGAGAAGAAGGTGACTGAGAACAAGCCAATTATGTTGGGAACTCACCCAGACAGATCCATGATCCATACTCCAAAACTTACAATTCTGGTTGGAGAAACCACCCTAATTTTGGGTGGGGAAACCAACAAGACCAAGGCCAAGACCAGAAGCGCCACAACCACAATCCCAACAACAATGCAACTCACCAACACCCCTCACAAAGATCATATCAACACCCACCTAATCACCCTTCTCAACCTCCTAACCTCAACCCACCATCACCAACCGAAGATAGACTCTCCAGAATTGAGACTTTACTTAAAGACATATGTAAGGAAGTCCAAGACAACAGAGTATTCAAGGATGAAATGCGAGCCAATATCAAAAACCAGGGAGGCACCATCAAAAGGCTGGAGTCCCAAGTGGGGTATCTATCTCAACAGTTTCCCAAACCTACCGATAGTTTTCCAAGTGACACAGAGAAGAACCCAAGAGGAGAAGCAAAGAAAGTAAGATGGGAGGAATGCAAGATGCTCACTCTAAGTGATGAGAGGAGTGTGGAAGAAGCAAACACATAAACAGAACACTTCCAAGATAATCCAAAGGAAAAGCATGAAGAGAGAAATAAAGAGGAGCTAAAGAAAGAGGAGACTCTGAACCCATATGCACCTTTTCCCTAAAGGCTTAAGGGTGGTGTAGCAAGGAGAGTATATTCAAGGTTTCTCGACATGTTTGCATCCCTTCATGTGAACATACCATTCATTAAGGCTCTGCAGCAGATGCCCCCATACATCAAGTACATAAAGGAGCTGTTAACCAAAAAGAGTTCACTGAAGGGTGGGCAAATAATAGTGATGAATAAGGAGTGCAATGCTCTCATTCAAACAGAGCCACCTACAAAGAAGAAGGACCCAGGGAGTTTTCACATCCCCTGTACTATAGGAGAAGCAATGATTGATAAGGGACTCTGTGACCTGGGAGCAAGCATTAACTTAATGCCTCTATCCCTCATGAAAAAGCTCCAAATCAATGAGCTAACACCCACGGACGTAATCATCAAATTGACCGACAAAACTCAAAAACAAGCAATAGGAGTGGTTGAAAACGTGTTAGTGAAGGTTGGGAACTACTTCCTTTCCACAGACTTTGTTATCTTGGAGATGGAAGAGAATCACATCCATCCTATCATCCTTGAGAGACCATTCTTAGCCACAGCCAGGGCACTTATAGATGTGGAGTAAAGAGAACTAATATTGAGGATACATGATGAACAAATCACCTTCAATGTCTTCAAACCCTCACAAGAAGCAGATCATAATAACAAAGAGTCAAGGGAAGAGCACAATAAGAAACTGATGGAAGAGACAAGCACGAGAGCAAAAGCACCACACCTGAGAATTCTTATGGTTGACAAGCAATGTGGTCAGAAGGAACAACAGCCAAGTGTAACCCAAGAGGAGCTAGACCCACCAGAGTCACATGAGACAAGCAACAAAACCATCCTAAAAGAAGGAACCACGAGGAGCAAAGTAACATCGAGGGAAACAAGGAAAAAGGCCCCAAGGGGATGAAGGAACAAGAAGATCCCTACAGAGGATTTTTCTCTAGGAGATGAAGTGGTCTCTGCTTATATTCCACCTATCCCACCTCATCTCCCCATCATCCCATCTCAGCTGCCTCAAGTGTACACTATCAGCAAAATTCTATCCTTAGAACATGTGGAGCTTCTTAACAAAGCCAATGGAGATAGATTCATTGCAAGAGGGGAAGATTTGAAGCACTACCAACCACCCTGACAAAGGCCAGACGTCAAGCTAATGACGTTAAAGAAGCGCTTCATGGGAGGCAACCCATGTTCTATATCTTTTCCTTTTAATCTTTGATAGTAGTTAATAAAGCAAGGTTCATGAATCCTAAACCAACTTTGACAAGCACTTATAAGAACCTCTACATGCAGCATATAGTGAATGACAAGTTTGGTGTTCAAGGCATACTAAGAGAGCTTACACAATTCATATTATGTCAACCTTAGAGCCTTAATCAAAATTTTTTTTTCACCACATGATCACAAACTAAGTTTGGTGTCACCAACGTTGCATGCATGAGCACTTGATTGGTCGGTTGGTTTGCATTCATGAAGGGCTCTTAGTTAAAACAAAAGGGGGTGGCTAGCATCCAAAATTTTTTCTTCCCGCCACAATTCAAACTAATCTCTCTTTTCTTTTATCTTGCAAGGATATTAAAGGGAATGTTGGAAGAAATTGAAGGGACAACCAATTGAAGGGGGGGTTCGGCCACTTCACCAGAGGAATCACACACTTGTCTTCAAGGGGAGTACCTTGGGAAGTGTTGCCATGCAACATTGGGAGTAGGATAGCCTTGGAGACTGAACCAAGAACCTCATAAAAGAAGTGATCCTTGCGCCCATCCAATGCCAAACCCCAACCGTCCACTATTAAGCCATACCATCAATCCACACCCTTCAATCACCCATCATCTTCCTATATAAATGACCCCCACTCTATACTGCTCTATATTCAAGTATCCGTCCATTCCATTGACAAACCCCATTTTGAGGGTTTATCTTGTGCTGATTTCAGGGGTTTTATCAATGATTCCACACACTTTCTATATGAAAATACAAGACTTTGCATTCCTTTCCTAGTTTTGCCTCATGGGTGAAAACATGCTTATTTTGTACTAAAATAGATACAATTCTAATCTTCTCTTGATGCCATTCGATGTCGTGACTTGTGCGTTAAGTGGTTTCAGGATATAGATAGGAATGGACCGGAAGAGAGAAGGAAGGCGGATGCGAAGGAAAGAAGCATGGGAGTTGAGCCTTGGGAATTTCCGCACGGGCGCATGCGCGCACCTGGCGCGTCCGCGCGGATGAGAGCAACGTGAAGCCGAGACTAAGAGCCAAGCCACGAGCCGGCTTGAGTAGCGGCCAAGCCAGGACCCTCATGGACGCGCACGCGTACATCACGCCTCCGCGCACTTCACAAGACGCCTCGACGGTGCGTGCGCGCACCTTGCGCGTGCGCGCCGATTCGCGAATATGATTTTTTTTTAGAAGTCACGTGACTCAGGCGTGGAGGTAGTTAAGAATCCCACTTTTGGGGGAAATGCCTTGGAGGAAAAACTTAAGAAGACCAGAGGAGCAAGGGTTAAAGACACTTAGTTCATTTTCTAGAAGGAGATATTTTTGGGAGGAGTTAGTTACACTTTTGGAGAAGAGAAGAGAGAGATTCCAAGCTTTTCCCTAGGGTTCATCTTCATCCAATTTCTGGATTTTCAGTGACTCTTTGGTGAGATCCATTGCAATTCTCACTCTACTTTGTTCATGTCATAGATTTTCCTCTTCAATTTCAAGTAGTAGTTGTAATTGACCAATTCTCATAGATCTAGAATTCAACTTGTAATTTTGGATTTCATCCATATTTTGAGAATTTGATTTCTATTGTTACTCTTTGAGATTTGTTGTTAGATCCTTGTGTTGCAATACTTTTAATTCTACTTTTCTTTTCATTTTACTATGGCTTTCCTTTTCGCTCATCACATGTTTGATAAAATGTCAACACTAGCTATGGAGTAGAATTTTTACACTTGGCATAGGGTTTGGTCATTGGAAGAATTTGAATAGTTATATCAATAGTTGATTTGGAATTAGGGATTGCTAGTTGGCTTGGAGTGCACTAAAGCTAGATTCCCATGAGGTGAAGCTAGGACTTGTGACTCAAGTTGATTGTTTTCATTTGATTTTCCTCTATACTTAGGGGATAACTAAATGAAGCAAGGCCTAATTGTTGTCAATATTGAATGAACTATAAGGATAGAAATTCTAATGCCAACCCTAAGCCAAGTCTTTTGATAATTGATTGTTGTTTCTCATTATTTTGCTAAAACCCTCAAAGAATTTCAACAGAGCTTACTAAACCAATAAGATGCACACTTCGGCAATTCCAAGGGAGAACGACTCGGGAGACTAATACTCTCGGATATAGATTGTAGATTTGTTTGATGATGGATTTTGCGTCGGTTTAGACTATACTACGATTGATCACTTGATAATTTCTATACCGGCAAAAATTCATTTGTCAAAATGGCGCCGTTGCCGGGGAATTTGCTTAGTGTGCCATGTTATTGTTTTGGATTAAGCGTGTGTATATGTACATAGTTACAAGACATTGTAAACTGCTCAATTGACTAACCCCTCATCGTTACAATGAATCCCATTTCCCCTTCATTGCATGACGCGTTCACAACCGAATCCGAGCTTAGTCCCTTTTGATCCGGAAATAGAACGAACTTTGTTTCATATTAGACAAGCTCGGAGGCGGCTAAGGCTTGGAAAAGGTGAAGAGGTTTTCACCACCTCAACCACCTTACTAGAAGTGAACATTGAACCGTCACTCAAAGAAGGCACTAATCATACTTCCATCAATCTCATTAACAATTCTTCTTTTGTTTTAGGTACTAATACCATGGATGCTCCAAGGAGAGTTACCATCAAGGAAGCAGGTGCACCGGATTATGTCCTTCAACCCCTTCATGTAACTCACCCTCACTTGAATGCAAACTTTGAATTGAAGACCGCTTTGATCAACCTCTTACCCAAGTTTCACGGGCTTCCCGTACAAGACCCTATTCGACATCTCAAGGACTTCCATCGCATATGCTCAACTACTAGACGGGAAGGGTCCGATGAAGTTGCTATATGGTTGTTTGCTTTCCCTTTCTCTCTTGAGGACAAGGCTAAAGAATGGTTCTACACTCTCTCTAGTGAAGTTACCTCCGATTGGGACCTACTTAGAAGAGGATTCTTGGATAAATTCTTACCCCCGGAGAAGATGGATAGGCTAAGAAAGGAAATATCTTGTATTGTGCAAGGTGAGACGGAACCACTCTATGAGTATTGGGAACGGTTTCGCAAACTACTAGATGCATGCCCTAATCACATGATCGATACTCAAGTATTGCTTGGATACATATGCCAAGGGATGCGAGAGCAAGATAGAACCCTCTTGGACACTTCTAGCAATGGTTCTTTGTCCAAATATAAAACCGCGGAGGAGGCATGGCAACTTATTATTGACTTAGCCGAATCCAATCAACATATGAGGCGAAGAGTCAACCGTCCAAGGACCGTGAATGAGGTATCAACTAGTAGTGAAGCCACCGCTCTAACTCAATCCTTGAATGATATGACATCCATTTTGAAGCAACTCCAATTGAACCAACAACAACCACAACAACCTCAATCATATCAACAACACCCTCCACCACTTCAACAACACAACCAACAATTGGTCCCTCAAAGAGTATGTGGCATTTGCTCTTGCTACTCTCACTACACGGATGAGTGCCCAAGCCTTCAAGAAGACAACACCTTGGCGGCTACCCATAATTTCTATGACCGACCCAATCAAGGGTACTACCAAGGAGGCAATTCTAACCAAGGGCACCCATATCAAGGAGGAGGCTACAACCAAGAAAGTGGACACAATAATCAAAATTGGAGAGATAACCATCAACAAGGGAATATGGACAACAACAACAACGGAGGAGGTCAAAGATGGGGCAACAACTCACAGAACTTCCCACAAAACCGGCCATACAACTCACAAAATCAACCATACAACCAACAAAACCCACAAAGAAACTACCAAACATACCAACCACCACATCAAAGACCACCACCCAACCAATCACAAGCTCCCCAACTCACATATGCAACCACCCCCTCTAACCAAGACGAAACACTCCGGACCATTATCCAAGGCCAAAAGGAACTACAAAACACACTCGCTTCCGGCCTCACCGGCCTCACCTCTACACTACAAGCTCTTCTTGCACGTATGGATACACCATCAACTCCCACTCCTCAACCCCCAATCCAAAGTGTCATTCCCTCTCAACCTCAACCAAATCCAAAGGGGGGCATCAATGCCATCACCCTTAGGTCCGGTACGCAACTAAAAGAGAAGGAAGCAAGGGACTCAAGTCCTATCACAACCGACCAAGAGGAAGAAAGAATGGATATAGAAGAGGTAGTGGAAGAGGAACCACCACAAGTCATAGTTGAGGATGAAGCCCAATCAACAAAGGAAACAACCAAGGCCAAGAGAACATTGGAAGAGGACATTGCTCAACCACTCCCATTTCCAACACTTGCAAAGAAAGCTAGGAAGCGCATGGAACTCGACCCCAAAATGGTAGAAATGTTCAAGAAAGTTGAGGTAACCATCCCCCTCTTTGATGCTATCCACCAAGTCCCTAGATATGCAAAATTTCTCAAAGATCTATGCATAAACAAGGATAGGATTCTTGAACTAGAAACCATTCCATTGGGGAGTTCTATTTCCGCTTTAATGGGAGCATTGCCCGAGAAGTGTGATGATCCGGGCCCTTGTATGGTCACTTGCACCGTTAATGGAGTTCAATCTATAGATTGCATGTGTGACCTAGGAGCATGTGTTAGCATCATGCCGCTCTCCGTCTACCGGGTATTGAAGTTGCCACCACTAAAAAGGTCGACGGCAAGATTTGTCCTAGCGGATAAGAGCATAATAACCGTGATGGGTGTTGCGGAAGACGTATTAGTGAACATAAAAGGATTGGTGTTTCCAATCGACTTTTATGTCCTTGAAATGCCATCAAGCGAAACCGAGAGAGCATCGTCTATTCTCCTTGGAAGACCATTTTTGAGAACTTCTAGATTCAAGCTAGATGCCTACTCGGGGACCTACTCTTTTGAAATAGATGGGAGAGTTGTGAGTTTTAGCCTAGAAGAAGCAATGAGGCATCCACCGGAGAATCACTCTCTATTCCGGTGTGACCCAATTGATAACATGGTTGCCGAAGTGCAACTTGCAAAGTTAAATGAGAAGTACAGGGTTGAAGAAGCAAATGGAAGTTCAAGTGAACTAAACACCACACATCATACAAACCATCCGGAAACTCATACTCCAAGGAATGAAAAGAAGATGGAATTGAAGCCACTACCACCTCACTTAAGGTATTCATACCTTGATGAAGCCCAAAAGCTACCCGTAATAATTGCACAAGAGTTAACCCCTCAACAAGAAGAAAAACTGCTAAATGTATTGAGGAAGAACAAAAAGGCAATTGGGTGGAGTTTGGCGGATCTAGTGGGAATAAGCCCCCAAGTATGCGAGCACCGCATATTCCTTGAAGAAGGAGCAAGACCGGTCCGACAACCTCAAAGGAGACTTAACCCAACCATTCTTGAGGTGGTGAAGAAAGAAGTCACTAAGCTACTTGAAGCGGACATCATCTATCCTATCTCGGATAGCGAATGGGTAAGCCCGGTCCAAGTAGTGCCAAAGAAGTCCGGAGTGACAACAATCAAAAACGAAAGTGGTGAACTTATAGCAACAAGAGTGCAAAATTCTTGGAGAGTGTGCATAGACTACCGAAGATTGAATGCGGCCACAAGAAAAGATCACTTTCCACTACCATTTATTGATCAAATGCTTGATCGATTAGCCGGTAAATCATATTATTGTTTTCTTGATGGATACTCCGGATACTTCCAAATCCATATTGCTCTAGAGGACCAAGAAAAAACCACATTTACTTGCCCCTTTGGAACGTATGCTTACAAGCGTATGCCGTTTGGCCTATGCAATGCACCGGCAACGTTTCAAAGATGCATGATGAGCCTATTTGCGGATTTTCTAGAGCAATCGATGGAAGTTTTCATGGATGACTTTAGTGTGTATGGTGATTCATTTGAGCATTGTTTAGGTAACCTTGAAAAAGTCCTAGAGAGATGCACCAAAACAAACCTTGTCTTAAATTTTGAAAAATGTCATTTCATGGTCAGACAAGGCATTGTTTTGGGACACATAGTCTCAAAAGAAGGTATCTCCGTGGATCCGGCAAAAATAAATGTCATATCTAGTTTACCTTACCCCTCCTCCGAGAGGGAAGTCCGTTCTTTTCTTGGACATGCAGGATTCTACCGGAGATTCATCAAGGATTTTAGCAAGGTGGCCCTACCTCTCTCTCGATTACTACAAACAGACACCGAATTTGAGATGAGCAAGGAATGTATGGAAGCATATGACAAACTCAAGGTAGCATTGACACAAGCTCCTATTGTACGAGGACCCAATTGGACTCAACCCTTTGAAATCATGTGTGATGCTTCGAATTATGCGATAGGAGCCGCGTTAGCACAACGCGAGGGTAAGACTCCCTATGTCATAGCTTATGCTTCCAAAACATTAGACGGAGCCCAATCCAATTACACTACTACCGAAAAGGAACTCCTAGCTATTGTTTTTGCTTTGGACAAGTTCCGAGCCTATCTTCTTGGTTCCAAGGTAGTAGTGTACTCGGATCACGCGGCACTAAAGTACTTGTTGGCCAAAAAGGAATCAAAACCGAGATTAATTCGTTGGGTGCTTTTGCTACAAGAATTTGACTTGGAAATCAAAGATAGGAGCGGTTCTCAAAACCTAGTGGCGGACCATTTAAGTCGCCTCGAACACACAAAAGGCGACACCACTCCTATCAATGATTCCTTTCCTTTAGATGCCTTGCATGCAATCTCGGAAGTGGTTCCTTGGTATGCCCCAATAGCAAACTATTTGGTTTCACGCACTCTCCCTCCCAATCTCGACAAAAACAAAAAGGATAAGCTGAAAAGCGAATGCAAATACTATATTTGGGATGATCCCTATTTGTGGAGGTGTGGAGCGGACCAAATAGTGCGACGGTGCGTACCTCAAACCGAATTCCAAGCAATCTTGGACGCTTGCCATGCTTCCGAAGGAGGTGGTCACTATGGGCCCCAAAGAACGGCAAGAAAGGTCCTTGATTGTGGATTTTGGTGGCCAACCCTTCTCAAAGATGCCTCTCTCTATTGCAAATCTTGTCCCCAATGTATTAGGTTTGGAGATATTTCCAAGAAGGACGAAATTCCCCAACAAAATATGCTTTTTTGTGAAATCTTTGACGTGTGGGGAATCGACTTCATGGGACCATTTCCAAATTCCAATGGCTTCCTCTACATCTTGTTAGCCGTCGATTATGTGTCAAAATGGGTGGAGGCAATCCCCACCCGAACGGATGATGCTAACGTTGTGTATTCTTTTGTGAGGAATAATATTATTTGTCGCTTTGGCGCCCCAAGAGCAATCATAAGTGACCAAGGATCCCACTTTTGCAACAAAAGAATAGATGGCCTCATGAGAAAATATGGCATCATCCACAAAGTCGCCACGGCTTACCACCCTCAGACAAACGGCCAAGCCGAAGTCTCTAACCGGGAAATCAAGCATGTGTTAGAAAGGATTGTAAAGCCAAATAGGAAAGATTGGAGCATTAAACTCGCCGATGCATTGTGGGCCTATCGAACGGCTTACAAGACACCCATAGGCATGAGCCCCTTCCGGCTTGTATATGGTAAAGCATGTCACTTACCGGTGGAGATTGAACACAAAGCCTATTGGGCCGTAAAGGAGTGCAATATGAACTTGAGTGGGGCCGGAATAGAGAGAAAGCTTCAATTGGCGGAATTGGAATGTTTGAGATTAGAAGCCTACGATAACTCTAGGCTTTACAAGGAAAAGTTGAAAGCCATCCATGACAAGAACATAAGGAGAAGAGAGTTCCGACCCGGTGACCTAGTCCTTCTCTACAATTCAAGGTTGAGATTACTACCCGGAAAGCTTAGATCAAGGTGGGATGGACCCTACCAAGTGGAGAAAGTAGAACCCTATGGGGTCTACCACTTGCGCCACCCAACAAGCCCGGACATCTTCAAAGTAAACGGGCACCGTCTCAAATTGTATCATGGTGAGCAAAGAAAGAACTCCAAGGAATTTGAAGTGTTCCTCTTGAGGGATGCAACTCTTGAACAAGCATTATGAGCTACAGAAAGTCCAACTTAAGGACGTTAAACAAAAGTGCTAGGTGGGAGACACCCCACCATGGTAAGATCTTCCTTTGAGTTTTGTACATAGACACTTGACTTCATGTTTGTTAGCTAGATTTTAATGTCAATTCCCCCTCATTTGTCAAAATTCATTGATAGTTCACCAATTAAAATGCCCTGCTATAGTGTTTAAGTGGCTGTATGGGGGGGGGAGGGGTCTTGATATGTCAAAAATGATGTAAACACTTGTAAAAATTAGAAAAAGCACCCCTCTGCGCGTGCGCGCACCTGGCGCGTACGCGCCCTTATGGCACTCAGCGATCATCTCCGCGGACGCGCACCGTGTGCGGACGCGTGGATCGCGATTAACAGCCCTCCATACATTTATCCGAGAGTTGCGCCCACACCATGCCAGGGCTATGCCTGAAGCATAGGAAATTCGTGCGTGCGCGCACATGGTGCGTCCGCGCACATGGACGAAATCTGCCAATCGACGCGCAAGCGCACTATGCGCGTCCGCGCCGATTGCCTTGCCGCACCCCTAGTACATCTTACAGAGAGTTAGGCCACTCTTAAGCCTACGCTAAGCCACCGGCCCAGCACCTTTGCTGCGTGCGCGCACCTGGCGCGCACGCGTCCATACAATGCGAACACAGGATGCGCGCGCGCGCCTCAGCCGCGCACGCGCCCCTTGATTCTGCACTCCTCTCTGAGCCATTTCACAGAGAGTTGAGCCCCCCCAGGCCCTTCTCATGCCTGAGGCACAACCGCGTTGACGCGCGAGCGCACTGTGTGCGCGCGCGCCAAACACCCTGAAGCAATCTCTGGTACTTCGGCCAGAGAGTTATGCCACCTCTGTGCCTCTCCTGTGCCGCCAGCCCAAGTGCATGGGCGCGCACGCGCAACGTGCGCGCGCGCGCCCCGCTCCACCTCGCCTCCCTGCGCGAGCGCGCACTGTGCGCGCACGCGCGGATGATCGGCGCCAATGTAAGAAGGGGCACACTCACCCCTTCACTCTCATTTCACATTTCCCCCCCCCCTCTTCTCATACCTTCTACTACACACCCAACTTGAAAAGGGGCACACTTACCCCTTCATCCTCATTCCACCATTCCCTCTTCTCCACTACCTTCTACCACCTATCACCAATGGCTCCATATTAACTCTTCACCCTCCATCAACCCACACTACAACTTCTTCTCCCATATCATTCTCCATCTCACAAGGTATTATGCTAAGCTACCCTCTTAGTCCAAAAATCTCTTGTGGTTCTTTTTCATTTAGTTGCATCATCTTGTAGGTAGCTTCTTTCTTTTCTTTCCTCTTTTCTCTAGTTACTCCTTTGGGATGTCTTTACTCTTTTCTCTCTTTCAATCCAATTCTTCATGGGCATTTGGGTCTCAAACTCACTTACATGAGTAGATGGATGATGTTGCTTAATTTTCTTGCAATCAATATGCACTATAGTCATTAATAATGGATTGTGGAATGTTACATTGCTCTCACTTTCACATGATCACATCCTGCTTCAAGGATGCACGCCAAGTGTTCGATGAAAGGCACACTTGAATTTTGGACTCATTTTGACTACCTTGCCTCTCAATCAATCACTTTTGGGTGCATCCCCACTTTTCACAATCCATTCACTCACATTTACTTAGCTTGCTTTCCATTTATGGTCCCTAAGGGTGTGTGCTTCTCATGCGTCTTCCTTGCATGCTTATACTACCCTTGTACCACATGACAATGATTTGCCTTGCTCTTCACCCATTATCCTAGTTACATGTTGCAGCTGTCATGTAACAAAGATACCCATATTCTATGGCATAACCCTCATTGCATAAGGCTTATTTACTTCCACTTCTTTGGGTTTGATATTTTTCCCTTCTTGCTTCCACAGGATGGTCATCAAAAAGAACAAGGGGAAAGGCCCCAAGAAGCCGGCCTCAGATAAAGTGCGCCAAGAACTAACGGCCAAGCCCCTCCTAAAGAAGTCCAAGGGCCCTGTTGATGTTCTAGAGAAGGACAACCCTCCTAAGGACTCAAACAAGTTTCCCAACCGTTACTGCGAACTTGTTTACTCAAGGATGATTGAACGGAATTATCATCCGGAACCCCTCCTAGTCTTACCGGCTCACCTCCATTCGATTATGATGCCACACATTGACCGGAGGCAATGGAAGTTCCTCTTCAGGCAACCAAAGGAGGCCAATCTCTCATGGGTAGTGGAATTCTACTCCAACTTCCACTCACCCCTTCTCACATCAATATTTGTGCGCCGAAAGCAAGTGTCGGTCACAGTGGAAACCATCCGAGAAGTCCTTGGGGTTGAACAGTCAACGGATGCGTATGACGCCTACCAAGAAGCCTTGGCTATATGCGATGACCGCGCATTCGATTGGGGCGCAATCCTCCGCGTCATTGCTTTACCCGACGCATATTGGATTCGGGGGACCATAAAGCAAAGACCCAAGGGTTTAGATGTCCGCCACCTCACTCAAGAAGCAACGGCATGGGCCCAAATTCTAGCTCACTATGTGCTCCCAAGCACACATGGATCATCCATCACCGCCGAGCTGGCCTTATTGATATGGTGCATCTTAACCGATAAACCGGTCGACGTTTCGCATGCCATCTGCCAATCCATGGGGCGCATTCATGCCAAGGGAAATCTGCCATTCCCCGCTTTAGTGACGGCATTAGTTGCGAAAGCCGGCGTCAACCGGGAGGCTAAAGATAGGAGAACCTCAATTCCGGTCGATGGTGATATAATTCCGACCAAGAGATGCCTCAAGCCTCCGGAAGCCACCAAGGACATTGGACTACCAACACAACCTTGTAACCCTACCACTTCATCTACATCACAGAAGTCGGCCGCCCAACGCCTTGAGGACCTTCACCAGAAATTGGACCGTTATGAGAGGCGTAACCAACGCCGCTATGCTCATGTGAAGAGGCTTCTAAGCATAGTCACCCCACCTATGGAGGAACCCGATATCTCCACCTCCACCGCAACCTCAAGCGGGGATAGCGATGACATTGGAGATGTGGGACACTCGGAGCTCAACCACCCACTGCGCCTAACCTATAGCACGGAGGACCGTGCTAAGTTTTAAGTGTGGGGTGGTCGACCGACCGATCTCCGTAGGTAACATCTGAATAAATTAGGATAGGTTGCATGATTAGGTTTTAGTTAACACCATTTGCATGATAAGTTTACTTGGTTGGAACAATGAAATTCTTTCTTAGGAAACCAATACCTTGGGGCGACCGTGGGGCATTGCAAATTTTAAATGCTTTGATGCCAAAAATTGCATGAGGAATTATATTTTGGAACATGGGTTTGAGATAAGAACACAAGCTAGTGAGTTTTGAGCCTAATTGCGTGGTTACATCTTATAACCACTTATCCCCCATTCTTGTGTGTAATATTCTCTTTCTATGATTGTAATCCTTGGTTTGTTTGATTCTTTAGATCCATTATTTTGTGTATTCATGCATTTGTATGATTGAGGCCATCATTTCGTTAGCTCACTTACCCAAATAGCCTTACCTTTTATCCTCCCTTGTTAGCCAACTTTGAGCCTACGCTTAACCCACTTATTCTTATTTTAGCACATTACAAGCCTTAAAGCGGAAAACAATGAATGTCCTTTATTTGGATCTTTGATTGGCTTAGGCTAGTGAGTGTGAATGCCATCCGGGAGTGGGAAGATTTTAGGATGTTGGTTGGGATAAAAAGGGCGTTTGTGTTTTGAATTTTTACATTGGGAAATTGGGTACATGCTCATGTATTGATTAAATGTATAGACCTTATGCATCGATGTTCTTGTATATGGTTTGAAAGAAAAAAAGAGAGAAGAGAAATAAAAGCTAAAAAGAAAAAAAAAAGAGAAAAAAATATAAAAAAAAGAAAAAAAAAGAAAAAAAAAGAGAGAGAAGAAAATAATAAAAGGGGACAAAATGCCCCAAAGTAAAGCTCGAGAGGAGTCAATGCATAAGTGTTGTGAAACGGAAAAAAAAATTTTTTGCATGAGTATGTAGAAAAGTGAGGAATGGGTAGTTAGGTTAGTGCTTAATTGTATAGGTCATTATGTAGGTTAGGTGGGAAAATCTAAGTTAATCAAAGATTCAATTCCCAAGTCCACTAGCCATATATGACCCTACCTTGACCCTAGCCCCGTTACAACCTAAGGAAAAGACCTCATGATAATTGTATGCATGCATTGGATAATTGTTGATTGTTAGATGAAAAACAAATCTTGGAAAGCATGATTAGGGGATAATTGAGAGAATAAACCCCAAACACCGAGTGACTAGAGTGCAAACATTTCCGGTGAGGGTTCGATGCTCAATCCTATGATTCCCGGCTCTCGCAAGCATTCCTCGTGCAAAGTTGCACATATTGCATTTGATGCTTAGAAAGTGGCAAGTCCTATGCTTTGACCACCATCGTGTCCCATATGCTCGCATATGTCCTAAGAAGGCTAATTTGTTCCCAGCCAAGTGGATAGTAGCACTAGTCATAGTTGCATGCATGTAAGTAGGTTGCATTTCATGAGTCTTATACTTTTGCGATCCCTCGGTCGTCTGTGTTTCTCTGCATTTCTCTAAAGCATGAGGACATGCTAGAATCTAAGTGTGGGGAGGTTGACAAACCCCATTTTGAGGGTTTATCTTGTGCTGATTTCAGGGGTTTTATCAATGATTCCACACACTTTCTATATGAAAATACAAGACTTTGCATTCCTTTCCTAGTTTTGCCTCATGGGTGAAAACATGCTTATTTTGTACTAAAATAGATACAATTCTAATCTTCTCTTGATGCCATTCGATGCCGTGACTTGTGCGTTAAGTGGTTTCAGGATATAGATAGGAATGGACCGGAAGAGAGAAGGAAGGCGGATGCGAAGGAAAGAAGCATGGACCCTCATGGACCCTAGCGGCCAAGCCAGGACCCTCATGGACGCGCACGCGTACATCACGCCTCCGCGCACTTCACAAGACGCCTCGACGGTGCGTGCGCGCACCTTGCGCGTGCGCGCCGATTCGCGAATATGATTTTTTTTTAGAAGTCACGTGACTCAGGCGTGGAGGTAGTTAAGAATCCCACTTTTGGGGGAAATGCCTTGGAGGAAAAACTTAAGAAGACCAGAGGAGCAAGGGTTAAAGACACTTAGTTCATTTTCTAGAAGGAGATATTTTTGGGAGGAGTTAGTTACACTTTTGGAGAAGAGAAGAGAGAGATTCCAAGCTTTTCCCTAGGGTTCATCTTCATCCAATTTCTGGATTTTCAGTGACTCTTTGGTGAGATCCATTGCAATTCTCACTCTACTTTGTTCATGTCATAGATTTTCCTCTTCAATTTCAAGTAGTAGTTGTAATTGACCAATTCCCATAGATCTAGAATTCAACTTGTAATTTTGGATTTCATCCATATTTTGAGAATTTGATTTCTATTGTTACTCTTTGAGATTTGTTGTTAGATCCTTGTGTTGCAATACTTTTAATTCTACTTTTCTTTTCATTTTACTATGGCTTTCCTTTTCGCTCATCACATGTTTGATAAAATGTCAACACTAGCTATGGAGTAGAATTTTTACACTTGGCATAGGGTTTGGTCATTGGAAGAAGTTGAATAGTTATATCAATAGTTGATTTGGAATTAGGGATTGCTAGTTGGCTTGGAGTGCACTAAAGCTAGATTCCCATGAGGTGAAGCTAGGACTTGTGACTCAAGTTGATTGTTTTCATTTGATTTTCCTCTATACTTAGGGGATAACTAAATGAAGCAAGGCCTAATTGTTGTCAATATTGAATGAACTATAAGGATAGAAATTCTAATGCCAACCCTAAGCCAAGTCTTTTGATAATTGATTGTTGTTTCTCATTATTTTGCTAAAACCCTCAAAGAATTTCAACAGAGCTTACTAAACCAATAAGATGCACACTTCGGCAATTCCAAGGGAGAACGACTCGGGAGACTAATACTCTCGGATATAGATTGTAGATTTGTTTGATGATGGATTTTGCGTCGGTTTAGACTATACTATGATTGATCACTTGATAATTTCTATACCGGCAAAAATTCATTTGTCATCCATCTCTTTTTCTTCTTTCTTCTGAAACTTTACACCTTCACATCAACAATTCTTACTCATGGCATCATCAAGCTCCAAGAGGAGAAAGGGGCACAGAAGGAGCTTCAACTACAAATGATGGATCACCAAGAAGAATCACTCTCTGGATGGATGACCAATAAGGGGAGTGGAAAAGCAATTGATGGAGCAGCAACTGGAATAAGGGAGACAGTGGGGAGTATCCTTCCACAAGTTGAACCAAAAGCAAGACCAACAACAAGAAGCCATCCAAAAGCTAATCAACATCCAAGCATATCAAGGTGCACACATTCAAGAGATGTATCAGAAACAAAGAGAACAGGCAGATCTTTTCGATGAATACAGAGCGTTCTCGGAAGGAGTCTATATGAGTGAAACCGGTTACCATGTAAACACTCAAGCCAGGCTCAGATACTTAGTCGGACAACTGCCTATATTGCATCCTGGGATCACAAGGTATGAGGACGTAAAGGATGAATTAGCACGAGTGGAACAAGAGAGAGCCAAAAAGAGTCATGAATCAGTAAAGAAGGCACTGGAAGATTGGAAAATAGCCAGAATGAATCGGATGCAAGGAAGTGCAAGTGGACATAAAGAGGACAAACAAGGGAGAGAGCATGAGCATTCCAATAAGTAAAAGGTGGTGGAGCTCCCTCTTCATTTTATCTCTTTCAAGTTTCAAATAAGGAAAATCATGTATGAAATAGAACATGCTTCCATAGTAGCTTAGGAACTTTCAATTCTGCCTTTAAAATTTTATTGTTCAGGTCTAAGTGTGTTGGTCTAGGACCCTGGCTTTCCATTGTCATCTTGCTTATATGTAGGCTTGTCCTTTTAAGTCAATTAAAAAGAAAATGTTATGAAAAACAAGAGTGGGTTTATCTTGTGAAGTAAGTTCTTGAGTTTATGGTATGGTAATTAATTAGCTAAGTTGGTTCACCAACAAGGTAATTAGGCAATTATATGCTCTAAATCACATGCTTGGAACACATTCTATTGAGACTAACCAATTAACAAGATCCTAATAAGAAAAAGAGAAAGAACAATAAGAGTATAAAAAGGAAAGAAAAGTTATAAGAAATGAGGCTAGGCACCAAGGATTTGAATATTGAGGCATGTGTCTGATGCCAGGGCATCTTGGCCAGTTTCACTGACCTTTTCTTTACTGTTTTTAAGGTAGTTTCATGCATTTCCTTAGGAAATAAGCTAGTTTTGGGTGGATATTCACTTATACCTTGATTCAAGCATACATTGTGCATTTTACATGATTTCATGAGGATTTTGCATGAGTTTAGTGACAAATTGTATGTTGCTGGTGCACGAAATTGCAATCACACTTTTGCAATTCCGCACAACTAACCAGCAAGTGCACTGGGTCGTCCAAGTAATACCTTACGTGAGTAAGGGTCGACCCCATGGAGATTGTCGGCTTGAAGCAAGCTATTGTTATCTTGTAACTCTTAGTCAGGATATCAATAATTATCAGGGTTGATTGTAAAAAGTAAAAGAACATGAAATAAGTACTTGTTTTGCAGTAATGGAGAACAGGTTGAGGTTTTGGAGATGCTCTATCTTCTGAATCTCTGCTTTCCTACTGTCTTCTTCTTCAAGCATGCAAGACTCCTTCCATGGCAAGCTGTATGTAGGGTTTTACCGTTGTCAATGGCTACCTCCCATCCTCTCAGTGAAAATGTTCAACGCGCTCTGTCACAGCACGACTAATCATCTGTCGGTTCTCAATCAGGTTGGAATAGAATACAGTGATTCTTTTGCGTCTGTCACTAACGCCCAGCCTTCAGGAGTTTGAAGCTCGTCACAGTCATTCAATCCTTGAATCCTACTCAGAATACCACAGACAAGGTTTAGACCTTCCGGATTCTCTTGAATGCCGCCATCAATTCTAGCTTATACCACGAAGATTCTGATTAAGGAATCCAAGAGATATCTACTCAATCTAAGGTAGAACGGAGGTGGTTGTCAGGCACACGTTCATAGGTGAGAATGATGATGAGTGTCACAGATCATCACATTCATCAGGTTTAAGAACAAGTGATATCTTAGAATAGAAGCAAGCGTGATTGAATGAAAAACAGTAGTAATTGCATTAATCCATCAAGACACAGCAGAGCTCCTCACCCCCAACCATGGGGTTTAGAGACTCATGATGTAGAAGATACAATGAGAAACGTGTAAAGTGTCATGAGGTCCAGATACAATATCAAAAGATCCTATTAATAGTGAACTAGTAACCTAGGGTATACAGAAATGAGTAAATGACGAAAAAATCCACTTCCGGGGTCCACTTGGTGTGTGCTTGGGCTGAGCATTGAAGCTTTCATGTGTAGAGACTTTTTCTGGAGTTAAACAACAGCTTTTATGCCAGTTTGGGCGTTTAACTCCAATTTTTGTGCCAGTTCCGGCGTTAAACGCTGGGAATTCTGAAGCTGATTTGCAACGCCGGTTTGGGCCATCAAATCTCGGACAAATATGGATTATTATACATTGCTGGAAAGCCCAGGATGTCTACTTTCCAACGCAATTGAGAGCGCGCCAATTGGGCTTCTGTAGCTCCAGAAAATCCACTTCGAGTGCAGGGAGGTCAGAATCCAACAGCATCTGCAGTCCTTTTCAGCCTCTAAATCAGATTTTTGCTCAGGTCCCTCAATTTCAGCCAGAAAATACCTGAAATCACAGAAAAACACACAAACTCATAGTAAAGCCCAGAAAAGTGAATTTTAACTAAAAACTAATGAAAATGTAATAAAAACTAACTAAAATATACTAAAAAAACATACTAAAAATAATGCCAAAAAGCGTATAAATTATCCGCTCATCAGTTGCATTACCCATGACTTGGATTAGAACTTTGATGCACTCTATTGCTTGATTTCAGGACCAAAGGAAGCAAGGAAGAACCACTTAGCAGTCACGTTAATCTAATTAACGTGGCCACTAACGTGGAATGGGAGGTAACTTGCAAAGTTAATGAGAAAAGTGATTGCCAATAACGCTCTCGAAGCCATCATTGCCCACGTTAAGAGTCACGTTAACTAAGTTAACGTGAACTCTAACGTGAAGAAAGGACTTTGAGCCAACGTTAGTGACACTTAACATGATCACTAACGTTGGCCAATGATCATAAGTGGCCACGTTAGAGTGCACGTTAACTTAGTTAACGTGGCCTCTAACGTTAAAAGGGGGAGGGAAGCCAACGTTAGTAACACTCAATATTATCACCAACGTTGGCCTAAGGTGCAATGTACCACGTTAACTTGGTTAACGTGGGAGCTAACGTAAGAGGCAAGCGTGGTCGACAACGTTAGTGACACCCAACATTGTCACTAACGTTGGAAGCACCCACAAAACCCCCAAGGAGCCACGTTAACTTTCACGTTAACTTAGTTAATGTGGAAGCTAACGTTGATGATTGAAAGATGAGCCAACGTTAGTGACACTCAACATTGTCACTAACGTTGGGGATGGCTAAGAATGGCCACGTTAGAAGCCACGTTAACTTCGTTAACGTGGGACTCTAACGTGAGACATAGGGGCACACTGGAACGTTAGTGACAATGTTAAGTGTCACTAACATTCTCGAAGGTTGGCAAGGATACGTTAGAAGCCACGTTAACCTAGTTAACGTGGGACTCTAACGTGAGACATAGGGGCACACTGGAACGTTAGTGACAATGTTGAGTGTCACTAATGTTCTCGAAGGTTGGCAAGGCCACGTTAGAAGCCACGTTAACCTAGTTAACGTGGGCTCTAACGTGAGGGAAAGGGGTACATTGGAACGTTAGTGACAATGTTGAGTGTCACTAACGTTCTCGAACTCATACTTTCACTAAACGTTAAAACCTCTAACGTCCTGAGCTAAAGTCTCTGCCCACTTCACACTTTCTCTCTGCAAGTAAAGCCAAGCCCAAATGAAGAAGAGAACTGCTTCAAACTCAAGATCCAAAGGCCCAAGACTTGAAGAGCCAACTAGAAGCTGAGAAGAGTAGTATATATAGGAGTAGCTTTGAATTATTTAAAGAGTTCTGGAAGTTGGAAAATAGCACTACTCTCTGTATTTTTACTTTCTCTGCTAGTTCCAGGATGTATTCTCCATCTTTGTTTTCATTTTCTTGAGCTATGAACAACTAAACCCCTTTCATTGGGTTAGGGAGCTCTGTTGTAAATTGATGGATCAATACTAGTTTTCATTATTCTTCTTCTATCTTTTCTCTTGATTTTACTTGAAAGCTTTCGATCTTCATCCAATTGGGTAGTTATCTTGGAAAAGAAGCTACTCAAACTTGGATCTCTTCTGAACCTTGAAAGAGGAATGAAGAGATCAAGCTAGAAATGCTTTCTCATGCTGGACCAAATTGGGTTTGGATGGATATGTGACTATAATCCTCTCAACACCTGATTTGGGAAATGCATGTGGTATAATCAGTGACCACACTTCATCTCTTCTCATGAGCAATTGACCAAGGAATTGGCTATTGATCAAGATTTAAGAGATTGAACTGCAAGAAATTGTAATTCGATCAATTAAGATTGCCAAGAAGATCAATGAATGCATTGATTGAGGAAGAGATGAAAATGAACTTGATCCGGAGAATCGCAACATCTCCTGAGCCCAATGAACTCCCCATTTCTGATCTTACCCATTCTCTTTAATTTCTGCATTTACTTTCATGAGCAAACACCCCATTCCCATTTACAATTCTGCAATTTACTTTCAGTCATTTACTTTCAGCCCTTTAATTCTAGCATTTACTTTTTTTGTCATTTACATTTCCGCATTTATTTTTCTGCAAATCTCAACCCAAATTCTCAATTCGCTCAACTAGAACATTCTTCTAATTAAAGTTTCTTGATCAATCAATCCCTGTGGGATTCGACCTCACTCTATTGTGAGTTTTTACTTGATGACAAATTCGGTGCACTTGCCGAAAAAAATTTGTTGAGAGACAGTTTCCACCTGCATCAAGTTTATGGCGCCGTTGCCGGGGATTGATTGTGCATCAACAATGATTAAATTAGGAGATCACTAGATTGAGCATTTTTGTTTTGTTGATTTAATTTTCTGTTTGAGTAATTTACTTTCTGTCTTAATTAACTTCTTCCCTTCCCCATCTACTCATTCGTGTTCTTTGTTATTTACCATTCATTTTGCTAACCCACTAACTGTTTGATATATTGCATCACTCACAACTAACAGTAATTCTGACAGCAATACTATCTGCACATATTGTTACTTGCTTGTACTTGTTGGTTGTATGACAGGGAGAAGAAGCGGGGCTTCAACTTCCTTCGATTCTGAACCAGAGAGGACCCTCCTTAGATTAAGGAGGGAACCAAGAGCGAAACGTGCAATTGTAACGACCCAATTTCTGGTAAGTCATGATCATACTAGAAACTGAGCGCTACCAACTTGTCTTCCTAATTATTATCTATTATTTACTATATGAGCCTGATTCGTTGTTAAAAGCGTAGTTATTTTGCGAGGTACTTTTTTTTTGAAAACATTTGGATTAATAAACAGAATCATTCATAATCAATTCACAGATAATAATAGATAAAACAGTTATCAACAACCACACATAAATACATCTCAAGCATTTGTTAACATTCCGTGATCCAGCCTTTATTAGAGTAAAGATCTTTAGTTAGAACACCCCTAGATATAGCTAAATAATATATATATATATATATATATATATATATATATATACAACATCCCAGGTCCTGACCTGTTCAAGAAGTCCCTAAGCTGGCACCCAGGCTAGCCTAGACTCTATACTCGCCTAGTCCCTCTAACCTACTAAAGCGAGGGAAAATACGTTCTAAGTCTTCAAAATTCAAGTCAGGTGAACGTCACCAAAGGTAGGACATCATCTGCTATTCCTCTGCACGATCAGACATTGCCATAGGACGTCCCTCTGGTACCTCATCAAGTAGCCACACAACGGGAGTCTCGTACACAGGATTTAGGTTAAAGTGCGCATACGAACGGGGTGCAGACGTTGGCTGGTCTCATGGTATATACGTATAATCAGAGAACGATATTCACCTTAGACTCAGAAGACTATCTAGAGCAGGATCCTCTTCGCAGAACCATCATCAACGAACTACGGTAAGGTACTCTTACTTCCATCTGAAGGGGCAGGGAGAGAGAAGGGGTAAGAACTGGGGAGTTCTTAGTAGGGTCGGGGTTATTAGTTAAGTTCATTAATTCTATGTTGTTTGGCAAATGAATAACAGAATATAGATGAGCAGTAAACAGAAGATAGATAAATTAAAAAAAATAAAGACAACAGAAAGCAGGACACAAACAAAAGAATACAACAAAATACAACACAAATACAAAGAATAGAATACAAACAAACAAAGCATACATTTACTCAACAATCATAACAGAGGAAATGCACAACCAAGTATGATGCATGTCTGTCCTATGCAGGCCATGAGCTCACGTGTCGGTTTACATCCTGCATCCCGACATTACCTAGGAACAAGTCCCAGATATGGCTTCCCTTTGTGTCCTTAGTGCACATGTGTCGGTGGTAAGAATACCACTCCTTCGTGACTACCGGCAGTCGGCGCAAAGCCCGACCCCATAATATACGCACAAGGGGAAACAATGATCCTCAGTTCGTGGGCGTCCCCGAGATCAATTCACAACAATAAAATAGAGATCTTCAGTTCGTGGGTTATTCCCCGAGATCAATACACAATAACATAGTGATCTTCAGTTCGTGGGTTATACCCGAGATCAACATACAACGATTCATGGGTTATTCCCGTAATCAATGATTATCAGTCCGTGGGTTTTTCCCACTTATAAAACAAATAACAATTTATGGGTTTCCCCGAGATCAATGATCATTCAGTTCGTGGGTACTTCCCGAATTCAACCAATTATCAGTTCATGGGTGTCCCCCGTAGTTAAACAGCTAACAGTTCGTGGGGTATTCCCGCCTTTTATCGTTTTTCGTTATCCTTTCTCAACCTCAACAAATCCACAAATCAATCTTAATTTCCTCTTTCCCTTTGAATCCTTAACACATATTCCTAAACCTTTCTTAACTTTCTCTTTATCTATTTACTCTGCTCTAATTACTCTGTTCTCTGTATCTCTTTTCTCTTCTCTGATTACTCTTTTCATCTGTATCTATATCACTCTTTTTCTCTTTATATCTTTATTTTATTCCGATTATTCTGTTTCCTGTGTTTCTCTACTCTACTTTGATTTCTCTGCTTAACGTATGTATTTAAAGCTTATGTAAATTTCGATATGAATAGTTAACCTGTCCCAAATATAGGTTCATTAAGTCTATACTGAAACAGTTTAACTTTTCATATTATACCTAACCCTAGCCGCAACTCAAGTACTAACTAAGTTGCCCTAGTTCGTTCACTAGTCTCTGTCTATTTTTCTGTCGTTAAAACGTTACAGACTTTTTCTTTGGTTTTTATCTTTCCTTTGACTTTTATCTTTCTTTTATCTTTACCTCACTAATATGTTCTTACCACTCTCTAAGTGTTTTATGAAGGTAATTAGGAGAATTCTGCACTTAAAGTTGTCTTTCTAAAGCTTTTACGGAAAACTGCCTTTTTCGCATTATTTTATTATTTTTATTAAAATATTACTTTTATTTAAATATTATTATTTAATATTTTATTATTATTTACTATTTTACTATTAATTTTTGAAAATTAACTTACCTTTTACTTTTAACCTTTAAAATTCACTTTTTACCACCCGTAACTTTTAATATTTCTACTTTTACCACCCTAACTTTCAGAAATTACCAAACAACCCCTCAAACACCAAAATATTTACTTCCTTGCCCTTTATAAGATCTAAAAGGTGTTCTTCAATGTTCTTCACCACACTCAAAGTGTTCTTCATGTTCTTCGTATATTCTTCAAATTCTTTCTCTGTTTTTACCCGTTTTTCAGTCTTTTCAGCAACCGATTTTTACCAAAATTCATAATAAATTAGCAGCCACTAAAACCCCATCTTTTTACATGATTTCAACACAAATTAAACCTCAATTTAGGGCCTAGGGTTCGTTTTTCCAGCAGCCACAAGAACACACATTCATAGCTTGAATTTCATCAAATTTCATCAAAATTTCACCAAATTTTCACCAAGAATCATTCATATATGCAACCAATTTTTAGCACAGCCAAATAATACAACATTCACACATCTCAAACACAAATAATCAAGATTAATTTCGTGACACCCTACCTGGTTTTGCTGCTCCTAATTCAATCAAACTTTCAGGTGGTCCTTAAGCACTTTTTCCTCCTAAATCACACCAAGAAAACACATATTTAACCATGTTTCCTTGAAACCGAATCAAAAGAGAGATGGTGCAGCCAACTCACCTTGATCCCAGCCTTGATAAGTCATATGATCATGTAGAGAAAGAAGAGAGGATCATTTTGGTGAAATCGGAGTTTTGATTTGAGTTTTGGTTCAGAAGAAATCAAGTTTTGAAGATTTATGAACCAAGAACTTTCTCTCCTTTTTCTCTTGGTGATTTTCGGCCACAATGAGCAAATGAGGCAGCCTTGGGGGTTTTGGGGGTGTAGGGTGAGTTGTGATTGGTTGGCTTGGAGGTGGATTAAAATAATATTAAAATATCTCAGGTGTATAACTACTAAAACTAGGTGTATCGGAACACTTGCAAAAACATCTCTAAAAATGATTTTCTGAGCTACTAGCATAAATGACACTAGTAACATATTTATTATGAGAATAAAACATGAATAATGAGGCCTTAGCATTGCTAAAGTCATCAGAGAGTGCTAGTGCTAAGCTGCACCAGTAAACTGTAAACCCGGTTAAACCGATTTTCTGTTTTTAACAAAAACAGACCAGGTAACCTTATAATATCATTCAAGAATTTTCTAATACTAATATAATGATAATATTATACTATTATCTCTCTCCTCTCATGAATCAAGTCCGGTTCATCAAACTGAGCCTATTTACGAAAACTAGAATCAAAACTCCTAACCGATACGGTTCAAAAACTATGTTCTCCGTGGCCGCGTTGTCGAGCTTGCCTCAAAAGAGGTTTTGGCTTAAAGATGTCATAATGACAATGAGGATTGAGATGCTTGATGATACAGCAGAGGTGTTCCCTTTACTGATCTTCCGGAGAAATTCGTGCCTGTAGAAAAGATCCGCGTACTCGAAAATCGGGGTTGTTACATTCCACCCTCCTTAAAGAAAATTTTGCCCTCAAAATTTAACATGCGCATAAGAAGTTATAGTATTATCTAACACAAACAAAACCATAGTGTGGTACTCACCTCGAGTGGAAGAATTATATGCATTAGTGTTGCCAGCAGTTACGGTAAAAACCCTTCCTTGTTGTTGTGGCCTAGCTGGATTTCGAACAAACCTTTTTGGGCAATTCCTCGATATATATCCATACTCTCCGCAAGAGAAACAAGTGTGTGTCCCATATCTACAAGCTCTATTACCATGATCCTTCCCACACCTTGAGCATACTGAAATATCCTGAGTTTGCTGAGATTGACCTCCTTCTTCCTCTCCCAGATTATTGTTGTCGTAGTTGCCATTGTTACGAGCGAGAAAGTTACCATTTCGTTGATTCCCATTTTGGCAATCGAACTGACCATTGAACTTAAAGTTACGACCTTGAGGGGCTAGATATTGAATAAAGTCTCTTCCTAAGGCTTCCCTACGATCTGCTCGAGCTATCGCCACCTTTTTCGAACGTTCTTCCACTAGTTTACTTTTATTCACCAGTTCAGCAAAATTTCGTATCTCTAATGGAACTACTGAACTCATCATATCCTCACGAAGGCCCCCTTCGAACTTTAAACACTTCCATTCTTCAAAGTCAGCAGGATTCCCTTGACAAATCTTGGAGAAACGGCACAAGTCATCAAACTTACGGGCATATTCTGCAACAGTCATATCCCCTTGTTTCAACTGCATAAGCTCCATCTTCCTAGCATCTCGTGCTGCTCCCGGAAAATATTTTTTATAAAATTCGTCCCTAAAGATATCCTAAGGAATTTCATTTTCATTCTGTTGTAGCAGTCGCCGTATCTCCTGCCACCAGTACTCAGCTTCTCCCTCAGGCATATAAGTAGCAAACTCCACGGGTTGTCCTTCTGGAACATGCTGCGCCCTCAGTGATCGTTCAATACCTCGAAACCAGTTATCAGCGTCAGTCGCAACGAGTGTACCCTTGAACTTAGGCGGATTAACCTTCAGAAAGGTCGTAAGGGTCATAGGTCTTTCAGGATGCCCTAAGTTATTCTCATCGTTTCCATTATCTTCTCCGTATCCATTCTCGTCCCCATTTCTCACTCCGAGATGTTCAACAGCCCTAGCCGCTCCTACAGCAGCTTCACGCACTACTTCAGCCACGTCGTTCATGGTAGCCATAAACGTTTCCTGTTCCCTCTCGTAGTTAACATTAGGAATTCCTTCCCGTACGCCTTGTCTCCGTGAACCCATTATAGTCTTGTTCACACCAAACAATCATTGTTAAGGTGATCAGTCTTAACACTTCAAGTCAAGTGTAAACATTCCCAAAATGAAAACACAGAAACAATCATGCAACATATATCACTGGGATATCCTATACGCATGAGACACACAACAGAGTATGCAATGAAGCATAGTCAGTCCACTACCCAGGCTCTACTGGGAACGAACTGCTCTGATACCAAATTGTAACGACCCAATTTCTGGTAAGTCATGATCATACTAGAAACTGAGCGCTACCAACTTGTCTTCCTAATTATTATCTATTATTTACTATATGAGCCTGATTCGTTGTTAAAAGCGTAGTTATTTTGCGAGGTACTTTTTTTTTTGAAAACATTTGGTTTAATAAACAGAATCATTCATAATCAATTCACAGATAATAATAGATAAAACAGTTATCAACAACCACACATAAATACATCTCAAGCATTTGTTAACATTCCGTGATCCAGCCTTTATTAGAGTAAAGATCTTTAGTTAGAACACCCCTAGATATAGCTAAATAATATCTATATACATACATATATATATATATATATATATATATATATATATATATTATATCCCAGGTCCTGACCTGTTCAAGAAGTCCCTAAGCTGGCACCCAGGCTAGCTGGTGCACGAATTTGTGATTCGCACAACTAACCAGCAAGTGCACTGGGTCGTCCAAGTAATACCTTACGTGAGTAAGGGTCGATCCCACAGAGATTATTGGCTTGAAGCAATCAATGTTTATTTTATTAATCTTAGTCAGGAGGCCAATAGGATTAAAAGTGAAATTACCAGATTTGATTATAAAAATAAAAGAGAATAACAGTGTTACTTGTTGTGCAGTAATGAGAAACATGTTGGAGTTTTGAGATGCTTTGTCCTTTGAATTTCTACTTTTCCTTGAAATCCTCTTCCCACACGCAAGGTTCCTTCCATGGCAAGCTCTATGTAGGGTGTCACCGTTGTCAATGGCTACCTCCCATCCTCTCAGTGAAAACGTTCCTATGCTCTGTCACAGCACGGCTAATCATCTGTCGGTTCTCAATCAGGTTGGAATAGAATCCATTGATTCTTTTGCGTCTGTCACTAACGCCCAGCCTTCAGGAGTTTGAAGCTCGTCACAGTCATTCAATCCCGGAATCCTACTCGGAATACCACAGACAAGGTTTAGACTTTCCGGATTCTCATGAATGCCGCCATCAATCCGGCTTATACCACGAAGATTCTGATTAAGGAATCTAAGAGATATTCATTCAATCTGATGTAGAACGGAGGTGGTTGTCAGGCACACGTTCATGGATTGAGGAAGGTGATGAGTGTCACGGATCATCACCTTCTTCACAATTAAGCGCGAATAAACATCTTAGATAAGAACAAGCGTGTTTGAATGGAAAACAAAGGAATTGTATTAAATCATCGAGACGCTGCAGAGCTCCTCACCCCCAACAATGGAGTTTAGAGACTCATGCCGTCAAAAAGTATGTAATTCAGATCTGAAAATGTCATGAGGTACCAAATAATTCTCTAAAAGTTGTTTAAATAGTAAACTAGTAACCTAGGTTTACAGAATATGAGTAACTAAGATAATTGGTGCAGAAATCCACTTCTGGGGCCCACTTGATGTGTACTGGGTCTGAGACTAAAGCTATCCACGAGTAGAGGCTTTACTTGGAGTTAAACTCCAAGTTATGACGTGTTTTGGGCGTTCAACTCCGGATCATGACGTGTTTCTGGCGTTTAAATCCAGACAGCAGCATGTACTTGGCGTTCAACGCCAAGTTACGTCGTCTATCTTCGCGCAAAGTATGGACTATTATATATTGCTGGAAAGCCCCGGATGTCTACTTTCCAACGCCGTTGAGAGCGCGCCAATTGGACTCCTGTAGCTCCAGAAAATCCATTTCGAGTGCAGGGAGGTCAGGATCCAACAGCATCAGCAGTCCTTTTTCAGCCTAAGTCAGATTTTTGCTCAGCTTCCTCAATTTCAGCCAGAAAATACCTGAAATCATAGAAAAATACACACACTCATAGTAAAGTCCAGAAATATGATTTTTGCCTAAAAACTAATAAAATTTAACTAAAAACTAATTAAAACATACTAAAATCTACATGAAATTATCCCCAAAAAGCGTATAAAATATCCGCTCATCACAACACCAAACTTAAACTGTTGCTTGTCCTCAAGCAACTAGATGAATAAAATAGGATGAAAAGAAATTAAGAAACAATAATATCTCAGAGTTTCAAGTGAAGCTCAGATTCTAATAGGATGAGCGGGGCTAGTAGCTGAACAGTTTTGGCATCTCACTTTATCCTTTGAAATTCAGAATGGTTGGCATCCATAGGAACTCAGAATTCAGATAGTATTATTGATTATCCTAGTTTAGTATGTTGATTCTTGAACACAACTACTTTATGAGTCTTGGCCGTGGCCCTAAGCACTTTGTTTTCCAGTATTACCACCGGATACATAAATGCCACAGACACATAATTGGGTGAACCTTTTCAGATTGTGACTCAGCTTTGCTAGAGTCCCCAATTAGAGGTGTCCAGAGTTCTTAAGCACACTCTTTTGCTTTGGATCACGACTTTAACCACTCAGTCTCAAGCTCTTCACTTGGACCTGCATGCCACAAGCACATGGTTAGGGACAGCTTGATTTAGCCGCTTAGGCCTGGATTTATTTCCTTGGGCCCTCCTATCCATTAATGCTCAAAGCCTTGGATCCTTTTCACCCTTGCCTTTTGGTTTTAAGGGCTGTTTGGCTTTTATTCCTTTTGATCCAAATATTATTTTTTTTTCGCAAGAAATTTTTTTTTTCACTGCTTTTTCTTGCTTCAAGAATCAATTTCATGATTTTTCAGATCATCAATAACATTTCTCTTGTTCATCATTCTTTCAGGAGCCAACAATTTTAACATTCATAAAATTCAATATCAAAAATATGCGCTGTTCAAGCATTCATTCAGAAGACAAAAAGTATTGCCACCACATATAAATAATTAGAATTTTCCTTATTAAGAACTCGAAAAAATTAAATTGCCTCTTTATTCTACAAATCTACTATTTTATTCATGTTTGATGATGATGAGAAAAATAAGTTATAACTTAATTGGAAATAAAGCCAAAATAGATATGCTAATTACTACTACTCCTATATAACTTCTAAGGTAAAATCCTATAATAATACTATCACAGAGTTAAAGCTAGAATTAGAACTTAACAACCTGTATTTTGGGAAGTAGATGTTCCTCTAGTCTGTGGGGTGCCTTCAAGAATTAATTTCTGACGCTTCAGCTCCCTTAAGTTCACATCCTTGCTCTTCCTGTTCTCTTAGGTGCCATGATCTTAATGAATTTTAGCTCAGTGATCATGGCAAATCACACCAAACTTAGAGGTTTGCTTGTCCTCAAGCAAAAGAAAGGAGAGGAGAGGAGTAGAAGGAGAGGCAGTTTCAAAAAAAGATAAGATGAGTTGAAAAAGATATGAGAAGAAATTAAAAATATTTGAAAAAGAATTGGATTGGAAAAAGATTTGTGTTTATAAATTAAGATACATTTGATATTTTTGAAAAAGGGATTTTAGAAATTAAGGTTCTTAGAAAACCAATTTGATTTTGAAGGATGACATTTTGAAACATGTTTATGCAAGAAATCATGAATTGAAACATAAAAATTTAGAAAAATTGTAAAGAAAAACGAATTTTACCTCCTCCCCACCATCCTGGCGTTAAACGCCCAAACGATGCATGTTTTGGGCGTTTAACGCCCAGATGCTGCTTCTCCTGGGCGTTCAACGCCTAGCTGATGCTTCTTTCTGGCGTTGAACGCCAGGAAGTCCTTTGTCACTGGGCGTTTTTCTGAACGCCCAGGATGCTAACAATCTGGCGTTAAACGCCCAGAAGGTGCTTCTTTCTGGCGTTCAACGCCCAGAAGATGCTCCTTTCTGGCGTTTAACGCCCAGATGGCTACCCTTACTGGCGTTGAACGCCCAGTGGGTGCTTCTTTTGGGCGTTCAACGCCCAAAATATTTCTTACTGGCTTTTTCACGCCAGTGAGCTTCCAAATTTCCCTGTAACTCTGTGAATTCAATCAATTGCTATTTTTACCCTTTGAAGATACTTGGACACATACCTGTAAAAAGGAAATTTATTTAATTAGTAAATAAACTTTGTAAATGGCTGGGTTGCCTCCCAGCAAGCGCTTCTTTATTGTCTTTAGCTGGACTACCACTGAGCTCTAATCAAGTCTCAGTTTTGAGCATTCTTGCTCGAAGTTACTTTCAAGATAATGTTTAATTCTCTGTCCATTAACAATGAACTTTTTGTTAGATTCATTATCCTGAAGCTCTACGTATCCATATGGTGATACGCTTGTAATCACATATGGACCTCTCCACCGGGATTTTAATTTCCCGGGGAATAATTTGAGCCTAGAATTAAATAGCAGAACTTTCTGCCCTGGCTCGAAGACTCTGGATGACAATTTCTTATCATGCCATCTTTTTGCTTTCTCTTTGTAAATTTTTGCATTCTCGAAAGCATTGAGTCTAAATTCCTCTAGCTCATTTAACTGAAGCAATCATTTTTCTCCAGCTAAATTGGCATCAAGGTTTAGGAATCTGGTTGCCCAGTAGGCCTTGTGTTCCAGTTCCACTGGCAAGTGACACGCCTTTCCATACACAAGCTGGTATGGAGAGGTCCCTATGGGGGTTTTGAATGCTGTTCTGTATGCCCACAGAGCATCATCCAAGCTTCTTGCCCAATCCCTTCTACGGTTAATTACAGTCCGTTCCAGGATTCTTTTAAGTTCTCTATTTGAGACTTCAGCTTGCCCATTAGTTTGTGGGTGATATGGAGTAGCTACCCTGTGGTTGACTCCATAACGTACCAGAGCAGAGTAAAGCTGTTTATTGCAGAAATGAGTGCCCCCATCACTGATTAATACTCTAGGGATACCAAATCTGCTGAAGATATATTTCTGGAGGAATTTTAACACTGTTTTAGTGTCATTAGTGGGTGTTGCAATAGCCTCCACCCATTTGGATACATAATCCACTGCCACCAAAATATAAGTGTTTGAGTATGATGGTGGGAAAGGTCCCATGAAGTCAATGCCCCATACATCAAACAACTCAATCTCCAAGATCCCTTGTTGAGGCATGGCATAACTGTGAGGTAGATTGCCGGATCTTTGGCAACTGTCACAATTAAGCACAAACGCTCGGGAATCTTTATAGAGAGTAGGCCAGTAGAAGCCACTTTGGAGGACTCTTGTGGCTGTTCGTTCACTTCCAAAATGTCCTCCATACTGTGATCCATGGCAATGCCAAAGGATCTTCTGTGCTTCTTCTTTAGGCACACATCTACGGATTACTCCGTCTGCACATCTCTTGAAGAGATATGGTTCATCCCAAAGATAGTACTTTGCATCTGTGATTAATTTCTTTGATTGCACCCTACTGTACTCTTTGGGTATGAATTTCACTGCCTTGTAGTTTGCAATGTCTGCAAACCATGGCACTTCCTGAATGGCAAACAGTTGCTCATCCGGAAAGGTTTCAGAGATCTCAGTGAGAGGGAGGGACGCCCCTTCCACTGGTTCTATTCGGGACAGGTGATCTGCCACTTGATTCTCTGTCCCTTTTCTGTCTCTTATTTCTATATCAAACTCTTGCAGAAGCAACACCCATCTGATGAGTCTGGGTTTTGAATCCTGCTTTGTGAGTAGATATTTAAGAGCAGCATGATCAGTGTACACAATCACTTTTGATCCTACTAAATAGGATCTGAATTTGTCAATGGCGTAAACCACTGCAAGTAGCTCTTTTCTGTGGTTGTGTAGTTCTTCTGTGCGTCATTTAGAACACGGCTAGCATAATAAATGACGTGCAGAAGCTTGTCATGCCTTTGTCCCAACACTACACCAATGGCATGGTCACTGGCATCACACATCAACTCAAATGGTAAAGTCCAGTCTGGTGCAGAGATGATTGGTGCTGTAACCAATTTAGCTTTCAGAGTCTCAAATGCCTGCAGACACTCTTTATCAAAGATAAATGGCGTGTCAGCAGCTAGCAGGTTGCTCAGAGGTTTGGCGATTTTTGAAAAATCCTTTATAAACCTCCTATAGAATCCTGCATGCCCCAGAAAGCTTCTGATTGCCTTAACATTAGCAGGTGGTGGCAATTTTTCAATTACTTCTACCTTAGCTTGGTCCACCTCTATCCCCTTGTTCGAAATTTTGTGCCCAAGGACAATTCCTTCAGTCACCATAAAGTGACATTTTTCCCAGTTTAAAACCAGGTTAGTCTCTTGGCATCTTTTCAGAACAAGTGCTAAATGGTTAAGGCAGGAGCTGAATGAGTCTCCAAATACTGAAAAGTCATCCATGAAGACTTCCAGGAATTTTTCCACCATATCAGAGAAAATTGAGAGCATGCACCTCTGAAAGGTTGCAGGTGCATTGCATAGCCCAAATGGCATCCTTCTGTATGCAAATACTCCAGATGGGCATGTGAATGCCGTTTTCTCCTGATCCTGGGGATCTACTGCAATTTGATTATAACCTGAATATCCATCCAGGAAGCAGTAGTATCCATGACCTGCTAGTCTTTCTAGCATCTGGTCTATGAATGGTAAAGGAAAATGATCCTTTCTGGTAGCTGTATTGAACCTTCTGTAGTCAATACACATGCGCCACCCAGTAACTGTTCTTGTAGGAACCAGTTCGTTTTTTTCATTATGAACCACTGTCATGCCACCTTTCTTAGGGACGACTTGGACAGGGCTCACCCAGGGGCTGTCAGAAATAGGATAAATAATCCCAGCCTCTAGTAATTTAGTGACCTCTTTCTGCACTACTTCCTTCATGGCTGGGTTCAGCCGCCTTTGTGGTTGAACCACTGGCTTGGCGTCACCCTCCAGTAAGATCTTGTGCATGCATCTAGCTGGGCTAATGCCCTTAAGATCACTGATGGACCACCCAAGAGCTGTCTTGTGTGTCCTTAGCACTTGAATTAGTGCTTCCTCTTCCTGTGGCTCTAAGGTAGAGCTTATGATTACAGGAAAGGTATCACCTTCTCCCAAGAATGCATATTTTAGGGAAGGTGGTAATGGTTTGAGCTCGGGTTTAGGAGGTTTCTCCTCTTCCTGAGGGATTTTCAGAGGTTCTACTATTTTCTCTGACTCCTCCAGATCAGGCTGGACGTCTTTAAAGATGTCCTCTAGCTCTGATTCAGGACTCTCAGCCATATTGACCTCTCTTACCAGAGAGTCAATAATATCAACACTCATGCAGTCATTTGGGGTGTCTGGATGTTGCATGGCTTTGACAACATTCAATTTGAACTCCTCCTCATTGACTCTCAAGGTTACTTCCCCTTTTGGACGTCAATGAGGGTTCGGCCAGTTGCTAGGAAAGGTCTTCCTAGAATGAGAGTTGCACTCTTGTGCTCCTCCATTTCCAGCACCACAAAGTCAGTAGGAAAGGCAAATGGCCCAACCTTGACAATCATGTCCTCAATCACGCCTGATGGGTATTTAATGGAGCCATCAGCAAGTTGAAGACATATCCTGGTTGGTTTGATTTCTTCAGTTAAACCAAGCTTTCTGATAGTAGATGCAGGTATTAGATTGATACTTGCCCCAAGATCACATAAAGCTTGCTTGGTGCAAATGCCCTCTAATGTGCATGGTATCATAAAGCTCCCAGGATCTTTAAGCTTCTCAGGTAAGCTTTTCAGAATGACTGCACTGCATTCTTCAGTGAGGTAAACTTTTTCAGTTTCCCTCCAGTCCTTCTTATGACTTAAGATCTCTTTCATGAACTTAGCATAAGAGGGTATTTGCTCAAGTGCTTCTGCAAACGAAATCTTTATTTCAAGAGTCCTGAGATAGTCTGCAAAGCGGGCAAATTGCTTATCCTGTTCCGCTTGGCGGAGTTTTTGAGGATAAGGCATTTTGGCTTTGTATTCCTCAACCTTAGTTGCTACAGGTTTATTACCTACAGAAGTGGGTTGGGAACCCTTTTTAGAAGGGTTGTTATCAGCACTTGTATGTGACTGATTCCCCACTGGCATTCGAATGCCAGTGGTGGGAGCTGGAGTGGCGTTAGACACCACTTCCTTGTTTGTTACTGGCGTTTGAACGCCAGAACCATGCTCCCTTTGGGCGTTCAACGCCGGATTCATGCTTGTTTCTGGCGTTGAACGCCAGGAATGAGCATGGTTTGGGCGTTCAGCGCCAGCTTTATTCCTCTCTGGGCTCTGACTGTCCTCAGAGGGATTTTGAGTATCCACTTGTTCATTTCTTGGTTTCCTGCTGCTTTGAAGTGAGGTATTTAATGTTTTCCCACTTCTTAATTGAACTGCTTGGCATTCTTCTGTTATTTGTTTTGACAGTTGCTTTTCTGTCTGCCTTAATTGTACTTCCATGTTCCTGTTAGCCATTCTTGTTTCCTGTAATATTTCCTTGAATTCGGCTAGCTGCTGAGTTAGAAAATCTAATTGCTGATTGAATTCATTAGCCTGATCCACCGGACTGAGTTCAGCAGTTACTGTTTTAGCTTCTTCTTTCATGGAAATTTCACTGCTTAGGTACAGATGTTGATTTCTGGCAACTGTATCAATAAGCTCTTGAGCCTCTTCAATTGTTTTTCTCATATGTATAGATCCACCAGCTGAGTGGTCTAGAGAAATCTGAGCTTTTTCTGTAAGCCCATAGTAGAAGATGTCTAATTGCACCCATTCTGAAAACATTTCAGAGGGGCATTTTCTTAGCATCTCTCTGTATCTCTCCCAGGCATCATAAAGAGATTCATTATCTCCTTGTTTGAAGCCTTGGATGCTTAGCCTTAGCTGTGTCATCCGTTTTGGAGGGAAATAGTGATTCAGGAATTTTTCTGACAGCTGCTTCCATGTTTTTATGCTGTTCTTAGGCTGGTTATTTAACCACCTCTTAGCTTGATCTTTTACAGCAAATGGAAACAGTAATAATCTGTAGACATCCTGATCCACTTCCTTATCATGTACTGTGTCAGCAATTTGCAAAAATTGTGCCAGAAACTCTGTAGGTTCTTCATGTGGAAGACCAGAATACTGACAGTTTTGCTGCACCATGATAATGAGCTGAGGATTCAACTCAAAGCTACTAACTCCAATGGAGGGTATACAGATACTACTCCCATACGAAGTAGTAGTGGGGTTAGCATATGACCCTAGAGTCCTCTTGGACTGTTCATTCCTACTTGCTTCCATGATGGAATACAAGGGATAATTTATATGTTGATTTTTTTTTATATATTTTTTTTGAATTAATTTTTATAAAATAAAATAAAAAACGAAATAAATAAAAGAAATTAGAAATATTTTGAAATTGAAATTTGAATTTTTATATAAAATTTTCGAAAAAAAGTAGTTCAAAATTAGTTAAAAAATATAATTTTTTTTTTGAATTTTGAATTTTATGATGAAAGAGAAAAACACACAAAAGACACAAGACTTAAAATTTTTAGATCTAGTGCTCCTTATTTTCGAAAATTTTGGAGGGAAAACACCAAGGAACACCAAACTTAAAAATTTTAAGATCAAGACACAAGAAAAACTCAAGAACACCTTAAAGATTCACAAGAACACCAAGAACAAAAGAAAGAACACCAAACTTAAAATTTTTAGAAAACCAAGACAATTTTTCGAAAATTATATTAAAATTAACAAGAAAACACCAAACTTAGAGTTTGGCACAAGATTAGATCAAGAAAAATTATTTTTGAAAAAGATTTTCAAAAGTATTGGTGCTCCCTCATCAAGAATATAAACCAATACTCTAGCCAATTGGGCAGAAAAGGTAACAATTGTTCTGAATAGGTATATTCCTTTTTGAAAGACTAATGCTTTGGATTAGTATAAGAAAAACAAGAAAAGACACAGAACAAGAAAAATTAAAGATCAACCAAGAAAACTGAACAAGAACAACTTGAAGATCAAGGAAGAACCTAGAACACTAACACGAAAAATTTTTTTAAAGAAAATATAAAATATGCAATTAACACCAAACTTAGAACAAGACACTAAACTCACGAAAAATTAACAATTAATAAAGAAAAATAATAATTTTGAAAAGAAATTTTTGAAAAGAAATTATCCTATCAGAATTTGATGACTCTATAACAATAAAAATAATAAAAATAAATTATTCCTAATCTAAGAAATAAAATAAGCCTTCAATTGTCCAAACTCAATAATCCCAGGCAACGGCGCCAAAAACTTGGTGCACGAATTTGTGATTCGCACAACTAACCAGCAAGTGCACTGGGTCGTCCAAGTAATACCTTACGTGAGTAAGGGTCGATCCCACAGAGATTATTGGCTTGAAGCAATCAATGTTTATTTTATTAATCTTAGTCAAGAGGCCAATAGGATTAAAAGTGAAATTACCAGATCTGATTATAAAAATAAAAGAGAATAACAGTGTTACTTGTTGTGCAGTAATGAGAAACATGTTGGAGTTTTGAGATGCTTTGTCCTTTGAATTTCTACTTTTCCTTGAAATCCTCTTCCCACACGCAAGGTTCCTTCCATGGCAAGCTCTATGTAGGGTGTCACCGTTGTCAATGGCTACCTCCCATCCTCTCAGTGAAAACGTTCCTATGCTCTGTCACAGCACGGCTAATCATCTGTTGGTTCTCAATCAGGTTGGAATAAAATCCATTGATTCTTTTGCGTCTGTCACTAACGCCCAGCCTTCAGGAGTTTTAAGCTTGTCACAGTCATTCAATCCCGGAATCCTACTCGGAATACCACAGACAAGGTTTAGACTTTCCGGATTCTCATGAATGCCGCCATCAATCCGGCTTATACCACGAAGATTCTGATTAAGGAATCTAAGAGATATTCATTCAATCTGATGTAGAACGGAGGTGGTTGTTAGGCACACGTTCATGGATTGAGGAAGGTGATGAGTGTCACGGATCATCACCTTCTTCATAATTAAGCGCGAATAAACATCTTAGATAAGAACAAGCGTGTTTGAATGGAAAACAAAGGAATTGTATTAAATCATCGAGACGCTGCAGAGCTCCTCACCCCCAACAATGGAGTTTAGAGACTCATGCCGTCAAAAAGTATGTAATTCAGATCTAAAAATGTCATGAGGTACCAAATAATTCTCTAAAAGTTGTTTAAATAGTAAACTAGTAACCTAGGTTTACAGAATATGAGTAACTAAGATAATTGGTGCAGAAATCCACTTCTGGGGCCCACTTGATGTGTGCTGGGGCTGAGACTAAAGCTATCCACGAGTAGAGGCTTTACTTGGAGTTAAACTCCAAGTTATGACGTGTTTTGGGCGTTCAACTCCGGATCATGACGTGTTTCTGGCGTTTAACTCCAGACAGCAGCATGTACTTGGCGTTCAACGCCAAGTTACGTCGTCTATCTTCCCGCAAAGTATGAACTATTATATATTGCTGGAAAGCCCCGGATGTCTACTTTCCAACGCCGTTGAGAGCGCGCCAATTGGACTCCTGTAGCTCCAGAAAATCCATTTCGAGTGCAGGGAGGTCAGGATCCAACAGCATCAGCAGTCCTTTTTCAGCCTAAGTCAGATTTTTGCTCAGCTTCCTCAATTTCAGCCAGAAAATACCTGAAATCACAGAAAAATACACACACTCATAGTAAAGTCCAGAAATATGATTTTTGCCTAAAAACTAATAAAATTTAACTAAAAACTAATTAAAACATACTAAAATCTACATGAAATTATCCCCAAAAAGCGTATAAAATATCCGCTCATCACTAGCCTAGACTCTATACTCGCCTAGTCCCTCTAACCTACCAAAGCGAGGGAAAATACGTTCTAAGTCTTCAAAACTCAAGTCAGGTGAACGTCACCAAAGGTAGGACATCATCTGCTATTCCTCTGCATGATCAGACATTGCCATAGGACGTCCCTCTGGTACCTTATCAAGTAGCCACACAACGGGAGTCTCGTACACAGGATTTAGGTTAAAGTGCGCATACGAACAGGGTGCAGACGTTGGCTGGTCTCATGGTATATACGTATAATCAGAGAACGATATTCACCTTAGACTCAGAAGACTATCTAGAGCAGGATCCTCCTCGCAGAACCATCATCAACGAACTACGGTAAGGTACTCTTATTTCCATCTGAAGGGGAAGGGAGAGAGAAGGGGTAAGAACTGGGGAGTTCTTAGTAGGGTCGGGGTTATTAGTTAAGTTCATTAATTCTATGTTGTTTGGCAAATGAATAACAGAATATAGATGAGCAGTAAACAGAAGATAGATAAATTAAAAAAATAAAGACAGCAGAAAGCAGGACACAAACAAAAGAATACAAGAAAATACAACACAAATACAAAGAATAGAATACAAACAAACAAAGCATACATTTACTCAACAATCATAACAGAGGAAATGCACAACCAAGTATGATGCATGTCTGTCCTATGCAGGCCATGAGCTCACGTGTCGGTTTACATCCTGCATCCCGACATTACCTAGGAACAAGTCCCAGATATGGCTTCCCTTTGTGTCCTTAGTGCACATGTGTCGGTGGTAAGAATACCACTCCTTCGTGACTACCAGCAGTCGGCGCAAAGCCCGACCCCATAATATACGCACAAGGGGAAACAGTGATCCTCAGTTCGTGGGCGTCCCCGAGATCAATTCACAACAATAAAACAGAGATCTTCAGTTCGTGGGTTATTCCCCGAGATCAATACACAATAACATAGTGATCTTCAGTTCGTGGGTTATACCCGAGATCAACATACAACGATTCATGGGTTATTCCCGTAATCAATGATTATCAGTCCGTGGGTTTTTCCCACTTAGAAAACAAATAACAATTTATGGGTTTCCCCGAGATCAATGATCATTCAGTTCGTGGGTACTTTCCGAATTCAACCAATTATCAGTTCATGGGTGTCCCCCGTAGTTAAACAGCTAACAGTTCGTGGGGTATTCCCGCCTTTTATCGTTTTTCATTATCCTTTCTCAACCTCAACAAATCCACAAATCAATCTTCATTTCCTCTTTCCCTTTGAATCCTTAACACATATTCCTAAACCTTTCTTAACTTTCTCTTTATCTCTTTACTCTGCTCTAATTACTCTATTCTCTATATCTCTTTTCTCTTCTCTGATTACTCTTTTCATCTGTATCTATATCACTCTTTTTCTCTTTATATCTTTATTTTATTCCGGTTATTCTATTTTCTGTGTTTCTCTACTCTACTTTGATTTCTCTGCTTAACGTATGTATTTAAAGCTTATGTAAATTTCGATATGAATAGTTAACCTGTCCCAAATATAGGTTCATTAAGTCTATACTGAAACAGTTTAACTTTTCATATTATACCTAACCCTAGCCGCAACTCAAGTACTAACTAAGTTGCCCTAGTTCGTTCACTAGTCTCTGTCTGTTTTTCTGTCGTTAAAACGTTACAGACTTTTTCTTTGGTTTTTATCTTTCCTTTGACTTTTATCTTTCTTTTATCTTTACCTCACTAATATGTTCTTACCACTCCCTAAGTGTTTTATGAAGGTAATTAGGAGAATTCTGCACTTAAAGTTGTCTTTCTAAAGCTTTTACGGAAAACTGCCTTTTTCGCATTATTTTATTATTTTTATTAAACTATTACTTTTATTTAAATATTATTATTTAATATTTTATTATTATTTATTATTTTACTATTAATTTTCTAAAATTAACTTACCTTTTACTTTTAACCTTTAAAATTCATTTTTTACCACCTGTAACTTTTAATATTTCTACTTTTACCACCCTAACTTTCAGAAATTACCAAACAACCCCTCAAACACCAAAATATTTACTTCCTTGCCCTTTATAAGATCTAAAAGGTGTTCTTCAATGTTCTTCACCACACTCAAAGTGTTCTTCATGTTCTTCATATATTCTTCAAATTCTTTCTCTGTTTTTACCCTTTTTTCAGTCTTTTCAGCAACCGATTTTTACCAAAATTCATAATAAATTAGCAGCCACTAAAACCCCATCTTTCTACATGATTTCAACACAAATTAAACCTCAATTTAGGGCCTAGGGTTTGTTTTTCCAGCAGCCACAAGAACACACATTCATAGCTTGAATTTCATCAAATTTCATCAAAATTTCACCAAATTTTCACCAAGAATCATTCATATATGCAACCAATTTTTAGCACAGCCAAATAATACAACATTCACACATCTCAAACACAAATAATCAAGATTAATTTCGTGACACCCTACCTGGTTTTGCTGCTCCTAATTCAATCAAACTTTCAGGTGGTCCTTAAGCACTTTTTCCTCCTAAATCACACCAAGAAAACACATATTTAACCATGTTTCCTTGAAACCGAATCAAAAGAGAGATGGTGCAGCCAATTCACCTTGATCCCAGCCTTGATAAGTCATATGATCATGTAGAGAAAGAAGAGAGGATAATTTTGGTGAAATCGGAGTTTTTATTTGAGTTTTGGTTCAGAAGAAATCAAGCTTTGAAGATTTATGAACCAAGAACTTTCTCTCCTTTTTCTCTTGGTGATTTTCGGCCACAATGAGCAAATGAGGCAGCCTTGGGGGTTTTGGGGGTGTAGGGTGAGTTGTGATTGGTTGGCTTGGAGGTGGATTAAAATAATATTAAAATATCTCAGGTGTATAACTACTAAAACTAGGTGTATCGGAACACTTGCAAAAACATCTCTAAAAATTATTTTCTGAGCTACTAGCATAAATGACACTAGTAACATATTTATTATGAGAATAAAACATGAATAATGAGGCCTTAGCATTGCTAAAGTCATCAGAGAGTGCTGGTGCTAAGCTGCACCAGTAAACCGTAAACCCGGTTAAACCGATTTTCTGTTTTTAACAAAAACAGACCAGGTAACCTTATAATATCATTCAAGAATTTTCTAATACTAATATAATGATAATATTATACTATTATCTCTCTCCTCTCATGAATCAAGTCCGGTTCATCAAACTGAGCCTATTTACGAAAACTAGAATCAAAACTCCTAACCGATACGGTTCAAAAACTAGGTTCTCTGTGGCCGCGTTGTCGAGCTTGCCTCAAAAGAGGTTTTGGCTTAAAGATGTCATAATGACAATGAGGATTGAGATGCTTGATGATACAGCGGAGGTGTTCCCTTTACTGATCTTCTGGAGAAATTCGTGCCTGTAGAAAAGATTCGCGTACTCGAAAATCGGGGTTGTTACAGCAATCGGTGCTGAAGAGGAGGAGGATCACTTTGAACTAAACATGGAAGGCAACATGGAAAACCAACATGAAGAAGAGGCTCATAACCATGGGGGAGGAGGTAGAGCAAATCATGCTGGGGAGGATAGAAGAGTGTTAGGCTCTTACATCAATCCAAACCCATGCAACTGTGGAAGTAGCATCCAAAAGCCAACAATCCATGCCAACAATTTCGAGCTAAAACCTCAGCTCGTCACTCTTATGCAGAATAATTGCTCATTTGGAGGAGGTGCTCAAGAAGATCCGAATCAACACTTGACCACCTTCTTGAGGATTTGTGACACAGTGAAGTCCAATGGAGTCCACTAGGATGTCTATAGGCTGCTCTTGTTCCCTTTTTCACTCAGGGACAAGGCATCCAAATGGCTTGAATCCTTCCCAAAAGAAAGCCTGACAAATTGGGAGGAGGTAGTGAATAAGTTTTTGGCAAGGTTTTACCTCCCTCAAAGGATCAATAGGCTGAGAACTGAAGTGCAGACGTTCAGACAGCAAGATGGGGAGACACTTTATGAAGTTTGGAAAAGGTTCAAAGACCTAATAAGGAGATGTCCACCATATATGTTCAATGAATGGGTGCAGTTGCACATCTTCTATGAAGGCTTGTCATATGAATCAAAGAAGGCAGTAGACCATTCCTCTGGAGGATCATTGAACAAGAAGAAGACCATTGAAGAAGCCATAGATGTCATTGAGACTGTAGCTGAGAATGACTACTTCTATGCTTCTGAAAGAGGGAACACTAGAGGAGTGATAGAGCTAAACAATGTAGATGCTCTGCTGGCTCAGAACAAGCTCATTACCAAGCAGCTAGCTGACGTCATGATGAGCGGATAATTTGTACCCTTTTTGGCATTGTTTTTAGTATGTTTTTAGTAGGATTTAGTTAGTTTTTAGTATATTTTTATTAGTTTTTAGTTAAAATTCACTTTTCTGGACTTTACTATGAGTTTGTGTGTTTTTCTGTGATTTCAGGTATTTTCTGGCTGAAATTGAGGGACCTGAGCAAAAATCTGATTCAGAGACTGAAAAGGACTGCAGATGCTGTTGGATTCTGACCTCCATGCAGTCGAAGTGGATTTTCTGGAGCTACAGAAGCCCAATTGGCGCGCTCTCAACGGCGTTGGAAAGTAGACATCCTGGGCTTTCCAGCAATATATGATAGTCCATACTTTGCCCAAGATTTGATGGCCCAAACCGGCGTTCAAAGTCACCCTCAGAAATCCCAGTGTTAAACGCCGGAACTGGCACCTGAATGGGAGTTAAACGCCCAAACTGGCATAAAAGCTGGCGTTTAACTCCAAGAAGAGTCTCTACACGAAAATGCTTCATTGCTCAGCCCAAGCACACACCAAGTGGGCCCGGAAGTGGATTTTTATGTCATTTACTCATCTTTGTAAACCTTAGGCTACTAGTTTCTTATAAATAGGACCTTTTACTATTGTATTTTCATTTTTGGACATCTAGTTCTTAGATCATTGGGAGGCTGGCCATTCGGCCATGCCTAGACCTTGTTCTTATGTATTTTCAACGGTGGAGTTTCTACACACCATAGATTAAGGTGTGGAGCTCTGCTGTACCTCGAGTATTAATGCAATTACTATTGTTCTTCCATTCAATTCCGCTTGTTCTTGTTCTAAGATATCACTTGTTCTTCAACTTGATGAATGTGATGATCCGTGACACTCATCATCATTCTCACTTATGAACAAGGTGACTGACAACCACTTTTGTTCTACAAGCAACCAAGGCTCTAGTGAATATCTCTTGGATTCCTGATTGCACGATGCATGGTTGATCGCCTGACAACCGAGTGCTCGCCTGACAAACGAGCCAACCATTCCGTGAGATCAGAGTCTTCGTGGTATAGGCGAGAACAGATGGCGGCATTCAAGAGAATCCGGAAGGTCTAAACCTTGTCTGTGGTATTCTGAGTAGGATTCAATGATTGAATGACTGTGACGTGCTTCAAACTCCTAGCAGGCGGGGCGTTAGTGACAGACGCAAAAGAATCGATGGATTCTATTCCGGCCTGACCGAGAACCGACAGCTGAATTCCGCGTGCTGTGACAGAGCATTTGCAAACGTTTTCACTGAGAGGATGGGAGGTAGCCATTGACAACGGTGAAACCCTACACAAGCTTGCCATGGAAAGGAATAAGAAGGATTGGATGAAGACAGTAGGAAAGCAGAGAGACGGAAGGGAAGGCATCTTCATGCGCTTATCTGAAGTTCCTACCAATGAATTACATAAGTATCTCTATCTTTATCTTTTATGTTATTTTCGTTCATCACCATATCCATTTGAGTCTGCCTGACTAAGATTTACAAGATGACCATAGCTTGCTTCATACTAACAATCTCCGTGGGATCGACCCTTACTCGCGTAAGGTTTATTACTTGGACGACCCAGTGCACTTGCTGGTTAGTTGTGCGAAGTTGTGTAATGCCATGGAATTGAGCTACCAAGTTTTTGGAGTTCATGACCGGGGATTATGAGAGTTGTGAAAAAGTATTGTTCACAATTTCGCGCACCAAGTTTTTGGCGCTGTTGCCGGGCATTGTTTTGTGTATGGACAACTGACGGTTCATCTTGTTGCTTAGATTAGGTATTTTTCTTCAGAGTTCTTAAGAATGAATTCTAGTGTTTCAAAGGTGATGTTCTTTTCATCACCAAAGCTGATTGATTCTCATCAATTTAGCTCTTGAATGCAATGTTCTGCTGAAGCTTGGCCGGCCATGTCTAATTCCTTTAGACTAAAGCTTTAGACTAACATTGCATGATTCCTGGAATTCTCATTAAGAATTTTGATACCTTTATTTTCTTTTCCATATAATTTTCGAAAAAAAAAAGCACAAAAAAATTACAAAATCATAAAAATCAAAAATATTTTATGTTTCTTGTTTGAGTCTAGAGTCTCATTTTAAGTTTGGTGTCAATTGCATGCATTCATTCATGTGTCTTAAGGATCTTCAAGATGTTATTGATGATTTCTTACTCTAATCTTTAAATTCTCTTGACTTGAGTGTTTTGTATGTCTCATATGCATTCTCATTAGTGTCAGTAGTATACAAACTGCTAAGTTTGGTGTCTTGCATGCATTGTTATTTGATTTTAGTTGCATTTTGATTATAAAAAAAAAATCCAAAAATATTTTTAATTTGTGTCTTTTCAAGTCAATAATACAGAGAATTGAAGATTCAGAACATGCAGCAGAGGAATTACACAGAAAAAGCTGGGCGTTCAAAATGCCCAGTGAAGAAGGACAGACTGGCATTTAAACGCCAGCCAGGGTACTGATGAGCGGATAATTTGTATGCTTTTTGGCATTGTTTTTAGTATGTTTTTAATATCTTTTAGTTAGTTTTTAGTATATTTTTATTAGTTTTTAATTAAAATTCACTTTTCTGGACTTTACTATGAGTTTGTGTGTTTTTCTGTGATTTCAGGTATTTTCTGACTGAAATTGAGGGTTCTGAGCAAAAATCTGATCCAGAGACTGAAAAGGACTGCAGATGCTGTTGGATTCTGACCTCCCTGCACTCAAAGTGGATTTTCTGGAGCTACAGAAGCCCAATTGGCGCGCTCTCAACGGCATTGGAAAGTAGACATCCTGGGCTTTCCAGCAATATATAATAGTTCATACTTTGCCCAAGATTTGATGGCCCAAACCGGCGCTCAAAGTCACCTACAGAAATTCCAGCGTTAAACGCCGGAACTGGCATAAAATTTGGAGTTAAACGCCCAAACTGGCATGGAAGCTGGCGTTTAACTCCAGAAAAGGTCTCTACACGAAATTCCTTCATTGCTCAGCCCAAGCACACACCAAGTGGGCCCGGAAGTGGATTTTTCTATCATTTACTCATTTCTGTAAACCTTAGGATACTAGCTTTTACTACTTATAGGATCTTTTGACATTGTATCCGTACCTTATGACCTCATAACATTTTTTACACGTTTCTTTCCACAGTATGAGTCTCTAAACCCCATGGTTGGGGTGAGGAGCTCTGCTGTGTCTTGATGGATTAATGCAATTACTACTGTTTCTTATTCAATCATGCTTGCTTCCACTCTAAGATAATACTTGTTCTTAATCCGGATGAATGTGATGATCCGTGACAATCATCATCATTCTCAACCATGAACATGTGCCTGACAACCACCTCTGTTCTATCTTAGATTGAGTAATTATCTCTTAGGTTCTTTAATCGGAATCTTCGTGGTATAAGCTAGAACTGATGGCGGCATTCAAGAGAATCCGGAAGGTCTAAACCTTGTCTGTGGTATTCTGAGTAGGATTCAATGACTGGATGACTGTGACGTGCTTCAAACTCCTGAGGGCGGGGCGTTAGTGACAGACGCAAAAGAATCACTGGATTCTATTCCGGCCTGATTGAGAACCGACAGATGAATTCCGCTATGCTGTGACAGAGCATATGCAATCGCTTTCACTGAGAGGATGGGAGGTAGCCACTGACAACGGTGAAACCCTACACACAGCTTGCCATGGAAGGAGACTTGCGTGTTTGAAGAAGAAGACAGTAGGAAAGCAGAGATTCGGAAGATGGAGCATCTCCAAAGCCTCAGCCTATTCTCCATTACTGCAGTACAAGTAACCATTTCATGTTCTTTTGCTTTTGACAATCAATCCTGATAATTTCTGATATCCTGACTAAGATTTACAAGATAACCATAGCTTGCTTCAAGCCAACAATCTCCGTGGGATCGACCCTTGCTCACGCAAGGTATTACTTGGACGACCCAGTGCACTTGCTGGTTAGTTGTGCGGGATTGCAAAAGTGTTATTGCAATTTCGTGCACCAAGTTTTTGGCGCCGTTGCCGGGGATTGTTCGAGTTTGGACAACTGACGGCTTATCTTGTTGCTTAGATTAGGACTGTTTTATTTTTGTTGGTTTAGAGTCTTTTAGTTGAGTCTAGTTTCATATTTTAAGTTTGGTGTCAATTGCATGCTGTTGTTTTTCTTTTGATTTTCGAATTTTTCTTGTTCTTAGTCCCTTTTTGATTCACAAAAGTTCTAAGTTTGGTGTCCTCTTTGTGTTTTTCTCTTAAAATTTTCGAAAAAAATTAGTGTTTGATTTCTAAAAATTTTAAGTTTGGTGTCTTTTTGCTGTTTCTCTCTTTCCTTTTTTAAAAAAATCAAATCTTTTTCATAAAAATTCTTCAATCATATCTTCTTAATTGCTGTTTTCAAAATCTTTTTTTCACTAATTGATTCAGTTCTCAATTTGCTTTGATCTTATTTTATTTTTAATTTTCGAATTTTATTTTATTTTCCTTTTATTTTATTCTATTGTATTTTGTTTTTTTTTTCGGTTATTTCAAAAAAAAAATAAAAAATAAAAAATAAAAATAAACAAAATTTATCTCTTTGCAATCATTCTCATTTCCCTTTTGTCCATTATGGACTTAAGTGGAATTAATCAGTCCAAGAGGACTCTGGGGTCTTATGCTAACCCCATTACAGCTGCATATGGGAGTAGCATCTGTATACCTCCCATCAAAGCAAGCAGCTTTGAGCTAAATCCTCAACTCATTATCATAGTGCAGCAAAATTGCCAGTATTCCGGTCTTCCACATGAAGAACCTACTGAGTTTCTGGCACAGTTCTTACAAATTGCTGACACAGTACATGATAAAGAGGTAGATCAGGATGTCTACAGACTATTACTGTTTCCATTTGCTGTAAAAGATCAAGCTAAAAGGTGGTTAAATAACCAACCTACAGCAAGCATAAAGACATGGAAACAGTTGTCAGACAAATTCCTGAATCATTTTTACCCTCCAAAGAGGATGACACAGCTAAGGCTGGACATCCAATGCTTTAAACAAGAGGATCATGAATCCCTTTATAATGCCTGGGAGAGGTATAGAGGTATGCTAAGAAAATGTCCCTCTGAAATGTTTTCAGAGTGGGTACAGTTAGACATTTTCTACTATGGGCTTACAGAAAAAGCTCAGATGTCTTTAGACCACTCAGCTGGTGGATCTATACACATGAGGAAGACAATTGAAGAAGCTCAAGAGCTTATAGACACTGTTGCTAGAAACCAATATCTGTACTCTAGCAATGAGTTCTCTCCAGAAGAGGAAGTCATGACAATAGTCACTGACTCTAATCCTCAAGAACAGATAATGGAGCTTAATCAACAACTACTCCTGATGACAGAACAGTTAGCAGAATTTAAAGAGATGCTCCATGAAACTAAAGTTGCTAATAAAAGCATAGAACTACAGTTGAATCAAGCAAAACAGCAAATATCTAAACAGATAACAGAGGAGTGTCAAGCAGTTCAATTGAGGAGTGGGAAGACCTTGAATAACACTGCTCAAAAGAGCAAAAAGCCAAACAAGGAACAATTGACAGAGGACAACCAAACCACTGTTCAAAATCCCTCTGAGGACAGTGAGAGCCCAGAGAGGAATATTGGCGTTCAAACGCCAGAAAGGAAAGGAAAGCTGGCGTTAAACGCCCATTCCTTGCCCAGTTCTGGCGTTCAAACGCCAGAAAAGGGGGAAAAGTTGGCGTTAAACGCCCATTTTCCACCCAATTCTGGCGTCCAAACGCCAAGGGGGGATCAGACACCTGAGAGTGCTGACAGTAATCCCTCTAACAAGGCTTCTTCAACCACTTCTGTACGGAATAAACCTGCAGCATCTAAGGTTGAAGAATATCAAGCCAAGATGCCTTATCCTCAGAAACTCCGCAAAGCGGAACAGGATAAGCAATTTGCTCGCTTTGCAGACTATCTAAGGACTCTTGAAATAAAGATTCCGTTTGCAGAAGCACTTGAGCAAATACCTTCTTATGCTAAGTTCATGAAAGAGATCTTAAGTCATAAGAAGGACTGGAGAGAAACTGAAAAAGTGTTTCTCACTGAAGAATGCAGTGCAGTCATTCTAAAAAGCTTACCAGAAAAGCTTCAAGATCCTGGAAGCTTTCTGATACCATGCACATTGGAAGGCACTTACACCAAGACAGCCTTATGTGATCTTGGAGCAAGTATCAATTTAATACCTGCATCCACTATCAGAAAGCTTGGGTTGATTGGAGAAGTCAAACCAACCAGGATATGCCTCCAACTTGCTGATGGCTCCATTAAACACCCATCAGGCATAATAGAGGACATGATTGTCAAGGTTGGGCCATTTGCCTTTCCAACTGACTTTGTGGTGCTGGAAATGGAGGAGCACAAAAGTGCAACTCTCATTCTAGGAAGACCTTTCCTAGCAACTGGACGAACTCTCATTGATGTACACAAAGGGGAAGTGACCCTGAGAGTCAATGAGGATGAGTTCAAGTTGAATGCTGTGAAAGCTATGCAGCATCCAGACACACCAGATGACTGCATCGGCGTTGACATTATTGACTCTCTGGTAGAAGAGATCAATATGGCTGAAAGCCTAGAATCAGAGCTTGAGGAGATCTTCAAAGATGCTCAAACTGATCAGGAAGAGCCAGAATAGGCAAAGGAATTTTCGAAAATTCCTCAGGAGGAGGATAAGCCTCCTAAGCCTGAACTCAAACCACTACCATCATCCCTGAAATATGCATTTCTGGGAGAGGGTGACACTTTTCCAGTGATTATAAGCTCAGCTTTAAATCCACAGGAAGAGGAAGCACTGATTAAAGTGCTAAGGACACACAAGACAGCTCTTGGGTGGTCCATAAGTGATCTCAAAGGTATTAGCCCAGCTAGATGCATGCACAAGATCCTGTTGGAGGATAATGCCAAACCAGTGGTCCAACCACAGAGGAGGCTAAATCCTGCCATGAAGGAGGTGGTGCAGAAAGAGGTCACTAAATTACTAGAGGCTGGGATTATTTATCCTATTTCTGATAGCCCCTGGGTGAGCCCTGTCCAAGTTGTTCCCAAAAAGGGAGGCATGACAGTGGTTCATAATGAAAAGAATGAACTGGTTCCTACAAGGACAGTCACAGGATGGCGCATGTGTATTGACTACAGAAGGCTCAACACAGCCACCAGAAAGGATCATTTTCCTTTACCATTCATAGACCAAATGCTAGAAAGACTAGCTGGTCATGATTACTACTGCTTTTTGGATGGCTATTCAGGCTACAACCAAATTGCAGTAGATCCTCAGGACCAAGAGAAAACAGCATTCACTTGCCCTTCTGGCGTGTTTGCCTACAGGAGGATGCCTTTTGGTCTGTGCAATGCACCTGCAACCTTTCAGAGGTGCATGCTCTCTATCTTCTCAGATATGGTAGAGAAATTTCTGGAAGTCTTCATGGATGACTTCTCAGTATATGGAGACTCATTCAGCTCCTGTCTTAACCACCTATCACTTGTCCTGAAAAGATGCCAAGAGACTAACCTGGTTTTAAACTGGGAGAAATGTCACTTTATGGTGACTGAAGGAATTGTCCTTGGGCACAAAATTTCAAGCAGGGGAATAGAGGTGGATAAGGCAAAGGTAGAGGTAATTGAAAAATTACCACCACCTGCCAATGTTAAGGCAATCAGAAGCTTTCTGGGGCATGCAGGATTCTATAGAAGGTTTATTAAGGATTTTTCAAAAATTGCTAAACCTTTGAGTAACCTGCTAGCTGCTGACACACCATTTGTGTTTGACACACAGTGTCTGCAGGCATTTGAGACCCTGAAAGCTAAGCTGGTCACAGCACCAGTCATCTCTGCACCAGATTGGGCATTACCATTTGAACTAATGTGTGATGCCAGTGATCATGCCATTGGTGCAGTGTTGGGACAGAGGCATAACAAACTTCTGCATGTCATTTATTATGCTAGCCGTGTTCTAAATGATGCACAGAAGAATTACACAACCACAGAAAAAGAGTTGCTTGCAGTGGTCTATGCCATTGACAAGTTTAGATCCTACTTAATGGGATCAAAGGTGATTGTGTACACTGACCATGCTGCTCTTAAATACTTACTCACAAAGCAGGATTCAAAACCCAGGCTTATAAGATGGGTGTTGCTTCTGCAAGAGTTTGATATAGAAATAAGAGACAGAAAAGGGACAGAGAACCAAGTAGCTGATCATCTGTCCAGAATAGAACCAGTAGCTGGGGCGTCCCTCCCTTCTACTGAGATCTCTGAGACTTTCCCAGATGAGCAACTCTTTGCCATTCAGGAAGCTCCATGGTTTGCAGATATTGCAAACTATAAAGCTGTGAGGTTCATACCCAAAGAGTACAGTTATGTGCAGAGAAAGAAACTAATTTCAGATGCCAAGTACTACCTTTGGGATGAACCATATCTCTTTAAGAGATGTGCTGACGGAGTGATCCGCAGATGTGTACCCAGAGAGGAAGCACGAAGGATCCTATGGCACTGCCATGGATCACATTATGGAGGACATTTTGGAAGTGAGCGAACAGCCACTAAAGTTCTCCAGTGTGGATTCTACTGGCCTACTCTCTATAAAGATTCCCGAGAGTTTGTGCGTAACTGTGACAGTTGCCAAAGAGCTGGTAACCTGCCTCATGGATATGCCATGCCTCAACAAGGGATATTAGAGATAGAATTGTTTGATGTATGGGGAATTGATTTCATGGGACCATTCCCACCATCATACTCAAACACTTATATTCTAGTGGCAGTGGATTATGTATCTAAGTGGGTAGAAGCAATTGCTACACCTACTAATGATACCAAAACCGTGCTGAAATTCCTCTAGAAAAACATTTTCAGCAGGTTTGGCGTCCCCAGAGTGCTAATCAGTGATGGGGGCACTCATTTCTGCAATAAACAGCTATACTCTGCTATGGTTAGATATGGAATCAGCCATAAAGTGGCAACTCCGTATCATCCACAGACAAATGGGCAAGCTGAAGTCTCTAACAGAGAGCTAAAAAGAATCCTAGAACGGACTGTGATAGCCCGAAGAAAGGATTGGGCAAAGAGCTTGGATGATGCTCTGTGGGCATACAGAACAGCATTCAAGACTCCTATAGGCACCTCTCCATACCAACTGGTGTATGGGAAGGCCTATCATTTGCCTGTGGAACTGGAACATAAAGCCTACTGGGCAACCAGATTCCTAAACATGGATGCACAGTTAGCTGGTGAGAAAAGACTGCTCCAGCTAAATGAGCTAGAGGAGTTCAGACTCAATGCCTTTGAAAATGCAAAAATTTATAAGGAAAAGGCAAAGAAGTGGCATGACAAGAGATTGTCAACCAGAGTCTTTGAGCCAGGACAAAAAGTTCTGCTCTTCAACTCCAGGCTCAAACTATTTCTAGGAAAACTCAAGTCCCGGTGGAGGGGTCCGTATGTGATTACAGGAGTATCACCATATGGATATGTTGAGCTTCAGGATATTGATTCTGACAAGAAGTTCATTGTTAATGGACAGAGAATCAAGCACTATCTTGAAGGAAATTTTGAGCAGGAATGCTCAAAATTGAGACTTGAGTGATTCTCAGTGAAAGTCCAGCTAAAGACAGTAAAGAAGCGCTTGCTGGGAGGCAACCCAGTCATTAGGAAAGTTGTATGAATTGTTCTTACAGAGGCAAGTATCAAAAATGAAGGAATTCACAGAGTTACAGAAGGATTCAGCTCAAAAAGCAGAGAAAATGAGCTTACTGGCAAAAAAACGCCAGTAAGGGGCATTTTGGGCGTTAAACGCCAGAATGGGCACCATTCTGGGCGTTTAACGCCAGTAATGGTACCATTTTGGGCGTTAAACGCCAGAATGGGCACCATTCTGGGCGTTTAACGCCAGGTGTGCAGCATCCTGGGCGTTTTGGAAAAACGCCCAGTGACAAAGGCTTTCTGGCGTTTAACGCCAGCCAGGGCACCTGGCTGGGCGTTAAACGCCCAAAAAGGGGAGCAAATGGGTGTTAAACGCCAGAATGGGTGCCATTCTGGGCGTTTAACGCCAGAAAGGTGGGGGGACCACATTTTTGTTTTCCACTCAAATTTTTTCAAACTTTCCTCTTTTTAACCATACTCTTCTACATAAATGCACTTCAACCTTTCACCATTCACTTTCAAATCTTCACAAATCAAAACCATTCTTCAAATCCATTTCAAATTAATCACAAATCTTCTTCAAAAACTCACCCTTTTCTCAATGTCTTTTCAAATCTTCTCAAATCTCCTTTCAAATTTTTATTTTTTTCGAAAATCTCTCCTTCCCCCCCTTATAAATTCACGTTTGGAACCCCCCCTTTTTGCCCACACCATTCGAATTTCCTCTTCCTCCCCCTCTCTTCTCTCTTTTATTTTGCTTGAGGACAAGCAAACCTCTAAGTTTGGTGTGCTTTTCCGTGATCACTAAGCCAAAATTCATCAATATCATGGCTCCTAAGGGAAAACAAACCATTTTAAGAGGCAAGAAAGAGAATAATCCAAAGAATCTTTGGAATGAAGAGAAGTTCTTAACCAAAGAACATGAAGACCATTATCATAAAATAATGGGTCTGAGGTCAGTGATCCCGGAAGTTAAATTTGATCTGAAAGAAGATGAATATCAGGGGATCCAAGAGCAAATTCGAAACAGAGGATGGGAAGTTCTAACCAATCCTGAAACAAAGGTTGGAAGGAACATGGTTCAGGAATTCTACTCAAATCTGTGGCTAACAGATAAGCAGAGAATGACTGGAACTGCTTACCATACCTACAGAACCATGGTCAGAGGGAAAGTTATATACTTTCATCTGGACAAAATAAGAGAAATCTTCAAGTTGCCTCAACTGCAAGATGATCCTGATTCCTTTAATAGGAGGATGGTGAGAGTAGATAAGGGGTTGGATCAAGTTCTAGAGGACATATGCCTCCCTGGAACTAAGTGGATAACCAATTCTAAGGGTGTCCCAAACCAACTCAAGAGGGGAGACCTCAAACCAATTACAAGAGGTTGGCTAGACTTCATTGGGCGTTCCATATTGCCCACTAGCAACCGTTCTGAGGTCACCATCAAGAGAGCAGTGATGATTCATTGCATTATGCTTGGAAAAGAAGTGGAGGTGCATCATGTGATTGCTTGTGAGATCTACACAATTGCAAATAAGAATTCCACTGAAGCCAAATTGGCTTATCCAAGCTTGATTTCCTTGCTCTGTAAAGAGGCTGGGGTGAAGATGGGAGTAGATGAGTTCATACCCATTGAACACCCAATCACCAAGAAGTCAATGGAAGGACAAGTGCAAGACAACTCCATCAAGAGGAGGGCGCAGGAATTCCTCCCTGAATTTCCAAGAATTGACTACTGGTCCAACCTAGAAGCATCTATTAACAAGTTGCAAGAGACAATGGAGCAAATGAAGGAAGAACAGCAGAATCAGAACTGCATGCTCTGCAAATTGCTGAAGGAACAAGAGAAGCAGGGGCGTGAAATTCAAGAGATGAAACGCCAAAAGTTCTCCTCTCAAGCTGAGGGAGCATCCACTTCTCAAAATCAAGGTTGTTGAGTCCTAACTCTGTGAAAACCTCTATCATTAGAAGCCTATGTTTGCGTTTTTTTTTTGTTTTATTTTCTATTTATAATTTTTTTAGTTAGTTTCATCTTATATCTATATTTGAGCCTTGTTCCTAGTTCATAATTAATAAAATTTATGCCTTAAAGTTATAAATGTCCTATGAATCCATCACTTCTCTTAAAAGAAAAATGCTTTAATCACAAAAGAACAAGAAGTACAGGGTTTCGAAATTTATCTCTGAAACTAGTTAAATTAGTTTGATGTGGTGACAATACTTTTTGTTTTCTGAATGAATGCTTGAACAGTGCATATGTCTTTTGAATTTGTTGCTTTGAGAATGTTAAAATTGTTGGCTCTTGAAAGAATGAGGAGAAAGAGAACTGTTATTGAGGATCTGAAAAATCATCAAATTGATTCTTGAAGCAAGAAAAGCAGTGAAAAAAAAAAATTTTCGAAAAAAGAAAAAAAAAGAGAAAAAAAAAGAGAAAAAGAAAGGAATAAAGTTGTGATCCAAGGCAAAAGAGTGTGCTTAAGAACCCTGGACACCTCTAATTGGGGACTTTAGCAAAGCTGAGTCACAATCTAAAGAGGTTCACCCAATTATGTGTCTGTGGCATGTATGTATCCGGTGGTAATACTGGAAGACAGAGTGCTTTGGGCCACAGCCAAGACTCATACACTGGCCATGTTCAAGAATCAATATACTTAACTAGGAGAATCAATAACACTATCTGAGTTCTGAGTTCTTATAGATGCCAATCATTCTGAACTTCAAAGGATAGAGTGAGATGCCAAAACTGTTCGGAGGCAAAAAGCTACTAGTCCCGCTCATCTAATTGGAGCTATGTTTCTTTGATATTTTGGAGTCTATAGTATATTCTCTTCTTTTTATCCTATTTTGATTTTCAGTTGCTTGGGGACAAGCAACAATTTAAGTTTGGTGTTGTGATGAGCGGATAATTTGTATGCTTTTTGGCATTGTTTTTAGTATGTTTTTAATATCTTTTAGTTAGTTTTTAGTATATTTTTATTAGTTTTTAATTAAAATTCACTTTTCTGGACTTTACTATGAGTTTGTGTGTTTTTCTATGATTTCAGGTATTTTCTGACTGAAATTGAGGGTTCTGAGCAAAAATCTGATCCAGAGACTGAAAAGGACTGCAGATGCTGTTGGATTCTGACCTCCCTGCACTCAAAGTGGATTTTCTGGAGCTACAGAAGCCCAATTGGCGCGCTCTCAACGGCATTGGAAAGTAGACATCCTGGGCTTTCTAGCAATATATAATAGTTCATACTTTGCCCAAGATTTGATGGCCCAAACCGGCGCTCAAAGTCACCTACAGAAATTCCAGCGTTAAACGCCGGAACTGGCATAAAATTTGGAGTTAAACGCCCAAACTGGCATGGAAGCTGGCGTTTAACTCCAGAAAAGGTCTCTACACGAAATTCCTTCATTGCTCAGCCCAAGCACACACCAAGTGGGCCCGGAAGTGGATTTTTCTGTCATTTACTCATTTCTGTAAACCTTAGGATACTAGCTTTTACTACTTATAGGATCTTTTGACATTGTATCCGTACCTTATGACCTCATAACATTTTTTACACGTTTCTTTCCACAGTATGAGTCTCTAAACCCCATGGTTGGGGGTGAGGAGCTCTGCTGTGTCTTGATGGATTAATGCAATTACTACTGTTTCTTATTCAATCATGCTTGCTTCCACTCTAAGATAATACTTGTTCTTAATCCGGATGAATGTGATGATCCGTGACAATCATCATCATTCTCAACCATGAACATGTGCCTGACAACCACCTCTGTTCTATCTTAGATTGAGTAATTATCTCTTAGGTTCTTTAATCGGAATCTTCGTGGTATAAGCTAGAACTGATGGCGGCATTCAAGAGAATCCGGAAGGTCTAAACCTTGTCTGTGGTATTCTGAGTAGGATTCAATGACTGGATGACTGTGACGTGCTTCAAACTCCTGAGGGCGGGGCGTTAGTGACAGACGCAAAAGAATCACTGGATTCTATTCCGGCCTGATTGAGAACCGACAGATGAATTCCGCTATGCTGTGACAGAGCATATGCAATCGCTTTCACTGAGAGGATGGGAGGTAGCCACTGACAACGGTGAAACCCTACACACAGCTTGCCATGGAAGGAGACTTGCGTGTTTGAAGAAGAAGACAGTAGGAAAGCAGAGATTCGGAAGATGGAGCATCTCCAAAGCCTCAGCCTATTCTCCATTACTGCAGTACAAGTAACCATTTCATGTTATTTTGCTTTTGACAATCAATCCTGATAATTTCTGATATCCTGACTAAGATTTACAAGATAACCATAGCTTGCTTCAAGCCAACAATCTCCGTGGGATCGACCCTTGCTCACGCAAGGTATTACTTGGACAACCCAGTGCACTTGCTGGTTAGTTGTGCGGGATTGCAAAAGTGTTATTGCAATTTCGTGCACCAGGTACCTGGTTGGGCGTTTAACGCCCAAAAGGGTATAGTTTTGGGCGTTTCTGGGCGTTTAACGCCAGGATGGCACAAGGGGGAAGATTTTGTTTTTCAAATCAATTTTTTTCAAGTTTTCAAAGTTTTTCAAAATCAAATCTTTTTCAAATCAAATCTTTTCAATCAAATGTTTTCAAAATCAATTTCTTTCCTTTTTCAAAGATACTTGCTAACAATTAATGATTTGATTGAACATTTCAAGTATGTTGCCTTTTCTGTTGAGAAAGGTTTAATGTTTGAATCATATCTTTTCTTGTTAGGCAAGTCATTAATTTTTAAAATCAAATCTTTTTAAAATGTTTTTCAAATCATATCTTTTTAAAATTGTTTTCAAATCATATCTTTTTTTTTAAATTTGTTTTCAAATCATATCTTCTCAATCACATCTTTTTAAAACCAATCATATCTTCTTAACCACATCTTTTTCAAAGTAGTTTTCAATCAAATCTTTTTAACTTCTAATTTCAAAATCTTTTTCAAAAATCACTTGATTTCTTTTCCACTTTCATTTTCGAAAATCAATTAGTGTTTTTCAAAAATGTTTTCAAAAATCTTTACTTAATTTTCGAAAATCACTTCCCTTCTTCTCACATCCTTCTATTTATGGACTAACACTATCCCTTAATGCAAAATTCGAACTCCATCTTTTTTGATAAGTTTGAATTTTCTACTTCTGTCTTCTACTTTTCTTTTCCTCTGACACCTCAAGGAATCTCTATACTGTGACATAGAGGATTCCACATTTTCTTGTTCTCTTCTCTTTCATATGAGCAGGAGCAGAGACAAAGGCATTCTTGTTGAAGCTGACCCTGAACCTGAAAGGACCTTGAAGCGAAAGCTAAGAGAAGCTAAGGCACAATTCTCTATAGAGGACCTAACAGAAATCTTCAAAGAAGAAGAACCCATGGCAGCCAAAAACAACAACAATGCAAACAATGCAAGGAAGGTGCTGGGTGACTTTACTGCACCTACTCCCGACTTCTATGGGAGAAGCATCTCTATCCCTGCCATTGGAGCAAACAACTTTGAGCTTAAGCCTCAATTAGTTTCTCTAATGCAACAGAATTGCAAGTTTCATGGACTTCCATTGGAAGATCCTCATCAGTTTTTAGCTGAATTCTTGCAAATCTGTGACACTGTCAAGACTAATGGGGTAGACCCTGAGGTCTACAGACTTATGCTATTCCCTTTTGCTGTAAGAGACAGAGCTAGAATATGGTTGGACTCTCAACCTAAAGAAAGCCTGGACTCTTGGGAAAAGCTAGTCAATGCCTTCTTGGCAAAGTTCTTTCCACCTCAAAAATTGAGTAAGCTTAGAGTGGAAGTCCAAACCTTCAAACAGAAGGATGGAGAATCCCTCTATGAAGCTTGGGAAAGATACAAACAATTGATCAGAAAATGTCCTTCTGACATGCTTTCTGAATGGAGCATCATAGGTATTTTCTATGATGGTCTCTCTGAACTATCCAAGATGTCTTTGGATAGCTCTGCTGGAGGATCTCTTCATTTGAAGAAGACGCCTACAGAAGCTCAAGAGCTAATTGAAATGGTTGCAAATAACCAATTCATGTACACTTCTGAAAGGAATCCTGTGAACAATGGGACCAATCAGAAGAAAGGAGTTCTTGAGATTGATACTCTGAATGCCATTCTGGCTCAGAACAAGATATTGACTCAACAAGTCAATTTGATCTCTCAAAGTCTGTCTGGAATGTAAAATGCACCAAGCAGTACTAAGGATGCTTCATCTAAAGAAGAAGCCTATGATCCTGAGAACCCTTCAATGGAAGAGGTGAATTACCTAGGAGAACCCTATGGAAACACCTATAATTCTTCATGGAGAAATCACCCAAATTTCTCATGGAAAAATCAAGAAAGACCTCAACAAGGTTTTAACAACAATAATGGTGGAAGAAACAGGTTTAGCAATGGCAAGCCTTCTCCATCATCTTCTCAGCAACAGACAGAGCATTCTAAGCAGAACCCCTCTGACTTAGCAACTATGGTCTCTGATCTAATCAAAACCACTCAAAGTTTCATAACTGAAACAAGGTCCTCCATTAGGAATTTGGAGGCACAAGTGGGACAGCTGAGCAAGAAAGTTACTGAACTCCCTCCTAGTACTCTCCCAAGCAACACAGAAGAAAATCCAAAAGCAGAGTGCAAGGCCATCAACATGGCCGAATTTGGAGAGGAAGGAGAGGAAGTGAACGCCACTGAGGAAGACCTCAGTGGGCGTGCACTGACCTCCATTGAGTTCCCCAATGAGGAACCACGGGAATCTGAGGCTCAAAATGAGACCATAGAGATTCCATTGGACTTACTTCTGCCTTTCATGAGCTCTGATGAGTATTCTTCCTCTGAAGAGGATGAGTATGTCACTGAAGAGCAAGTTGCTAAATACCTTGGAGCAATCATGAAGCTAAATGACAAGTTATTTGGAAATGAGACTTGGGAGAATGAACCTCCTTTGCTCACCAAAGAACTGGATGACTTGTCTAGGCAGAAATTACCTCAAAAGAGACAAGATCCTGGGAAATTTTCAATACCTTGTACCATAGGCAACATGACCTTCAAGAAGACTCTGTGTGACTTAGGGTCAAGTGTAAACCTCATGCCCCTCTCTGTAATGGAGAAGCTAGGGATCTTTGAGGTACAAGCTGCAAGAATCTCATTAGAGATGGCAGACAACTCAAGAAAACAAGCTCATGGACTTATAGAGGATGTTTTGGTGAAGATTGAAGACCATTACATCCCTGCTGATTTCATAGTCCTAGATACTGGGAAGTGCATGGATGAAACCATCATCCTTGGCAGACCCTTCCTAGCCACAGCAAAGGCTGTGATTGATGTTGATAGAGGCGAGCTGATCATTCAAGTGAATGAAGAATCCTTTGTGTTTAAGGCTCAAGGATATCCCTCTGTCACCATGGAGAGGAAGCATGAAGAGCTTCTCTCAAATCAGAGTCAAATAGAGCCCCCACAGTCAAACTCTAAGTTTGGTGTTGGGAGGCCACAACCAAACTCTAAGTTTGGTCTTGAACCCCCACATTCAAACTCTAAGTTTGGTGTTAGGAGGTTCCAACATTGCTCTGAGAAAATGTGAGGCTCCATGAGAGCCATCTGTCAAGCTACTGACATTAAAGAAGCGCTTGTTGGGAGGCAACCCAATGTTATATTTTATCTATTTTCTTTTGTTATTTTATGTTTTTTGTAGGTTGATGATCATGAGAAGTCACAAAATCAATTGAAAAAGCAAAAACAGAATGAAAAACAGGAAGAAAAACAGCACACCCTGGAGGAAGAACTTACTGGCGTTTAAACGCCAGTAAGGCTAGCAGGTGGGCGTTTAACGCCCAATCTGGCACCATTCTGGGCGTTTAACGCCAGAAAGGGGCACCAGACTGGCGTTAAACGCCAGAAAAGGGCAAGAACCTGGCGTTAAATGCCAGGAATGGGCACTAGCCCGGCGTTTAACGCCAGAAATGGCTCAAAACGTGATTTTGAATGCCATTTGGTGCGGGGATGACTTTTCCTTGACACCACAGGATCTGTGGACCCCACAGGATCCCCACCAACCCCACCACTCTCTCTCTCTTCTTCACCCATTCACCAATCACCTCAACTCCTCTTCCCCAAAAAACCCTTCACCTATCAAATCCATTCTTCCTCTTCACCACTCACATCCATCCTTCATAAAACCCCACCTACCTCACCATTCAAATTCAAACCACTTTCCCACCCAAACCCACCCTCACTTGACCGAACCATGACCCCCCCTTCTCCTATATATACCCTTCTTCACCCCTTCATTTTCACACAACCTAAACACCACTTCTCCCCCTCTTTGGCCGAACACAAAAGCCATTCCCTTCTTCCTCATTTCTTCTTCTTCTACTCTCTTCTTTCTTCTTTTGCTCGAGGACGAGCAAACCTTTTAAGTTTGGTGTGGTAAAAGCGTTGCTTTTTCGTTTTTCCATAACCATTTATGGCATCCAAGGCCGGAGAAACCTCTAGAAAGAGGAAAGGGAAGGCAAAAGCTTCTACCTCCGAGTCATGGGAGATGGAAAGATTCATCTCAAGGGTGCATCAAGACCACTTCTATGAAGTTGTGGCCATGAAGAAGGGTCAACTTTGATCAAAGGTTGGACCAAGTCCTCACAGACATTTGTGAAGAGGGCGCTCAATGGAAGAGAGATTCAAGAGGGAAGCCGGTTCAACTGAGAAGGCATGACCTCAAGCCCATCACTAAGAAAAGGATGGAGCAAACAAGAGATCCCACTCATCATGAAATCCCTAAGATACCTCAAGGGATGCACTTTCCTCCACAAAACTATTGGGAGCAACTGAACACCTCCCTAGGAGAACTGAGTTCCAACATGGGACAACTAAGGGTGGAGCATCAAGAACACTCCATCATCCTCCATGAAATTAGAGAAGATCAAAGAATCATGAGAGAGGAGCAACAAAGACAAGGAAGAGACATTGAGGAGCTCAAGCACTCCATAGGATCTTCAAGAGGAAGAAAGAGCCGCCATCACTAAGGTGGACCCGTTCTTTAATCTCCTTGTTCTTTATTTTATGTTTTTCGAAAATTAGTGCTTATGTTTATCCATGTTTGTGTCTTATGATCATTAGTGTCTTAGTGTCTATGCCTTAAAGTTATGAATGTCCTATGAATCCATCACCTTTCTTAAATGAAAACTATTTTTATTACAAAAGAACAAGAAGTACAGGATTTTGAATTCATCTTTAAAACTAGCTTAATTAGTTTGATGTGGTGACAATACTTTTTGTTTTCTGAATGTATGATTGAACAGTGCATATGTCTTTTGAATTTGTTGTTCATGAATGTTAAAATTGTTGGCTCTTGAAAGAATGATGAAAAAGGAGACATGTTACTGAGGATCTGAAAAATCATAAAAATGATTCTTGAAGCAAGAAAAAGCAGTGAATACAAAAAAAAAGGAGAAAAAAAAAGGGAGAAAGAAAAAGAAAAGAAAAAGAAAGAAATAAAGTTGTGATCCAAGGCAAAAAGAGTGTGCTTAAGAACCCTGGACACCTCTAATTGGGGACTTCAGCAAAGCTGAGTCACAATCTGAAAAGGTTCACCCAATTATGTGTCTGTGGCATGTATGTATCCGGTGGTAATACTGGAAGACAGAGAGCTTTGGGCCACGGCCAAGACTCAATAAGTAGCTGTGTTCAAGAATCATCATACTTAACTAGGAGAATCAATAACACTATCTAGATTCTGAGTTCCTAAAGAAGCCAATCATTCTGAATTTCAAAGGATAAAGTGAGATGCCAAAACTGTTTGGAGGCAAAAAGCTACTTGTCCCGCTCATCTAATTTGGAGCTAAGTTTCATTGATAATTTGGAGTCTATAGTATATTCTCTTCTTTTTATCTTATTTGATTTTCAGTTGCTTGGGGACAAGCAACAATTTAAGTTTGGTGTTGTGATGAGCGGATAATTTGTACCCTTTTTGGCATTGTTTTTAGTATGTTTTTAGTAGGATTTAGTTAGTTTTTAGTATATTTTTATTAGTTTTTAGTTAAAATTCACTTTTCTGGACTTTACTATGAGTTTGTGTGTTTTTCTGTGATTTCAGGTATTTTCTGGCTGAAATTGAGGGACCTGAGCAAAAATCTGATTCAGAGACTGAAAAGGACTGCAGATGCTGTTGGATTCTGACCTCCCTGCACTCGAAGTGGATTTTCTGGAGCTACAGAAGCCCAATTGGAAAGTAGACATCCTGGGCTTTCCAGCAATATATGATAGTCCATACTTTGCCCAAGATTTGATGGCCCAAACCGGCGTTCAAAGTCACCCTCAGAAATCCCAGCGTTAAACGCCGGAACTGGCACCTGAATGGGAGTTAAATGCCCAAACTGGCATAAAAGCTGGCGTTTAACTCCAAGAAAAGTCTCTACACGAAAATGCTTCATTGCTCAGCCCAAGCACACACCAAGTGGGCCCGGAAGTGGATTTTTATGTCATTTACTCATCTTTGTAAACCTTAGGCTACTAGTTTCTTATAAATAGGACCTTTTACTATTGTATTTTCATTTTTGGACATCTAGTTCTTAGATCATTAGGAGGCTGGCCATTCGGCCATGCCTAGACCTTGTTCTTATGTATTTTCAACGGTGGAGTTTCTACACACCATAGATTAAGGTGTGGAGCTCTGCTGTACCTCGAGTATTAATGCAATTACTATTGTTCTTCCATTCAATTCCGCTTGTTCTTGTTCTAAGATATCACTTGTTCTTCAACTTGATGAATGTGATGATCCGTGACACTCATCATCATTCTCACTTATGAACAAGGTGACTGACAACCACTTTTGTTCTACAAGCAACCAAGGCTCTAGTGAATATCTCTTGGATTCCTGATTGCACGATGCATGGTTGATTGCCTGACAACCGAGTGCTCGCCTGACAAACGAGCCAACCATTCCGTGAGATCAGAGTCTTCGTGGTATAGGCGAGAACAGATGGCGGCATTCAAGAGAATCCGGAAGGTCTAAACCTTGTCTGTGGTATTCTGAGTAGGATTCAATGATTGAATGACTGTGACGTGCTTCAAACTCCTAGCAGGCGGGGCGTTAGTGACAGACGCAAAAGAATCGATGGATTCTATTCCGGCCTGACCGAGAACCGACAGCTGAATTTCGCGTGTTGTGACAGAGCATTTGCAAACGTTTTCACTGAGAGGATGGGAGGTAGCCATTGACAACGGTGAAACCCTACACAAGCTTGCCATGGAAAGGAATAAGAAGGATTGGATGAAGACAGCAGGAAAGCAGAGAGACGGAAGGGAAGGCATCTTCATGCGCTTATCTGAAGTTCCTACCAATGAATTACATAAGTATCTCTATCTTTATCTTTTATGTTATTTTCGTTCATCACCATATCCATTTGAGTCTGCCTGACTAAGATTTACAAGATGACCATAGCTTGCTTCATACTAACAATCTCCGTGGGATCGACCCTTACTCGCGTAAGGTTTATTACTTGGACGACCCAGTGCACTTGCTGGTTAGTTGTGCGAAGTTGTGTAATACCATGGAATTGAGCTACCAAGTTTTTGGAGTTCATGACCGGGGATTATGAGAGTTGTGAAAAAGTATTGTTCACAATTTCGCGCACCACCTCACCAAGAAGATGGAGAGAAACCAAGTGGCAGCAATCACCACCTCCTCAACAACCCAAGAAGGAGTTGAAAAAGAGGCAGAGGGTAACCTTGAGCAAGCCAACTACATTGGGAATTCACCTAGACAGAACCATGATCCATACTCCAAGACATACAACCCTGGATGGAGGAACCACCCAAACTTTGGGTGGGGGAATCAGCAAGATCAAAGCCAAGACTAGAGACGTTACAACTCCAACAATAATGCAGCCCATCAACAATTCACACAGAGGACATATCAACACCCCCACAACAACACTTCTCCACACCCATATCAAAACCAAAACAACACCTCTCATCCTTCCACCTCTAATCCCAATCTACCATCAATTGATGACAGACTCTCTAAGCTTGAAACCTTACTTGAAGGAATATGCCAAGAGATTCAAGAAAATAAGGTGTTCAAAGAGGAGGTGCGAGCCAATATTAAGAACCAGGGAGAGACCATTAGGAAGCTGGAATTCCAGGTGGGATATTTAGCTGAGAAGATTCCCAAACCTACTGATAGCTTCCCAAGTGACACGGAGAAAAACCCCAAAGGAGAAGCAAAGAAAGTAAGATGGGAAGATTGCAAAATGGTCACTACAAGTGATCAAGAGATTGAAGACAAGCAAGGCAAAATGTGCAAACAACCTGAAGACAACTCAACAAAGGAGGAGGATAGAGATCACCAAGAACCAGAAATCTCACAACAAGAGCTGCTGAAGCTCTATGCACCCTTCCCTCAACTGCTCAATGGTGCTGTGGGAAAGAGAATATACTCAAGGTTCCTAGACTTGTTTGCATCTCTGCATGTGAACGTACCATTCATCAAGGCCATCCAACAAATGCCTGCATTCATCAAGTATATGAAGGAACTTCTTCCCAGGAAAAGCTCAATCAAAGGAGGCCAGACTATAGTAATGAATAAGGAATGCAGTGCCCTTATTCAACCTGAGTTGCCTACAAAAAGAAGAGACCCAGGGAGTTTTCACATCCCCTGTGCCATAGGGGAAACAATGTTTGATAGAGCACTCTGTGATTTGGGGGCAAGCATCAACTTACTGCCCCTACCCCTGGCGAAGAGGCTGCAGATCAATGAGATAATGTCCACAGATGTAGTCATCAGACTGGCTGACAAGACTCAAAAGCAAGCAATAGGAGTGGTGGAAAATGTATTGCTAAAGGTTGGGAAATACTTTCTCCCAACAGACTTTGTCATCCTGGATATGGAAGAGAGTCACACTCACCCAATCATATTGGGAAGACCCTTCCTAGCTACGGCCAGAGCACTCATAGATGTGGAGAAAGGGGAGCTAATATTGAGGATCCATGATGAACGGCTCAGCTTTAATGTCTTCAAACTCTCACAAGAAGCAGACCAAGAGCACAAGGAACCAAGCAAAGATCGTAATGAGATGCTGAAGGAGGAAGCAAGCACTGAAGCACACCCAACCTATCTGGAGACCCCTTTGGTTGATAAACAAGGAAAACAGCAACTACCACATTTCAAGGAAAAGTTGGAAGAACCTAAACCTCTAGAGGCATGTGAAGACAACATCACAACCCCCTTAGAAAAAGAAGTCATCAAGAGCAAGGCAATATCAAAGGACACAAGGAAGAAGGTACCAAGAAAGTGGAGGAACAAAAAGATCCCTACGGAAGACTTCTCTCCAGGAGATAGAGTGATCTCAGCTTACTTCCCAGATATCCCCCCTAATCTCCCCATTATACCATCTCAGTTACCTAACGTCTTCACAATCAACAGAGTTCTTTCCCTGGAACATGTAGAGATCATTGATACAACCAATGGATACAAGTCCACAGCGAGAGGGGAGGACTTCAAGCATTACCAACCACCCTGATGAGGGAGAAACGTCAAGCTAGTGACGCTAAAGAAGCGCTTCATGGGAGGCAACCCATGTTTTATATGCTTTTAGAATATAGTGAATAAGTCAACATTTATGAATTCCAACCCAAACTTGACAAACACTTGGTAAAAACCTTATTGTGCAGTATATAGTGAGAAACAAGTTTGGTGTTCAAAGCAAACCAAGATGCATGCTAGTCTTGGGAGCTTTGAACAAAAATTTTCATCACAGTGCTCCAAACTAAGTTTGGTGTCACCCCAAGGTGCCACCAATGTGCATATAAAGACACATAGTTAGTTAGTTAGTTGGAGTTCATAAATGAACAATCTAATCTTTTCTTTTCTTTACCGTAAAATTTCAATTGTCTTTGGTTTGATATTATTCTCACCTTTCTTATTTTGTCTTTATAGGGAAAAGAAAAGGAGCATTGATGGGGATAGATAGGACAACCAAACAAAGAAAGTTCGGACACCACAAAAGGAGGGACTACACACTTGTTCTAAAAAGGGAATACATTGGAAAATGTTGCCATGCAACATTGGAAAAATGGGACACCTAAAAGACCGAGCAATCTCCATCATAAAGTGATAATCCTTGTCTTTTATCCATGCATAACCCTAACCGTCCATCAAGTAACCACTCCATCATCCACACCCTCCATTCTCTCACAACTTCCATATATAAAGAATCCTTGTTCCGTGCCCACATTCATTGTCATAACCCAATCTTCACAACTCTTCATTTCGGCACAAGACACTCCCTCTCACAGTACAAACATTTCCCCCTCACCCGCTTCATTGCAATAAAACCCTAAACAACCAAAAGTCTCACACCCTTACCACCTTCACACAACTTTCATTCATGGCTTCTTCAAGTTCTAAACGAAGGAAGGGAAAAGAACCCATGGAGCAACACCCATATGATGAAAAGAGATTTAAAAGCTTGTATCATGCATTGCAATACGGGTGGATGGTTGACAAGGAAATCATTTATGAGCTGGGATTTCAAGTGAAGAAAACTGAGTGTCCAGAAATCACAGAGAAAGTAGAAAAGAGAAGATGGGAGCTCCTCACTGATCCGGTCATTAAGGTGAATGCAAACCTCATAAGAGAATTTTATGCGAATGCGGTCCGATATGATAAGAAAGATGAGTCATATACAAGCTTTGTGAGAGGAAAGATGGTGGATTTTGGTCCCATGAGTGTCATGAGGGCACTGAAGCTACGGTCTATACCGTTTGAAGAAGAAAGTTATCACTCAAGATTGGACAACAACCCCAATTATGACCAGATTTTACGAGACATTTGTGTACCCGGAGCTGACTGGGAAAGGTCTGCGGGAAAGAAACCAAAGTTCATCAAGAGAACAGATCTCACTCCTGAAGCCAAGGGGTGGTTTGAGCTAGTGAGAAGGTCTATTCTCCCAGCTGCAAACAACTCGGAGGTGAATGTCAAGAGAGCCACAATGGTGCACTGTATACTGAAGGGAGGAGAAATCAAGGTTCATGAACTCATAGCTGAAGGTATTAGAAAGATGGCAGAGAAAAGCGACTCAAGAGGAACGTTAGGTTACCCCAGCACTATTTACCGAATATGCAAGAAAGCTGGGGTGGTTTTTGAAGATGAGGAACCCGTGTGGATAAAGGAAGGAATTCCAATAACGGTCCGAAGGATGAATTCTGCCGCATCCCCCATGCCTCAACAGAAGCAAAGGAAGAGGACAGCCCCTCATGTAGTGGAAGGACAAGTCTTAGAGGGGCAAGCACTAGAGACCTTGGACATGCACCAATTGCAGGAAGCCATTGATGGCTTGTCTAGACAGTATTTGGAAAGCCAAGGAGCACAGAAAGAGCTTCAACTACAGATGATGGGGCAGCAAGAGGAAACACTCTCAAGATGGATGGTGGACCAAATTGTGATCCATATTCTTTAAGTTGTACTCCTTGTAAAATTATGGAATTTGAAATTGGCACGAGTGAACACAACTCCGTTCAACTAACCAGCAAGTGTACTGGGTCGTCCAAGTAATAAACCTTACGTGAGTAAGGGTCGATCCCACAGAGATTGTTAGTATGAAGCAAGCTATGGTCACCTTGTAAATCTCAGTTAGGCAGATTAAATTTGTTTATGGTTTCGAAAATTAATAATAAAAAGAAGAAATAATAAAAGGGATAGGATACTTATGTAGATTCATTGGTGGGAATTTCAGATAAGCGTATGGAGAGACTGTATGGCTCAAGGACGCCTACTTTCCTACTGCTTCAACTCAATCCTTCTTACTCCTTTCCATGGCAAGCTGTGTATAGGGGTTCACCGTTCGACGATGGCAACTTTCAATCCTCTCGGGAAAATGGTCCTCTGCGGCTGTCACTCGCATGGCTAATCATCTGGAGGCATCACCTGGCCGAAGGCTACATCCCATCCTCACAGTGAAAACTACGCTCACGCGCTCTGTCACAGCACGGCTAATCACTGGTTGGTTCCCGCGCCTACTGGAATAGAATCCCTTGATTCTTTTGCTTCTGTCACTAACGCCCAGCACTTGCGAGTATGAAGCACGTCACAGTAATTCATTACCGGAATCCTACTCGGAATACCACAGACAAGGTTAGACTTTCCGGATTCCCAGGATCCTACTCGGAATACCACAGACAAGGTGAGACTTTCCGGATCCTCATAAATGCCGCCATCTATCTAGCTTATACCACGAAGATTCTGTTGGGGAATCTAAGAGATACACATTCAAGCTCTGTTGCATGTAGAACGGAAGTGGTTGTCAATCACGCGCGTTCATAGGTGAGAATGATAATGAGGGTCATATAATCATCACATTCATCATGTTCTTAGGTGCGAATGAATATCTTGGAATAAGAATAAGATAGAATTGAATAAAAGAAACTAGAATTGCATTAATACTTGAGGTACAGCAGAGCTCCACACCCTTAATCTATGGTGTGTAGAAACTCCACCGTTGAAAATACATAAGAAAAAGGTTCAGGCATGGCCGAATGGCCAGTCCCCTAAAACGTGATCAATAGCCTCTTAGGATGAAGAATAAAACAAAACTGAGACCAAAGATGTCTAATACAATAGTAAGAGGTCCTATATATACTAGACTAGCTACTAGGGTTTACATGAGTAAGTAATTGATGCATAAATCCACTTCCGGGGCCCACTTGGTGTATGTTTGGGCTGAGCTTGATCAATCCACAAGCTGAGGCTTCTCTTGGAGTTGAACTCCGGGTTATGACGTGTTTTGGGCGTTCAACTTCGGATCATGACGTTTTTCTGGCGTTTAACTCCAGATAGCAGCATGTACTTGGCGTTCAACGCCAAGTTACGTCGTCAATTTCCGAATAAAGTGTGGACTATTATATATTGCTGGAAAGCCCTGGATGTCTACTTTTTCCAACGCCGTTGAGAGCGCACCAATTGGAGTTCTGTAGCTCCAGAAAATCCATTTTGAGTGCAGGGAGGTCAGATTCCAACAGCATCAGCAGTCCTTTTGTCAGCCTTTTTCAGAGTTTTGCTCAAATCCCTCAATTTCAGCCAGAAATTACCTGAAATCACAGAAAAACACACAAACTCATAGTAAAGTCCAGAAATGTGAATTTAACATAAAAACTAATGAAAACATCCCTAAAAGTAGCTTGAACTTACTAAAAACTACCTAAAAACAATGCCAAAAAGCGTATAAATTATCCGCTCATCACAACACCAAACTTAAATTGTTGCTTGTCCCCAAGCAACTGAAAATCAAATAGGATAAAAAGAAGAGAATATACTATAAATTTCAGAATATCAATGAATATTAATTATAATTAGATGAGCGGGACTTGTAGCTTTTTGCTTCTGAACAGTTTTGGCATCTCACTTTTTCCTTTGAAGTTTAGAATGATTGGCTTCTCTAGGAACTTAGAATTTCGGATGATGTTATTGACTTTCCTAGTTAAGCATGTTGATTCTTGAACACAGCTACTTATGAGTCTTGGCTGTGGCCCTAAGCACTTTGTTTTCCAGTATTACCACCGGATACATAAATGCCACAGACACATGACTGGGTGAACCTTTTCAGATTGTGACTCAGCTTTGCTAGAGTCCCCAGTTAGTGGTGTCCAGAGCTCTTAAGCACACTCTTTTGCTTTGGATCACGACTTTAACCACTCAGTCTCAAGCTTTTCACTTGGACCTTTCATGACACAAGCACATGGTTAGGGACAGCTTGATTTAGCCGCTTAGGCCTGGATTTAATTTCCTTGGGCCCTCCTATCCATTGATGCTCAAAGCCTTGGATCCTTTTTACCCTTGCCTTTTGGTTTTAAGGGCTATTGGCTTTTTCTGCTTGCTTTTTCTTTTTCTTTCTATATTTTTTTTTCGCCACTTTTTTTTTTCGCAAGCTTTTGCTATTCACTGCTTTTTCTTTCTTCAAGAATCAATTTCATGATTTTTCAGATTATCAATAACATTTCTCCTTGTTCATCATTCTTTCAAGAGCCAACAATTTTAACATTCATAAACAACAAGATCAAAAGACATATGCACTGTTCAAGCATTCATTCAGAAAACAAAAAGTGTTGTCACCACATCAATATAATTAAATTAAATTCAAGGATAAATTCGAAATTCATGTACTTCTAGTTCTTTTGAATTAAAACATTTTTCATTTAAGAGAGGTGAAGGATTAATGGATTTTATTCATAGCTTTAAGGCATGGTTACATACTAATGATCATGAAATAAAGACACAAAACATAGATAAACACAATATTAAAAACCGAAAAGCAGAAAGAAATAAGAACAAGGAATGAGTCCACCTTAGTGGCGTCTTCTTCTTGAAGGACCAATGATGTTCTTAAGCTCTTCTATGTCCCTTCCTTGCCTTTGTTGCTCCTCCCTCATTGCTCTTTGATCTTCTCTTATTTCTTGAAGAATGATGGAGTGCTCATGATGTTCCACCCTTAATTGTTCCACATTGTGGTTTAAATCTTCTAAGGAGGTGTTGAGTTGCTCCCAATAGTTGTTGGGAGGAAAGTGCATCCCTTGAGGCATCTCAGGGATTTCTTGATGATGAGCTTCCTCATGCATCTCTTGAGAACCGTGAGGGGCTTCTCTTGCTTGCTCCATCCTCTTCTTGGTGATGGGCTTATCCTCTTCAATGAGGATGTCTCCTTCTATGATAACTCCAGCTGAGTAACACAGATGGCAAATAAGGTGAGGAAAAGCTAGCCGTGCCATAGGTGAGGGCTTGTCGGCTATTTTGTAGATTTCATTGGAGATGACCTCATGAACTTCTACTTCCTCTCCAATCATGATGGCATGAATCATGATGGCCCGATCCACAGTAACTTCAGATCGGTTGCTAGTAGGAATGATGGAGCGTTGAATGAACTCCAACCATCCTCTAGCCACAGGCTTGAGGTCCAGTCTTCTTAGTTGGACTGGCTTGCCTTTGGAGTCTCTCCTCCACTGAGCTCCTTCCACACAAATGTCCATAAGAACTTGGGCCAACCTTTGATCAAAGTTGACCCTTCTAGTGTAGGGGCGTTCATCTCCTTGCATCATGGGCAAGTGAAACGCCAACCTCACATTTTTCGGACTAAAATCCAAGTATTTCCTCGGAACCATTGTGAGATAGTTCTTTGGACTCGGGTTCATACCTTGATCATGGTTTCTAGTGATCCATGCATTGGCATAGAACTCTTGAACCATTAAGATTCCGACTTGTTGCATGGGGTTGGTTAGGACTTCCCAACCTCTTCTTCGGACTTCATGTCGGATCTCCGGATACTCATTTTTCTTGAGCTTGAAAGGGACCTCAGGGATCACTTTCTTCTTTGCCACAACATCATAGAAGTGGTCTTGATGGCTCTTGGAGATGAATCTTTCCATCTCCCATGACTCGGAGGTGGAAGCTTTTGTCTTCCCTTTTCCTTTTCTAGAGGATACTCCGGTCTTAGGTGCCATTGATGGTAATGGAAAAACAAAAAGCTTGTGCTTTTACCACACCAAACTTAAAATATTGCTCGCCCTCGAGCAAGAGAAGAAAGAAGAGAAGAAGAAGAAGAAGAAAATATGGTAGAGAGGGAGAGAGGTAGGTTCGGCTTAGGTGAAGAAGGAGGGGTTGTGTTGTGTGAAAATGAAGTAGAATGGAAGGGTATTTATAGGGAAAGGGGGGGAGGTATGTTCGGCCATTTGGGTGGTAATGGGAGGGAAATTGGTTTGAATTTTTGAAGGTAGGTGAGGTTTATGGGGAAGAGTGGATGGGTGTGAGTGGTGAATGGGGTAATTGGGAAGAGGAATTGAGGTGATTGGTGAAAGGTGTTGGGAAGTGTGACATGGGGAAGAGTGAATTTGGATTAGGAGAGTGTGATTAGGATTAAAATGTAAGGTGGGAATATGTTAGGTGGGGATCCTGTGGGGTCCGCAAATCCTGAGGTGATCCTGTGGGGTCCACAGATCCTGAGGTGTCAAGGAATTCCATCCCTGCACCAAATAGGCATGTAAAATGCCTTCGTGCATCATTCTGGCGTTTAAACGCCCATTGGTGCACGTTCTGGGCGTTCAACGCTGATGAGCGGATAATTTGTACGCTTTTTGGCATTGTTTTTAGTATGTTTTTGATATGATCTAGTTAGTTTTTAGTATATTTTTATTAGTTTTTAGTTAAAATTCACTTTTCTGGACTTTACTATGAGTTTGTGTGTTTTTCTGTGATTTCAGGTATTTTCTGGCTGAAATTGAGGGACCTGAGCAAAAATCTGATTCAGAGACTAAAAAGGACTGCAGATGCTGTTGGATTCTGACCTCCCTGCACTCGAAGTGGATTTTCTGGAGCTACAGAAGCCCAATTGGCGCGCTCTCAACGGCGTTGGAAAGTAGACATCCTGGGCTTTCCAGCAATATATGATAGTCCATACTTTGCCCAATATTTGATGGCCCAAACCGGCGTTCAAAGTCACCTCAAGAAATTCCAGCGTTAAACGCCGGAACTGGCACCTAAATGGGAGTTAAACGCCCAAACTGGCATAAAAGCTGGCGTTTAACTCCAAGAAGAGTCTCTACACGAAATTACTTCATTGCTCAGCCCAAGCACACACCAAGTGGGCCCGGAAGTGGATTTTTATGTCATTTACTCATCTCTGTACACCCTAGGCTACTAGTTCTCTATATATAGGACCTTTTACTATTGTATTTTAATCTTTTGGACATCTAGTTCTTAGATCAGATCTGGGTTCTTCTGGTTCCCTCTCTGGGGCCGAAACCAATGATCACTCTTGTTCTTATGTATTTTCAACGGTGGAGTTTCTACACACCATAGATTAAGGTGTGGAGCTCTGCTGTACCTCGAGTATTAATGCAATTACTATTGTTCTTCTATTCAATTCCGCTTGTTCTTTGTCCAAGATATCACTTGTTCTTCAACTTGATGAAGGTGATGATTGACGCCCATCACCATTCTCACCCATGAACAAAGTGACTGACAACCACTCTTGTTCTACAAGCATCTGAGGCTTAGTGAATATCTCTTGGATTCTTTAATCGGAATCTTCGTGGTATAGGCAGGACCTGATGGCGGCATTCAAGAGAATCTGGAAGGTCTAAACCTTGTCTGTGGTATTTTGAGTAGGATTCAATGACTGAATGACTGTGACGTGCTTCAAACCTGTAACCTACTGGGCGTTAGTGACAGACGCAAAAGAGGGATTCTATTCCGGTAGGGGAGGGAACCAAACCGGTGATTGGCAGTACTGTGACAGAGTGCGTGCATTAGCTTTCACTGCGAGGATGGGAGGTAGCCATTGACAACGGTGAAACCCTACACGAGCTTGCCATGGAAAGGAGTAAGAAGGATTGGATGAAGGCAGTAGGAAAGCAGAGAGACGGAAGGGAAGGCATCTTCATACGCTTGTCTGAAGCTCTCACACCAATGATATACATAAGTATCTCTATCTTTATCTTTACGTTTTATTCATCATCTATACCCATTTGAGTCTGCCTGACTGAGATGTACAAGGTGACCATAGCTTGCTTCATACCAACAATCTCCGTGGGATCGACCCTTACTCACGTAAGGTATTACTTGGACGACCCAGTGCACTTGCTGGTTAGTTGTGTGAAGTTGTAGTGATCACAATTTCGCGCACCAAACGCCCATGTAAAGCATGTTTCTGGCGTTGAACGCCAGTTTCATGCTTGTTACTGGCGTTCAGCGCCAGTTTTTCCTCTCTGGGCACATTCCTGGCGTTCAGTGCCAGAATATTGCTTGTTTCTGGCGTTCAGCGCCAGAATGGTGCTCTGTTCTGGCGTTGAACGCCAGCCAGATGCATCTTACTGGCGTTGAACGCCAGCCCGTGCGTCCTCCAGGGTGAGATTTTTTTCTTCTGCTGTTTTTGATTCTGTTTTTAATTTTTATGATTTTTTTGTGACTCCTCATGATCATGTACCTAATAAAACACAAAATAACAATAACATAAAAGTTGGATAAATAAAATTGGGCTGCCTCCCAACAAGCGCTTCTTTGATGTCAATAGCTTGACAGTGGCTCTCATGGAGCCACGAGGTGATCAGGTCAATGTTGTATAGTTGTCCACACCAAACTTAGAGTTTGGATATGGGATCTTAACACCAAACTTAGAGTTTGGTTGTGGCCTCACAACACCAAACTTAGAGTTTGACTGTGGGGGCTCTTCTTGACGCTGAACTGAGAGAAGCTCTTCATGCTTACTCTCTTCTGTCACAGAGGAATGGCCATGTGCCTTAAGCACAGGGTAGTCCCCATTCAATTGAAGGACTAACTCACCTCTGTTGACATCTATCACAGCTCCTGCTGTGGCTAGGAAAGGTCTTCCAAGGATGATGCAATCATCCTCTTCCTTCCTAGTGTCTAAGATTATAAAATCAGCAGGGATGTAAAGGCCTTCAACCTTTACTAGCACGTCCTCTACTATTCCATAGGCTTGTCTCAATGACTTGTCTGCCAGTTGTAATGAGAACAAGGCAGGTTGTACCTTAATGATCCCCAGCTTCTCCATTACAGAGAGTGGCATAAGATTTATCCCTGACCCCAGATCACACAGAGCTTTTGCAAAGTTCATGGTGCCTATGGTGCAAGGTATTAAGAACTTGCTAGGATCTTGTTTCTTTTGAGGTAGAGTTTTCTGAATCCAAGAATCTAGTTCACTAATGAGCAAGGGAGGTTCACTTTCCCAAATTTCATTACCAAATAACTTGGCATTCAGCTTCATGATAGCTCCTAAGTATTGAGCAACTTGCTCTCCAGTCACATCTTCATCCTCTTCAGAGGAAGAATAGTCTTCAGAGCTCATGAATGGCAGAAGGAGATTTAATGGAATCTCTATGGTCTCTATATGAGCCTCAAATTCCTTTGGATCCTTAATAGGAAACTCCTTCTTGCTTGTGGGGCGTCCCAGGAGGTCTTCCTCACTAGGATTTTCGTCCTCTTCCTCCCTTGTGCATTCGGCCATATTGACTATGTCAATGGCTTTGCACTCTCCTTTTGGATTCTCTTCTGTATTACTTGGGAGAGTACTGGGAGGAGTTTCAATGACTTTCTTACTTAGCTGGCCCACTTGTGCCTCCAAATTTCTAATGGAGGATCTTGTTTCATTCATGAAACTGAAGGTGGCCTTTGACAGATCAGAGACTATATTGGCTAAATTAGAAGTGTTTTGCTCAGAATTTTCTGTCTGTTGCTGAGAAGATGATGGATATGGCTTACTATTACTCAGCCTATTGCGTCCACCATTGTTAAAACCTTGTTGAGGTTTTTGTTGATCCTTCCATGAGAAATTTGGATGATTTCTCCATGATGAGTTATAGGTGTTTCCATAAGGTTCACCCATGTAATTAACCTCTGCCATGGCAGGGTTCTCAGGATCATAAGCTTCTTCAGAAGCTGTCTCTCTACTACTGTTGGATGCATGTTGTCATCCATTCAGATTTTGAGAGATCATGTTGACCTGTTGAGTCAACACTTTGTTCTGAGGCAATATGGCATTCAGAGTATCAATTTCAAGAACTCCTTTCTTCTGAGGTATCCCATTATTCACGGCATTCCTCTCAGAGGTGTACATGAATTGGTTATTTGCAACCATGTCAATGAGTTCTTGAGCCTCTTCAGGCATTTTCTTCAGGTGAATAGATCCACCTGCAGAATGGTCCAATGACATTTTCGAAAATTCAGAGAGACCATAATAGAATATATCTAAAATGGTCCATTCTGAAAACATGTCAGATGGACATCTTTTGGTCAGCTGCTTGTATCTTTCCCAAGCTTCATAAAGGGATTCACCATCTTTTTGTTTGAAGGTTTGAACATCCACTCTCAGCTTGCTCAGCTTTTGAGGAGGAAAGAATTTGTCCAAGAAGGCAGTGACCAGCTTATCCCATGAGTCCAGGCTATCCTTGGGTTGTGAATCCAACCATATTCTAGCTCTGTCTCTTACAGCAAAAGGGAAAAGCATGAGTCTGTAGACTTCAGGATCAACCCCATTCGTCTTTACAGTCTCACAGATCTGCAAGAACTCAGTTAAAAACTGATAGGGATCTTCAGATGGAAGTCCATAAAACTTGCAGTTTTGTTGCATTAAGGCAACTAGCTGAGGTTTCAGCTCAAAGTTATTGGCTCCAATGGCAGGTATGGAGATGCTTCTTCCATCAAAATTGGACGTTGGCTTTGTGAAGTCACCAAGCATTCTCCTTGCATTATTATTATTTTCGGCTGCCATCTCCTTCTCTTGTTATAATGTTTCTGAAAGGTTACCTTTAGAATAATTTAATTTAGCTTCTCTTAATTTTCTCTTAAGAGTCCTTTCAGGTTCTGGATCAATTTCAACAAGAGTGCCTTTATCCTTGTTCCTGCTCATATGAAAGAGAAGAAAATAAGAAAAGAAGAGGAATCCTCTATGTCACAGTATAGAGATTCCTTTATGTTAGTAGAAGAAGAAAGGAGAAGAAGAATGAAGAAGGAGATTTGGATTTTTGGATGAAGAGAGGTGAAGAGAAGTGTTAGTAATTAAATAATTAAATAGAAAAAGAAAAGAGAAGGGAAATTTCGAAAATAATTTTGAAAAAAAAAAGGTTAGTAATTTTCGAAAATTAAAGATAAAATGTAATTAAAATTAAAACATGAAACAATTAGTTAATTAAAAAGAACTTTTGAAAAAGGGGTGAGATATTTTCGAAAATTAGAGAGGGAAAAGTAGTTAGGTGGTTTTGAAAAAGATAAGAAACAAACAAAAAGTTAGTTAGTTGATTGAAAAAGATTTTAAAATCAAATTTGAAAAAGATAAGAAGATAAGAAGTTAGATAAGATATTTTGAAAAAGATTTAATTTTTTAAAATGACTTGACTAACAAGAAACTACAAGATAAGATTCTAGAACTTAAAGATTGAACCTTTCTTAACAAGAAAGTAACAAACTTCAAATTTTTGAACCAATCACATTAATTGTTAGCTAATTTTCGAAAATTAGATGTAAAGATAAGGAAAATATTTTGAAAATAATTTGAAAAATATTTTTGAAATTTTTTGAAAATAATAAAAAAATTGAAAAAGATATGATTTTGAAAAAGATTTTGAAAAGATAAGATTTTTAAAATTGAAATTTTGACTTGACTTGTAAGAAATAACTAATTTTAAAAATTTTTGACCAAGTCAACCCAAAATTTCGAAAATTTGGAGGGAAATAAGGAAAAGATATTTTTTTGATTTTTGAATTTTTAATTATGAGAGAGAAAAACAACAAAAATACTCAATGCATGAAATTTTTAGATTAAAACAATGAATGCATGCAAGAATGCTATGAATGTCAAGATGAACACCAAGAACACTTTGAAGATCATGATGAACATCAAGAACATATTTTTGAAAAATCTTTGATGCAAAGAAAACATGCAAGACACCAAACTTAGAAATCTTTAATGCATGGAAAATATGAATGCAAAGATGCACATGAAAAACAACAAACAACACAAAACAAGAAAACATCAAGATCAAACAAGAAGACTTACCAAGAACAACTTGAAGATCATGAAGAACACCATGAATGCATGAATTTTCGAAAAATGCAAGAACAATTTTTAAAGCATGCAATTGACACCAAACTTAAAAATTGACTCAAGACTCAAACAAGAAACACAAAATATTTTTGATTTTTAAGATTTTCTAATTTTTTTGGATTTTTATTAATTTTTTTTCGAAAATAAAGTTTAGAAAAACGAGAAATAAAAGAAAAAATTTTGAAAAAGATTTTTGAAAAGAAAATTACCTAATCTGAGCAACAAGATGAACCGTCAGTTGTCCATACTCGAACAATCCCCGGCAACGGCGCCAAAAACTTGGTGGACGAAATTGTGATCCATATTCTTTAAGTTGTACTCCTTGTAAAATTATGGAATTTGAAATTGGCACGAGTGAACACAACTCCGTTCAACTAACCAGCAAGTGTATTGGGTCGTCCAAGTAATAAACCTTACGTGAGTAAGGGTCGATCCCACAGAGATTGTTGGTATGAAGCAAGCTATGGTCACCTTGTAAATCTCAGTTAGGCAGATTAAATTTGTTTATGGTTTCGAAAATTAATAATAAAAAGAAGAAATAATAAAAGGGATAGGATACTTATGTAGATTCATTGGTGGGAATTTCAGATAAGCGTATGGAGAGACTGTATGGCTCAAGGACGCCTACTTTCCTACTGCTTCAACTCAATCCTTCTTACTCCTTTCCATGGCAAGCTGTGTATAGGGGTTCACCGTTCAACGATGGCTACTTTCAATCCTCTCGGGAAAATGGTCCTCTGCGGCTGTCACTCGCATGGCTAATCGTCTGGAGGCATCACCTGGCCGAAGGCTACATCCCATCCTCGCAGTGAAAACTACGCTCACGCGCTCTGTCACAGCACGGCTAATCACTGGTTGGTTCCCGCGCCTACTGGAATAGAATCCCTTGATTCTTTTGCGTCTGTCACTAACGCCCAGCACTTGCGAGTATGAAGCACGTCACAGTCATTCATTACCGGAATCCTACTCGGAATACCACAGACAAGGTTAGACTTTCCGGATTCCCAGGATCCTACTCGGAATACCACAGACAAGGTGAGACTTTCCGGATCCTCATAAATGCCGCCATCTATCTAGCTTATACCACGAAGATTCTGTTGGGAAATCTAAGAGATACACATTCAAGCTCTGTTGCATGTAGAACGGAAGTGGTTGTCAATCACGCGCGTTCATAGGTGAGAATGATAATGAGGGTCATATAATCATCACATTCATCATGTTCTTAGGTGCGAATGAATATCTTGGAATAAGAATAAGATAGAATTGAATAAAAGAAACTAGAATTGCATTAATACTTGAGGTACAGCAGAGCTCCACACCCTTAATCTTTGGTGTGTAGAAACTCCACCGTTGAAAATACATAAGAAAAAGGTTCAGGCATGGCCGAATGGCCAGCCCCCTAAAACGTGATCAATAGCCTCTTAGGATGAAGAATAAAACAAAACTGAGACCAAAGATGTCTAATACAATAGTAAGAGGTCCTATATATACTAGACTAGCTACTAGGGTTTACATGAGTATGTAATTGATGCATAAATCCACTTCCGGGGCCCACTTGGTGTATGTTTGGGCTGAGCTTGATCAATCCACGAGCTGAGGCTTCTCTTGGAGTTGAACTCCGGGTTATGACGTGTTTTGGGCGTTCAACTCCGGATCATGACGTTTTTCTGGCGTTTAACTCCAGACAGCAGCATGTACTTGGCGTTCAACGCCAAGTTACGTCGTCAATTTCCGAATAAAGTGTGAACTATTATATAGTGCTGGAAAGCCCTGGATGTCTACTTTCCAACGCCGTTGAGAACGCGCCAATTGGAGTTTTGTAGCTCCAGAAAATCCATTTTGAGTGCAAGGAGGTCAGATTCCAACAGCATCAGCAGTCCTTTTGTCAGCCTTTTTCAGAGTTTTGCTCAAATCCCTCAATTTCAGCCAGAAATTACCTGTAATCACAGAAAAACACACAAACTCATAGTAAAGTCCATAAATGTGAATTTAACATAAAAACTAATGAAAACATCCCTAAAAGTAGCTTGAACTTACTAAAAACTACCTAAAAACAATGCCAAAAAGCGTATAAATTATCCGCTCATCAATGGATGACTCAGCAAGGTGAGTGGCAAAGGCAAATGATGGAACAGCAACTAAGTCAAGGACAACAATGGGGAGAAACCTTCAACAGGATGGAACGAAGGCAAAATGAGCAACAAGAATCCATCTAGAGGCTAATCAACATCCAAGCACATCAAGGGGCACACATACATGAGATGCATCGAAGACAAATAGAACAGGCAGAACTATTGGACGAGCAAAGGGCATTCGCAGAAGGAGTTTACATGAGCGAGACAGGGCATCACATAAACACTCAAGCCAAGCTCGGCTACTTAGTAGGACAGCTGCCAATGCTGCATCCAGGAATCGCCAAGTATGAAGAAATGAAGGATGAATTAGCACGAGAGGAAAGACAAAGGGTGGAAGAGAGTCATGAATCAGTGAGGAAGACACTTGAGGATTGGAAGCAAGCAAGATTGGCGCGGATGCGAGGAAATGCAAGAAGACACAAGGAGGACAAGCAGGGAAAAGAGCATGGACGGCCACAAGAGTAAAAGGTGGTGGAGTTCCTTCTTTACTCCATTTTTTTTCTATGCTTTAAATAAGGAAGATCTTGTATGGAATAGAGCATGCTTCCATGTTAGTTTGAACCTTTTCAATTCTGCATTTTAAGTTTTATTGCTTAGGTCTATGATTTCTAGTTTAAGTGTTACTGCATCATACCATTACTTATTGTATGCTTGTCTTTTAAATCAAATGAAAAGAGAATGTTTATGTTTCAAAAGACCAGAGTGGAGTTCATGATATGGAGTAATTTTCTGAGTCTTTGGTGTGATCATAAGTTAGCCAAGTTGGTTCAACCATAAGGTGGGAAGACAACTATCTGTCCTGAGTACTTTGCTTTGAATATACCCATGAGACTAAGTATATAACAAGATCCTAATAAGAGAAAGGGAAAGAGCAATGAAAGTGAAAAACAAAAGAAAAAGAGTAAGCAATAAGGCTAGGCGCCAATGGTTTAGATCTTAAGACATGTGTCTGTGGTGTTCCTGTGTGAGGGATTCACTTGGATGAATAAGCTCTTAGGGGTGCCTTATCACTTGGTAACATGGGTTAACTAACTCGGGATTATCAGCTGAAAGTCCACTATCAAGAGTAACCCTCACTACAGAGCATTTAGTAACCCAAAGAGGTGCTGGACACCAAGGTCTCAAGAAGGAAAATAAATGAACTAGATGCCTGTGATGTGTATGTATGGGGGAGAGACTTGAGGGAGTAAGTCCTTAGGGGTGTCTCAACACCTAGCACCTTGAACCAACTGGTTCGGGAGTATTGGCTGAAAGCTTATCTTAAAGAGTTGCCCCCTTACAGAGCACCTAGCCTGAAGAACACGAATAAGCCCTGAAATGACAATAAAAGGATCAATAAAAGTCTCATGGGATGTAAGCAAAGTCAGTGTTTTAGGACATGATAAAGGTCTGAAAGCCAGTAATGGAATGAACCTAAGTTGCTATGCATGAAACCACCATAAAATCAGTGACATGACTTCCATAAGAATGACTCATTTCTCTTGGCATTCCATTCATCATTCTCTTGTTCCAGTACTTGCTTAGGGACAAGCAAGCTTTAAGTTTGGTGTTGTGATGCCAGGGCATCTTGGCCAGTTTCACTGACCTTTTCTTTACTGTTTTTAAGGTAGTTTCATGCATTTCCTTAGGAAATAAGCTAGTTTTGGGTGGATATTCACTTATACCTTGATCCAAGCATACATTGTGCATTTTCCATGATTTCATGAGGATTTTGCATGAGTTTAGTGACAAATTGTATGTTGCATTACCCATGACTTGGATTAGAACTTTGATGCACTCTATTGCTTGATTTCAGGACCAAAGGAAGCAAGGAAGAACCACTTAGCAGTCACGTTAGTCTAATTAATGTGGCCACTAACGTGGAATGGGAGATAACTTGCAAAGTTAATGAGAAAAGTGATTGCCAATAACGCTCTCGAAGCCATCATTGCCCACGTTAAGAGTCACGTTAACTAAGTTAACGTGAACTCTAACGTGAAGAAGGGACTTTGAGCCAACGTTAGTGACACTTAACATGATCACTAACGTTGGCCAATGATCATAAGTGGCCACGTTAGAGTCCATGTTAACTTAGTTAACGTGGCCTCTAACGTTAAAAGGGGGAAGGAAGCCAACGTTAGTGACACTCAACATTATCACTAACGTTGGCCTAAGGTGCAATGTACCACGTTAACTTCCACGTTAACTTGGTTAACGTGGGAGCTAACGTAAGAGGCAAGGGTGGTCGACAACGTTAGTGACACCCAACATTGTCACTAACGTTGGAAGCACCCACAAAACCCCCAAGGAGCCACGTTAACTTTCACGTTAACTTAGTTAACGTGGAAGCTAACGTTGATGATTGAAAGATGAGCCAACGTTAGTGACACTCAACATTGTCACTAACGTTGGGGATGGCTAAGAATGGCCACGTTAGAAGCCACGTTAACTTCGTTAACATGGGACTCTAACATGAGACATAGGGGCACACTGGAACGTTAGTGACAATGTTAAGTGTCACTAACGTTCTCGAAGGTTGGCAAGGCCACGTTAGAAGCCACGTTAACCTAGTTAACGTGGGACTCTAACGTGAGACATTGGGGCACACTGGAACGTTAGTGACAATGTTGAGTGTCACTAACGTTCTCGAAGGTTGGCAAGGCCACGTTAGAAGCCACGTTAACCTAGTTAACGTGGGCTCTAACGTGAGGCAAAGGGTTACATTGGAACGTTAGTGACAATGTTGAGTGTCACTAACGTTCTCGAACTCATACTTTCACTAAACGTTAACACCCCTAACGTCCTGAGCTAAAGTCTCTGCCCACTTCACACTTTCTCTCTGCAAGTAAAGCCAAGCCCAAATGAAGAAGAGAACTGCTTCAAACTCAAGATCCAAAGGCCCAAGACTTAAAGAGCCAACTAGAAGCTGAGAAGAGTAGTATATATAGGAGTAGCTTTGAATTATTTAAAGAGTTCTGGAAGTTTGAAAATAGCACTACTCTTTGTATTTTTACTTTTTCTGCTAGTTCCAGGATGTATTCTCCATCTTTGTTTTCATTTTCTAGAGCTATGAACAACTAAACCCCTTTCATTGGGTTAGGGAGCTCTGTTGTAAATTGATGGATCAATACTAGTTTTCATTATTCTTCTTCTATCTTTTCTCTTGATTTTACTTGAAAGCTTTCGATCTTCATCCAATTGGGTAGTTATCTTGGAAAAGAAGCTACTCAAACTTGGATCTCTTCTGAACCTTGAAAGAGGAATGAAGAGATCAAGCTAGAAATGCTTTCTCATGCTGGACCAAATTAGGTTTGGATGGATATGTGACTATAATCCTCTCAACACCTGATTTGAGAAATGCATGTGGTATAATCAGTGACCACACTTCATCTCTTCTCATGAGCAATTGACCAAGGAATTGGCTATTGATCAAGATTTGAGAGATTGAATTGCAAGATATTGTAATTCGATCAATTAAGATTGTCAAGGAGATCAATGAATGCATTGATTGAGGAAGGGATGAAAATGAACTTGATCCGGAGAATTGCAACATCTCCTGAGCCCAATGAACTCCCCTTTTCTGATCTTACCTATTCTCTTTAATTTCTGCATTTACTTTCATGAGCAAAAACCCCATTCCCATTTACAATTCTGCAATTTACTTTCAGTCATTTACTTTCAGCCCTTTAATTCTAGCATTTACTTTTTTTGTCATTTACATTTCCGCATTTAATTTTCTGCAAATCTCAACCCAAATTCTGAATTCGCTCAACTAGAACATTCTTCTAATTAAAGTGGCTTGATCAATCAATCCCTGTGGGATTCGACCTCACTCTATTGTGAGTTTTTACTTGACGACAAATTCGGTACACTTGCCGAAGGAAATTTGTTGAGAGACAGTTTCCACCTGCATCAGTGTCTGTGGTATTCCTATGCAAGGGATATGCTTGGATGAATAAGCTCTCAGGGGTGCCTTATCACTTGGTAACTTGGGTTAACTAACCCGGGATTATCAGCTGAAAGTCCACTATCAAGAGCAACCTTTGCTATAGAGCACTTAGTAACCCAAAGAGGTGCTAGACACCAAGGTCTCAAGAAAGAAAAAAATAACAAACCATGTGCCTGTGGTGTGCATGTCTGGGGGAAAGGGACTTGAGGGAGTAAGTCCTTAGGGATGTCTCAACACCTAGCACCTTGAACCAATTGGTTTGGGAGTGTTGGCTGAAAGCTTATCTTAAAGAGTCGCCCCCTCACAGAGCACTTAGCCTAAAAAGAATGCAATAAACCCTGGAAAATTAGGGAGGATTAATAAATAAGAAGTCTCAAAGGATGCAATCAAGCAAGTATTCAAGGGCAGTATAAGGACCTGAAGACCAGTGAAGGAATGAACCTAAGTTGCTATGCATGAAACACCATAAACTAAGAACTTGACTTCTATAACAATGAATTGTTTATCTTGTTCTTTCATTCATTTTTCCAATGTTTCAGTACTTGCTTAGGGACAAGCAAGCTTTAAGTTTGGTGTTGTGATGTCAGGGCATCTTGGCCAGTTTCACTGACCTTTTCTTTACCGTTTTAGGGTAGTTTCATGCATTTTCTTAGTAATTAAGCAAGGTTTTGATGAAAATACACTTACACCTTCATTCAAGCAAATATTGTGAACTTTACATGATTTCATGAGAACTAGGCAGGAATTGAATGATATAATTGATGATGCATAATCTTATGACTTGGAACAGAGCTTTGATGCACTTTAATTGCTTAATTTCAGGACAAAGGAAGCAAGAAGGAGCCACATTAGTTGTCACGTTAAGCTAATTAACGTGACCACTAACGTGGAATGGAGACAAGCTTGTAGCGTTAATGGAAAAAGTGATCGCCAATAACGCCTTCGACGCCATCATAGCCCATGTTAGTTGCCACGTTAAGTACATTAACGTGGTAGCTAACGTGGAGGAAAAGAGGAGCTCCAACGTTAGTGGTAAAAGTGAATGCCACTAACATTCCACAAAGGCACATTTAGCCATGTTAAGAGCCACGTTAATACAATTAACGTGAACTCTAACGTGGGGGGAGGAAGCAATCGCCAATATTAGTGACACTCACCTTTGTCACTAACGTTGGACTAAGCCAAGAGTGCCCACGTTAATGGTCACGTTAAGACCACTAACGTGAAGAGTAACGTGGAGCTAAGCATGATGGGCCAACGTTAGTGACACTCACCTTTGTCACTAACGTTGGAGATGGAAATCACCACCACATTAGTGGTCACGTTAATCCAATTAACGTGAACTCTAACGTGGGAAGGAGGGGCGTTTGGAGCGTTAGTGACAAAGGTAAGTGTCACTAATGCTCTCGAAGCTTAGGCATGCCCATGTTAAGAGTCACGTTAGTTACACTAACGTGAACTCTAATGTGGGGAGAAGACCCAAGAGCCAACGTTATTGAAAAAGGTGAACGCCAATAACGTATGCGAAGGACCAAGAGGCAACGTTAGGGGTCACGTTACTGCCACTAACGTTGAAGTCAACGTGGATCATTAGTGGGTTGGAACGTTAGTGGAAAAGGTGATCGTCACTAACGTTCTCGAACCCACATTTTCACTTAACATTAACACTACTAATGTCTTAACTAACGTCCATGCCTAACTCACACTTTTCTGCAAGCAAAGCTGAGCCCACTAAAGATTGTAACTGCTTCAACTCAAGATCAAAGGCCCATATCCAAGACTTGAAGAACTAACTAGAATATCAAGAAGAGTAGTATATATAGGAGTAGTTTTGAACTAGAAAGAAGCTTGGCAATTTGGAGAATTACACCTTGTATATTTACTTTTCTGCACTTTTCTAGTTACTGAAGAATGTACTCTTTTCTACCATTTTCCATTTCTATTTTCAGAGCTATGAACAACTAAATCCCCTTTCATTGGGTTAGGGAGCTCTGTTGTAATTTGATGGATCAATTATAGTTTTCATTCTTCTTCCTCTTTCTTTTCTCTTGATTTACTAGAAAGCTTAAGATCTTAATTCAATTGGTTAATTGTCTTGGAAAAGAAACTCTCCATAATTGGATCTCCTCTGAGCCTTGAAAAAGGGATGAGGAGATCATGCTAGAAATGCTTTCTCATGTTGGACCAAATTGGAGTTTGGACGGATATAGTGACATGTAATCCTCCCAACACTTTGATTTGGAAATACATATGGTATAATCAGTAACCATACTTCATCTCTTCCCATGAGCAATTAAATCAAGAAATTGGGCAATTGTTCAAGCTTAGAGAGATTGGGTTGCCAAGGAATTGGGATCCAATCACCTAAGATTGCCAAGGAGATCAATGAATGCATTGATTGAGGAAGAGATGAGAATGAATTTGATCTGAAGAATGCAACATCTCCTAAGCCCAATGAATCCCCCATTTCTGATCTAACCCATTCTCTTTACTTTCTGCCATTTATCTTCATGCTCATTTCCCCAAATCCCCATTTAAGATTCTGCAATTTACTTTCTGCACTTTACTTTCCCGCTATTTAATTTTCTGCAATTCTCAACTCAATTTCTGTTAGCTCAACTAGCACATCTTTCCGACTAAAGTTGCTTGACCAATCAATCCCTGTGGGATTCGACCTCACTCTATTGTGAGTTTTTACTTGACGACAATTCGGTATACTTACCGAAGGGAAATTTGTTGAGAGACAAGTTTTCGTGCATCAAATACCATATGACAACAATCCCAAAACCGTTAAAACAACCATAGCTGAGCTATTTCTCATAGCCAAACTAATAAATCACAAGCAACAACAATAATTCAACATAAATTCAATATAGTCTTAATTAAACTCAAACAATAATCAATCAAATCAACATTCACTTATCAAATTCGTATTTAATTACTATAAAATTACCAAACCCTACCTTAACTCTGTACAAAATCCAATGAATGGAAACTCTGGAGAAACTTTTTGATCGAGCTGCTAAAGAAGAAAATGACAAAAATCGTTTGTACCTCCTAGAATTCCAATTGACCGAACTAAAGAAGAAGGAGAGCTACGTCACTGTCAATTTTCACTGAACAAAAGTGACATAAACACGTAGAAGAAGATATGAACCCTTTCATCATATTAAATTTTTTATTGGAGTTACGGATCACAAGAAATCGAGGTCGAAAACTTAAAAGTTTTTACGGTTTCCTCCCTCACCCACGGTCTCTCCTTCACTTGGTTTCTCTCTTTCTTTCTCAAGTTCCGTTCGGTGGAAATAAAAATAAATGAAGGTGATGAATGAAGGTTTATGATATTAAAGGCATTAGGTGTCAAGTTATATATATATATATATATATATATATATATATATATATATATATATATATATATATATATATATATATATATATATATATATTCCCTTTGTTCTCTTAATTTCTCATGACTTATTTCTTTTCTTTTGCTTCTAAATCTCTACGGCCAATTCTTTCTTTCTCTTTTTGTAGAAACTTTAATAATAATAATAATAATAATAATAATAATAATAATAATAATAATAATAATAATAATAATAATACTTTTATCTTTTTCGAAATATCTCATTATAATAAAAATTATTCAAAAATCTTAATAGATTTTAAACTCAAAGTATCATAAAATTTAATTTAATTATTTTTAAGAAAATAATTTTTTTAAATAAAATTTTCAATAAATAAATAAATAATGAATAACTCAATATTTATTTTTCAAAAACTCGGGTTGTTATAAAATGATAATTATGATATGCATTGATTGGTAAGTTGATGTGCGCCTTGCAAAGATGGTGGTATAATCTCGCTTATCGAGATAGTGATGAACGGATTCTTGACGGTTTAGAATTTCACTAATGGAATCTCGTTGTAAAGTATAGTTTTCAAACCGAGCAATAATTCTTTCATACAAAAATTTGTTTGTCACAAGTACAAACCCCTAAAATCTATAAACCGAAGTATTGAAACCTCGGGTCATCTCTCAAAAGAATTGCAGGGTAGTGTTCTTGTTATTGGTTATGGACTTGTATATTTTGGGGCTTTGGAGTAAGAAACAAGAAAAGTAAATGACAACGGAATTCAAATGATAAAGTGGTCTTGGCAAGGATTGGTGATTAAGGATCTCTATCCTTATTACTAACCACAATATGATAATTGCGAGGATCGATCCCACTAAGTCATCCTCTAACTAATAGTAAAGGAAAGTCAAGTGAGCTATATCAATCCAAGTCCATAAGTCCTATCTTCCTATCAATTGAATTAGTGAGAACTAGAGTTAATGGCTATCAATCATCAATCACTTGGACATTAGTAACTCAAGAATTCCTAAGTTACCTTCCCAAGCCAAGAACATAAAATTCTACTCTAAAATCCTTCCAAACATTTCATCAAACACTTGGAAGGCACAAAAGGAAAGCATAGTAAAATCACAACAAGAATAGAATCTAACAACAATCAAATGCAAAGAATTAACTATAACAATCAAGGAAATCATAATTATCATGAATTACCTCAAATTGCATTAAAAGAGAAATAAGAAAACAAAAACAGATCCACAACAAAGTATGAGAATTACAAGAATTAGAGCACAAAACTAGATAGAGAAAGAGTAGAGGAGCAAGAATTGTTAGAGGAAAAGTAAATCAAAGCAAGAATTAAACCTAGATCTAAGGAAGAATTAAACCTAATCCTAATCCTAGTTCTAGAGAGAAGTGAGAGCTTCTCTCTCTAAAAACCTCAACTAAAATTAGATCTAAATTGTATGAATGAACAAAGATGCCTTCCCCTTCAATCTATGGTTCCTTTTATCTTTTCCCACCAAAAACTCAGCTCCAAATGGGGCTGGAAACCTTCCAAAATTGCCAGGCACGAGTTCTACTAAAAGGGTCACGTGCGGCCTTCGGCGCGGACGTGCACAGTGTGCATGCACGTCCATGGGATTTCCTCAATCTGTGCGGGAGCGTACGGTGCGCATGCGAACCCATGGCGTTTTCCAAATCTTTGGCTTTTCATGATTTCTCCTTGTTGCATGCTTTCCTCTTCACTCATTTCATCCATTCCTAGCTCTATTCAATCTGAAACCACTAGAAAACACATCAAGGCATCTAATGGAATCAAGGAGAGATTAAAATCATTAAGTTAAAGATCTAAAAAGCATGTTTTCACATCTAAGCCAAATAAGGAGACAATCACAAAACTATGCTAATTCAATGAATAAATGTGAGGAAAGGTTACTAAAATAAGGTTACTAAAATGCTATAAATTCAACACAAGATAAACCCTAAAAACGGGGTTTATCAGGTAGCGCAGTTGGCGTAGGGGCTATAGCAGTCTCCTACCTTCATTCATATGTGAGGGATGAGGTAGTATCCCGCTCGCATAACCTTTTTTGCCATAAGAGTGAGCCGGGTACTATCTCCCATGGTTGAGAGTGAGTCAGGCACTATATCCCAAGAAGTGCATAAAAGTGAGCCAGACACTATATCTCAGGGACGTGGCAGAAAGGCGACATCCGAAATGATGTGTCGGGTTAGCAATTTGAACCGACAAGTGATAACACAAGCCAAACAGGATAGAAATTCATCATATGTACTTTCTATATGCTCGTTTACTTTTATTAATAGAGTTATACCTAAATGAATAATATACCTAATTGCTAATCAAATTACTTGCTATATATATATATATATATATATATATATATATATTAATTGTGATTTAGTTATTTGCATTAATTGTGTTTTGCTACAAGAAAATCACCCATTCAACCATACTGTTTTTAAGCTGTATTTAAAAAGCGTAACCTACTCATAGAATAGATTACGCTTTTTTCTGTTACTTTTTTATAGGACAATAGAAAACCTAGTTGTGGCATCAACTGAAAAGTGTCTTCTTAGATATTATACAGATCACTTATAAAGCGTAGCTATATCTTAATATCTATAGGTACACTTTTCTCACAAAAAAATAAAACAATTTTAAAGAGTAATCTATTTGTTATGTTTTGGGTGTACTTCAAAAATATTTCTTATAGGTTTTCCATTGGCATCGCGCCATCTTCTCTGTTCTCTACCACAAGTGTCGCGTCGTCTACTTTCTTCTCCGTCGTGAGCCTCGCGTCTTCTCATCTTCTTCTATGCACTTGTTCATCTTCTCCACCGACGCAATAGTTCCATTCGTCGTCTCTGCCAGTGCAACCTTACTTGCTGCTCTCTACTCTGGCTCCTTTCATCTCTGGTAAGCTTCCATTTTTTCTCTTCCCCTATTTTTGCCTAATTATATGTTGAATGAGTGAAACATTACTTGTAATACGGTGGTTTATGTATTGACTATACTCTTATGTGAAACTACTTTGAGAAAATTGATTTCTAATGTTTTGTTTGATAAGAACATCTTTGGATCAACGATATGATAAGCAATGTAGGTTATATTTTGTTTCTAATGTCTTCTTTTGTTTCTTGTGTTTATGTTTTCTTTTAAGTACTTTTTTATGAGCCTTGATTTATTTTTAGTCCCAATAGACTTATATTTTTCAAGTTTTAAAATCTTAGTCACGGTAAAGAGTGACATTAGGGAAGGTTAAAAAGTGTAATGGAGATAATACTTTTTTCCTTGTTGTTCTTCAAGTCCAGAACAATGTTTACACACTATAAATTAGGTTTTGAAGGTATATAGTAACCTTATGGGATTTGTTTATGGTGATGATCAATCACTTTAATTCTATATATGCTCACATGACTTTAATTCAGAAAATAAATCCAATAGAGATTGTACTGGAATTAGATATTAATGTCCCTTGCCTTGATAGAATTGCTTGCTTCGATGATATTGTTCTCTTAATGCACGTTATGGATCATGCATTAATTGTTAAGCACTTTTAGGTTGCATTCTAAGTTTGATTTAGTAGATAACTACATGAAGCTTGGTCTAAGATTTAAAATCTTAAGTTGCATTTATTTTTGTTTGCTTTTTTCAGCAATGGTTATTGTTATCAGTGTAAGATGATGATTTTTAAGAGGAATGACTTGACTTTTACTGTAATATCATGTACTGCAGTTTTAAAAAGGCTTTAGTTATTTTTCCAAAGGGAGAACCTAATGCTGTTTCTATTAGTTAGAGAGATGTTGAGCTTTTACAGTCAGAGACATTCATTAATGATACTATCAATGACTTTTATATTAAGTAAGCATGATAACAAAAATTATAACTATTGTTATAATTTTAATGAGTATGTACTACTTGTATTATTCAAAAATTGGTTCCCCCTCCCCCCACTTTCTCTATCATTTGTACATATATCTGTGTTATCTCTGTATGTCATCAGTTACCAAGGGAAGGAAGGAGGCTAAATCTTTGTAAGAATGAGCAATATGTATGCCAGTGTTGTAATTTTTGCACCTTTAATAATAAATTTTTAGACATGCAAAGTTTGGTTTGATAGGTTAAAAAATTTGGCCTCTATTTCATGTGAAACTCATGTTTAGTGACTCCTCTATTTTACCACCTTGAATAATGATTTTTATATTCTATTATAGATAGTATTTCATTATAATTACCTGATGAACTGGCATTTATTAAATATTCTTTAGGTATTTGAAAAATTAAATGCCACCTAATGAATAAGACAGTTTTCACTTTTTCAATAGCTTCTTCTTTCGAAAGCTTACTGAATTAGACAAAGATCCATCAAGTGCTTGTGATGGTAAAGCTGCATTTCAACATGTACGCAAATGGACAAGGAAACTAAATCTTTTGGAGAAGGATTATATGTTTATTCCTATTAACTACAGGTGAGAGGCTTATACATGTGCCTTGCTTGCCTTTTTGGGTTTTGTTGCATAATAAGAATTACTGGTGCCTTGATGATAGTCTTCACTGGAGTTTGATTGTCATTTGTCATCTTAGTGAAGTGATAATTTTCAAAGGCAAGATATCTTATCTTTGAATTATTCTTTGTTTTCTTCGGATATCATTAATTTTATTTACTTTCTTGTAGATGAAGATATAAAAGAATCTTCCAAAGTACGTTGTATTTTGTGAAAATCGATTTTTTTTACCTTTGTTATTATTTTGTTGAGTGTATCAGCTTGTGCTAAAAGGTTTAAAGGAGATGAAAAAATGCCAAATTTCAAGATCCACTTAGTAAGGCTTTATAGTTCATGCTTGATGGCTTGTGTGAGAACCGTAATTAATCGAACCGATTAATTAAGTGGTTAAATTGTCCAAATTTGATTCTGAAAAGTTATAGTGAGAATTTGAGGTTTTAAACATCATTTTTGGACTCAGTGGGTCTTTCTGAGTCAAAAAATATATTTTCTGCGAAAAATTATAAAAAGCCACGAATTGGCAGTTGAACCGGTTGAACCGATTCAGTCTGCCTGGTGCTGCATAGGAAAAATTTGAAACAGTAAAAACCTTAGAAAAACATTAGAAATGGAAAACCAGGCGTTAATTTTAAAGGTTTGGCCCGAAGTTGGGCCAAACAGGCTAAAAACGCTAACGGGTTGAATCAGGCCCAAGTTGGGCCTAAACCCAATATATATAAAGGTTCATTTAATGAACCCGAACCTCATAAACACAAACACAATAAGAAATTGAAAGAGGGAGAGGAGAAGAGATTGAATAGTATTCACCTCAATCTTCCCAATCTCATATCTTGAGCTACGGTGCTCCAATTTGCGTGCCGTCAGCGGCTACGCGTTCCTTGTGAAGAGCTCTACAAAACCTATGTAAAAAACTGTAAGGAAAATTTGAAATCTTCCCAGTTCCTCCCTTGAAAATTTTGGGTTTATTAGGGCTTTGGGTTAAATGAGTTTTTGTGATTCTTGATGTTTAGGTTCACTCAAATCCTTGCTTAACTTTAGGTTTTGATATCCAAATCTGTTGTGAAAGGTAAGTGACTTTGATCTCTTGTGAACTTTTGACTTATGCTGAGCCCTAGGTTGATTTGTGGTGATTTATATGTATATAGCTTGATTATTGTGAGTTTGGAGCTTGTTGGTGCTTATTGGAGCTACATTGGTGGTTGGATTTTGGTTGAAAGCTCATTTGGTTCATAAAGAGAATCGGCCAAGGTATGATTTCGGTTCCTCTATGTAGTATATAATATTCATGGACACTCAGGCTAGTGACCCATAGGATAGGATTGTATTTGAATGGTTGATGAGTTGTTGGATATTATTGTATGATGATGTTTGATGAAATGATGATTTTTGAGTTGATATTGATGATTAATAGTGATATGATGAGGATGAATGACTTGTGAAGTTGAGTAGTGGATTACGTTGATAAATGTGATATTGGTGTTGATCGATTGGTAATGTAGTTAGAAAATTATTAATGAAGTGTGATATATGAGATATATTGATGTGGATGTGTGGATGAGGAAAGGTGAAGGAAAAATGTCGTAATTTTGGGGTAGTATGACATAGAGGGTTGATTTTGATGAAAAGTGGAGTTTGGAATAGTTTGGTTTGGTTTTGGTTATGTTTTATAAAGGAATTGTGGAAATTGTGATTTTGGAAAAAAGTTGAATTTTGGTGAACTTTGTTTGATCAAAACTTTTGCCTCGATTTTTAAAATTGGTTGAAATTTGCTTAGAATTAAAGATCTTTAAAAATCCTTCAAATTGATATAAAGTTTACATAATTTGGAATTTGTGGAGGGAAGTTATGATCATTAAAAGTTGGTGTTAATAAATTGAAAATTCTACAAAGTTACAGAATTCTGAGTTTTCTGGTATGTGCGCACGCACAGCCTTGTGCGCATGCATACTCTGCAAAAATTGTGACATGTGCGTACGCACAAACCTATGTGTCCACACACGCAGAGGCAGGCAGTCAGCTTGCAGCGCTGGCATAGCTGGTGCATGTGCACACTAATGGGAAATTGCAACTTGTGCGTACGCACAAGCTTGTGCGCACGCACACATTGTGGAGGCCAGTCTGTTGGGGGCGCTGGCACAGATTGCGCGAGTAAACAGACCTTTTAAGTTTTGACACCTGTGCGTACGCCCAGGGGCTTTTTAAAATCTTCCTGGGCGTGCGCACGCATACCCCTGTGTGGACGCACACGTCCTGTTTCTCAAATTTTGCTTTGTTTTCAACTATTTCACCTTCCCGACGAGATTGCAAGCTTCTATAACACCTTTTTAAGACTTTTGGGCATATTTTTGGATACTCAAACATGGGAAAAGATTTAAGTGTTTTAGACGCTATTATTTGGAAATTTAGAAAATGGAGGACTAGGATTCTAGCGTACTGAAGGTGGTTCAATATTATGTGATAAATGGTTGATGAATGAGGTAAGGATTAAGGAACAGTTGAGTTTGGAACTATAATGTGAATGAACAGTGGTTGAACAAAGTCAAGGACTCTGAATGAAGTGATGGATCCATCTTGCACTAAAAATATTTTTGAAAACCACTGCACTACTTTTTCATTGAGATTATGAGACGCTATGCGCCCGGCAGGGGCCGAGGTTGGATCTCGCCTGTCGAGGTAGCAGTAGTGGCGTAAGGGCGGTGGTTCGTCCCACTTGCGCTTAGATGTGAGGTCGAGGGCAATAGATCCCGCTCACATCCCTTCGGATCATCAGAGCGTACAGGCACAAAACCCTGGATAGTGATTCGAGCACTATATCGCAGGGGTTCCCACACCATGATTCTGAAGGGCAACATCTCCATGGAGATGTGTCGGGTTGGCAGTTGAACCGATAATGTGATATCACAGCCAGTAGGGCAGGCATTCATCATATGCATTTTCTACCTGTTTGTATGCTTTGCCGACTTGATATTGTTTTCCCTATCTGTATAACATGCCTAATTGCTATTTGTATTAATTGCTATATATGCTTCTACTTGTGTTTTACTTGTATTGTATATACTTGTGCTTTTACTAGGATTGAGGAAGTTCGGAAGGCGGTGGCGATGGGATCGCATGGTGGATCGGTTGGTGAAGGCTGTGGGACAGCGGTGTTTGATTAGAGTAGAAATTCCCTAAGATAGATTACCCTTTTATGGTGCTACGGCTTAAGTTTTCTTAAGGTTTTACATATTATGCTTATTTGGTTTAGAATGCTTTAAGCTTGAATTCTTGTGATGGATATCGAGTCTAGGATTGCCTTTGGCATCCCGGGGTCTTATATCCTACATCACTGGGCACTGTTACCATATTGAGAACCTCCGGTTCTCATACCATATTTCTATTGTGTTTTTCAGATGCAGGTCGCAACCCACCTCGGTGAGTTGTCTGGTTGGTGACAGGAGCGGAGGATCCGGATACCTTTTTGGAGTCTTTTTGGTTTGTTTCATAATTTTCTCTCACTTCTGTATTTTGTTTTGGCCTAGAGGCTTGTATTTGAGAGAGAACAAAACTTGTATAAGCCATTTTAAACTTCAGTTTCTTTTCTGTCAGTATATTTGGCTAGCCGGCTTAAACTCCGCGAGCCGTGGCTAGTTTCTTATGATATTACACTATTTTACTATTATTTTGTTTATATCACATTTGTTCCTTGTGCTTTAAGTTAGACGCTTCGTTAGTTCGTTTTGTGCTTTTGAAATCCAATTTTTTTTAGCTATATCCTTCATCGGGCTTCTAGATATTATTAATTCCTTCTATATAATATATGTATATGTTTAGAACTGTCATAACCTTTAATTAACCTTTGCTTTACGACGCGAGGTAAGACTTAGGCTAATTAAGGTGTTACAGCTTGTGTTAGTATTTGTGATTTGTGTTGGTTTTACTTTTGGATCTTATTCTTTTGTTAGGTAATAATGCTGTGGCTATGTTTCAATCATAGATTGCTAATGAGAATAGTGGAGGATGTGACATGTCATCTTAAACGATTTTTAAAGTCTTTTTCATATTTATTTTCTTAGGTTTCAATTAAATTCCTTATGTTTTCTAAAAGAATTTAATAAATAATCAAATATTTGGAGTTGGGATAGTATTTTTATATTTTTAGGCGTTTTTGGCTGAAAAACTAGCAAAAAATCAAAGAAAAACTCAAAGGAAACACAAAAGCATGGCCCAAAGGAAATAAGAGTATGGCACAAGAAGCATGGCCCAAGGACTTGAAGCACACGCCCAATGGACCAGGCCCATGCCTGGTGGACCAGACCCACACCCGGTGGCCAGCCCACATGCCTGGTGGGCATACCATACGCCCGACAACCCTTACTTCACCCTTTCATCTGCCGGGCGACCTCCTTCCCAACACTAACCACTTCATGCTCAAATGGTCATAACTTGAGCTATAGCGATCCAAATGAGGCGTTTCTAATTACGTTAGCAAGATAATATCCAGAGCTTCAGAATGATATGCATATGTCTATAATGGATGTTTAGTTTTAGCCACGTACCTCCATTATCTTTGGGACACGAAAAAATAGCACCCCAGACAACTCAAGATGCAAGTCCAGCATATTCCAACTCTCAGGATGCAATAATTAAGGTCCAAGCTTAATTATCTATATTATCAAAAGCCTTAATCACATCTAAAACACTTAAGACTCTAGAAGATTAGTTATTATTTTTTTTTTTGAAATGTAAACGATTTGGTTGTTAGAATTTAATTTGAATTATCATTTTTAAATTTGAAATTGAAGTCAGCAAGTAATTAGCTTATCTTTCTCTCCAAAAGATAAGATTAGGAGTTTTAATTTGAATTCTAAAATTAGGATATAAATAAGTGAACCTCGTTCACAAGAAAGGTATCCAGAGGAGGAACTTCGGATCCAAATCTAGACATTTTGTTCCTCAGCATAGTTTTCTTCTTATTTTTCTTTCATTCCATGGGTAACTAATCCTCTATCAAAAGTTTAGAAGCTCTGTTTATGTATTCTATGGGTTGTTAATCTAAGTTTATCTTGCATGGATCTATTTCATGATTGATCGTCGTCATTCCAATTAGAGGTATTGGAAGATATGTTAATCCCTTTTGAATTCTTTTATTATAATTGAAAATTTTGATATATGAATCAAAGCTTGAAAACTCTTTCATATGACTATTTGAATTTGGCTAGGAATAGTGGTTCAATTAGTGTGCGACACATACATAATTTTCAATCACTCTAATTTTGAATAAGTGACATATAATTTGGATTAGAACTTTTGAAAATTATGTTTTCTTTTAAGATTTAACTGGACAAGACTTGCTTGAATATGTCACATATAATTCGACCTAAGGACTACTTTTTAATCTAATTTGAATCTAAAATAAGTTTTTGTGTTTAATCTCTTGATTAATTAATTGAAGCCTAATTAATGCTTGAGAAATGAGGAGCCAAAGAATTGAAAATCAGTTACTAAAGGTTTTGTCGTGAAAGATCTTTGCAAACTTTAAGATAAATAAATAAGATTGGTTTTGCTAAAAGTATAAGCATCTCCAAAGCCCTTAACTCTCATCATCACTATCTTCTCTCAATTCACAAGCTCACTATCCATGGCATCCAAGCATTTATCATTCAAAATTCTCAAGGCTCCCAGCAAGATACTCTCTTTCCCTCTTCGATCATCAATCCAGTTTTATTAATCTAATTAGGCTTTTTAATTGAAAATTTGCTTGTTCAATCCTTTAATTCTCATGGGAACGATATCCACTCTTCTATTGAAAAGGATTTAATAGTCGGACCATCAATTGTAGCTTGCATAATTTTATTTACTACTTTTTACTGTGGCAAATTACTACTGATGACCTATTACATGCTGCACAATGAAAGAAAGAAGATTGCTGGATAAGAAAGAGAGAAGTATGGAGACTTGGAAGCAAGTAGCTATTAATGAGGCCGCAATTACTGTCGTAGCTATGAATTTTTCTAATCTTAAAAATATTGAGATTGTATGGAATTTACGCTATATTATGTATAGTATTATTATGTATCGATTATTATGGAAGCAAGTAGTTATTAAGGATAATTTTTATTATTTAAATAATATGAGATAATATTATGTATTTATTTTTATTTTGTGATATTTAACTAATTTAATTAAAAATGCAGGATTGTATATAATCATATTTCTAAATATTAGATTTAAAAAAAAAATAATACAATACATAGAGTTGTTATAGGTATACAACGTTGCAATATTTCTAAGGTGAAGCAGTAGCAAAAATAAGTGTAGTGTAAGAACCGGAGTTTTCACGTAAAATCGTTTTAATAAAATAATTTTAGTGTCTGGAATAGATTCAAAACTTAGAAGTTTTAATTTGAAAATAAAAAGGTGAAATTTGATTTCAATGAATTTTTCTGAGTTGGAAAATGTATCTTTTTTGAAAAGATTTTGTAAAAATATGTACTAGCACTTTAAGCTGGCTGTACCAGCTCTATTCTGTCTAATACCGTGTATTTTGGAAAATAAGATTTTAAAAGTTGATTTATTGTTTTGAAAGGATAAAAATAATTTATAATTGAAAACTGGATACTAATCTTAAAGGTTTTGGCCCAAAGTAGACCAAACGAACCAAAAATGATAACGGGTTGGATCAGGCCTAAGGCCAAACATATATAAGTGAGTTTAATGAGCTTTCGCTCATTTTTCACCTCCAAGAGAGAGAGAGGCGCGGATTTAAGAGAGAAGGAAGAAGAAAGGGGTGACACTATTCATCACCACCTTCCGGGAGCCATAACTTGAGCTACGGACCTCCAATTGACGAGCCATTTGCGACCACGTGAAGCTCTTGTCAAGCTCTTCAATTCTATCTAAGAAAACCTGGTAAAAATTTTCATCTCAGTCCCCAGTTTTCAGCCCTAGAATTCTGCATTTTTTGGGTCATGGTTTTGAGTAGATTTTGTAATTTTGCTTATTTACGTGATCTCCAGTAGCGAGTAATTATTGGATTTTACCCCTAATCTCATTGGTTAAGGTAAGATTTTACTAAACCCTTGTGTTAGTTGTTTTGTGTATCTTAGGTTTTGATCTTGGTATATATATGATGTTAGTTTGAGCTTTGGTGGCTTGTTGGTGAGATTGAAAGCTTGTTGGGCTCCAATCTTGGTGTGGTGTGCTTTTTGGGGAGTGGCCAAGGTATGGTTTTGGTCTCCTCTATGTAATATATAATATCAATGGACACTTAGGCTAGTTGACCTTAAGATAGGTTGAAAGGTGTGATTGTATGGTTAATTATATATAAATGTATGCTTGATGATGGTTTGGGTGTTGGATGAGTGGGTTTGAATATGATGATACATTTATCGTTTGATGATGATTATTGATGAGTTGTGTTGGTGGGTGTTGAGATTGGAAGATGGGTATTGATGATGATTTTTTTATTGTTGGTTGTTATTGATTATGGTGGTTGATGATGAATATTGAGAATTATTATAGTTATTGAAAGTTATTGGTATTGTTGATGATTGATGATAATTTGTGAAAATGTTATTGGTGAATGAGAAAAAATTATGAGTCCTAATGATGATTTTGAATGTTGTTGAATGAGGATTTTGGTGTGTGATGATATGTGTTGAAAATGATCTTATGGTTTTGAATCGGGTGATTGGTGTGGATGAGTCTTATGAATGGATTTGGTTAGCATTAGATATTGTTGGTGATGATTGTTAGAATTGATGAGGAGGTGTTTTGGTTGTTGAGGTTATTGATGGTTGGTGATGATTATAAGTGTGAATTTTATGAATTGATTTGGAAATTATGGAATGATAGTAATATATGGTATAATGGTTGAGTAATTTAGGTGTGAAGTTGAGGAGAATGATATGAAATGGTGAGATATTGTGTGGGGTAGTGTTTTATGATGATTGAGTAGGTTTTGATTTTGTTTTGAATGGAAAGTTGGTTAAAATTGAAGTTTTGAGGTTTTTGGTAAAAATTAGTTTTTAGTGAAATTTGACGGATCATACCTTGTGCCTCAGTTTTCCAAATTTGTCGAAATTTGTTTATAATTAAAGTTCAATGAAAAATCTTCAAATTGATATAAAGATTGTAAAATTAGATTTTTGTAGAGGGAGTTATGATCATTCAAAGTTTGGTGTCAAAATATGAAATTCCGCAAAGTTGCAAAATTTTGTGATTTCTAGTATTTGCGCACGCCCACCCCTGTGAATTTTTAAACCTGTGCGCACGCACAACTTTGTGCGTACACACACACAGGGGAAGGCTGTATGTCTAGAGTGCTAACACAATCTGTGCGCGCACACATCCAATGGAAATTTACAACCTGTGCGCTGATGTGTGGAAAACGATCCAACACAAAACTCACCGGCAAGTGTACCGGGTCGCATCAAGTAATAAAACTCACGGGAGTGAGGTCGATCCCACAGGGATTGAAGGATTGAGCAATTTTAGTTTAGTGGTTGATTTAGTCAAGCGAATCAAGTATTGGTTGAGTGATTTTGTATCCAACAGTAAGTAAATGACAGAAAATGTAAAGGGGGAGGGGTGAATTGCAGAAATTAAAGAGAACTGAAAGTAAAAGAGCTGAATCTTAAAGAACAAGAAATTAAATGACTGAAACTTAAAATGCAAGAAATGTAAATTGCAATAACTTAAAGTGCAAGAAATATAAATTGCTTGAATGGAAAAAGGATTTGAGGACTGGGATTTCAGAATTCAAGCAAGGGAAATTAAATTGCAACAATTATCAAAGCAAGAGATGATTTGAATTCTGTTAGATCTCAAACAGAAAGGGAAATTAAATTGCAGCAGGGGTTCACAGAAGAACCAAAAGGAAAATGGGATCTCAGGACTCCAGAGACTAGATAGCAAAGTCTAGATCTCAATTGCCTTCCCAGATCCAAATTCACAAAGCAATTAACAAGAAATTAGAGAAGAAGCAGCAAAGGAATTGGGATTCAACTCAATTATGCAGCAGAGAAATCAAAGAGATCTTAAATGGAGATTGAGACAGAAATTCCTCAATTCTTCACACCCAAGACTCAAACAAGAAAAGTAAAAAAAATGCTCAAGCAAGAACAAGGAAGAAGAGAGATCAATTCTCCTTCCTAATTCTCTCAAATCTCAGTTCAAAGCTCTCAGAGAAGATGAAGTTTTAAAATGTCAAAATTCAAAAATCAAAAGAAGGATCCTAATTACATCAAACTATCTCCTATTTATACACTTTCTATTATTGGATTTTGGAATTTGGATGGGCTTTTGATTTGGTGAAGAAATGAATTAAATTGAATTTTTAATCCAATTTTCAGCCCATGAGAAAGTAGCTTCCAGGAGGCTGCCCTGCCCATGTGGAGGGCAGAGCAGGAAATGGTGCATGCGGCTTCATTGCGTGCGCTTGGTGCGTGTGATGCGTCAGGATGCTGCCCTGCCCTTGTGGAGGGCAGGGCAGAGTTGCCATGGTGCGCCAAGTGCTGCCCGTGCGCGCTTATTGCTGGCCGAAACTCCCTTGGTGCGCGTCAATTGTGCATGCTGGCCGCGCCAATTCTTGTGTCATGCACCAAGAAATGCTGCCCTGCCCTTGTGGATGGCAGGGCAATGTTGCCAAAAGGTGAGGTTCCAAGTTCGAAACTTGGTGGAGGCACACGCTGCTTCTTTTTCCTTGGTTTTCTTGGCACCAAAGTAATGCCTAGTTCCTTGCTTCCTCATGGTGCCGTGTTCGATTCTGGGAGATTGAAAGCAAGCCAATTTTTGCTTGTTTTCCTTGTGCATGAGCGCTACTCCTTTCCTCTTTGTTCTTGGGTTCGAAACCCATAGGAAACACTAGGAAGCAATTTCCTTTGAATTATTCTTGGATGAAGCCCGATATTGCTCTTGAGGAGGGCAGGGCAGAGTTTTTGCCTTCTTTGGTCCTTGGCATCAAATTGTGCTCCGCCCTTATTGTGGGTAGGGCAGTGATGCTTTTCAAGGCTTGGTTCATTATGCTGCTCTCCTGGAGGGCAGTGTGCTCTTGTGGAGGGCAGTGTTTGCTTCCTCCTTCTATGTTGCACCACACTTCTCATCTCCTGTTCACACTTCTTAAGCCACGTTTTTCTTCTTTTCTTCCTTTCTTCACCTACAAGAAACCAAAACAACCAATCAAAGTATCTCTAAACTCATAAGGTTTATAATTCATTAAAAATCAATTAATTTTAGCTCAAACCTCATGATTTAGCATCAATTTAATGGTGGTTGTTTGATTTAAAGAAGTTATGCATTTTCATTCCAAATTACTTACTTAGGATGCAAGAAAGTGCATAAAGACTAGTAAAACAAGTGAAATTAGCTTGAAAAATGGGTATATGATGACCTGTCATCATGCGCACGCACACGTTAGAAGGTACGCTCTGTTGAAGGTGTTCGCACGCCTTGTGCGAGCGAACAGAATTTTTTGAAAATTTTGCACTTGTGCATACGCACACCTCTATACGTACGCACACTTTCTAAAATCTCCTGGGCGTGCGCGCGTACACCCCTGTGCGTACTGATGAGCGGATATTTTATATGTTTTTTTAGGGTAATTTCATGTAGTTTTTAGTATGTTCAAGTTAGTTTTTAGTATATTTTTATTAGTTTTTAGGAAAAATTCATATTTTTGGACTTTACTATGAGTTTGTGTGTTTTTCTGTGATTTCAGGTATTTTCTGGCTGAAATTGAGGGAGCTGAGCAAAAATCTGATTCAGGCTGAAAAAGGACTGCTGATGTTGTTGGATTCTGACCTTCTTGCACTCGGAATGGAGTTTTTGGAGCTACAAGAGTCCAATTGGCACGTTCTCAATTGGGTTGGAAAGTAGACATCTAGGGCTTTTTAGAAATATATAATAGTCCATATTTTGCTTGAAGATAAACGACATAAACTGGCGTTTAACGCCAGTTCCATGTTGCATTCTGGCGTTGAACGCCAGAAACAGGTTGCAAGTTGGAGTTAAACGCCAGAAACATATTACAACCTGACGTTTAACTCCAGAAACAGCCCAAGCACGTGAGAAGCTCAAGTCTCAGCCCCATCACACACCAAGTGGGCCCCAGAAGTGGATTTCTGCACTATCTATCTTAGTTTACTCATTTTCTGCAAACCTAAGTGACTAGTTTAGTATTTAAACAACTTTTAGAGACTTATTTTGTATCTCATGACATTTTTAGATCTGAACTTTGTACTCTTTGACGGCATGAGTCTCTAAACTTCATTGTTGGGGGTGAGGAGCTCTGCAGCGTCTCGATGAATTAATGCAATTATTTCTGTTTTCTATTCAAACACGCTTGTTTCTATCTAAGATGTTCATTCGCACTTCAATATGATGGATGTGATGATCCGTGACACTCATCACTATTCTCAATCTATGAACGCGTGCCTCACAACCACCTCTGTTCTACCTTCGATTGAATGAGTATCTCTTGGATTCCTTAATCAGAATCTTCGTGGTATAAGCTAGAATCCATTGGCAGCATTCTTGAGAATCCAGAAAGTCTAAATCTTGTATGTGGTATTCCGAGTAGGATTCAAGGATTGAATGACTGTGACGAGCTTCAAACTCATAAGGGTTGGGCGTAGTGACAGACGCAAAAGGATCAATGGATCCTATTCCAACATGAGTGAGAACCGACAGATGATTAGCCATGCGGTGACAGCACACCTAGACCATTTTCACTGAGAGGACGAATGGTAGCCATTGACAACGGTGATCCACCAACACACAGCTTGCCATAGGAGGAACATTGCGTGCGTGAAGAAGAAGACAGGGGGAAAGCAGAGATTCAGAAGACAAAGCATCTCCAAAACTCCAATATATTCTCCATTACTGCATAACAAGTATTATTTAATCCATGCTCTCTTGTTCATTTGCAAGTCAACTGATAATTATAATTGATATCCGGACTAAGAATTACAAGATAACCATAGCTTGCCTCAAGCCAACAATCTCTGTGGGATCGACCCTTACTCACGTAAGGTATTACTTGGACGACCCAGTGCACTTGCTGGTTAGTGGTACGAATTGTGAAAAGTATGATTTACAATTTCGTGCACCATGTTTTTAGTGCCGTTGCCGGGGATTGTTTGAGTTTGAACAACTGACGGTGAATCTTGTTGCTTAGATTAGGAAAATTTTGTCTTTTGGGTCAGAGTCTTTTATTTTCTTTTCAAAAATTTTATTTTTCTTTATTAATTTTTAGTTTTTATGTGAGTTTAGTGTCATGTTTTAAGTTTGGTGTCAATTGCATGCTTTTCTTTGTCTTTCAATTTTCGAATTGCATGTTCTTTGTTCATCTTTGACCTTCAAGTTGTTCTTGTCTATTTTCCTTATTTGATCTTTAGTTTGTCTTGTTTTGTGTCTTTTCTTATTTTTCTTGTGCTTTTTCAAAATATCAGTTTTCAAAAAAATTTTATTTATTAAAAATACCTCTTTAAAACACGTTACATTTATAGCTCAATAGGCTAGAGAATTGTTTTTGTGTACTTGGTAATTGGGCATCTTCCTTTTAAAACTTTTTCAAAAATAATTTTTCTTTGATTAAATCTTGTGCCAAACTTTAAGTTTGGTGTTCTCTTGTTAATTTTTCTTTAATTTTCGAAAATTTTATTTTGGTTTTCTAAAAATTTTAAGTTTGGTGTTCTATCTTCATGTTCTTGGTGTTCTTGTGAGTTTTCAAGGTGTTCTTTAGTCTTCTTTGTATTTTGATCTTAAAACTTTTAAGTTTGGTGTGCCTTGGTGTTTTTCCTCCAAAATTTTTGAAAACAAGGAGCATTGGATTTAAAAATTTTAAGTATTGTGCCTTTTGTGTGTTTTTATCTTTCATAATAAAATTTAAAAATAAAAAATATCTTTTCTAACTTCTTTTTAAGCAATCATTTCGAATTTTTTTAAAAAAATTTTCAAACTTCAATTTCAAAATTTTTCAAATCTTATCCTTTTAAGGTTTTCAAAAATCATATCTTTTTCAAAAATATCATAAGCACTTTCTCTCTCCTCACTTTTTCGAAAATCCTCATAAAATATTTTCAAATCTTTTTTTATTTTATTTTTATTTTTATTTTAGTTTTTATTTTATTTTATTATTTCAAAATTTTTTTTAAAATATAATAAAATAAATGAAACTTTTATCTACATCATCTCCTTTACTCCATCATGGACCTAAGTGGAAATGAACAGTCCAGAAGGACTCTGGGGTCATATGCTAAGCCCACTACTGCTTCATGTGGGAGTAGTATCTGTATACCCTCTATCGGAGTCAGTAGTTTTGAGTTGAATCCTCAGCTCATTATCATGGTGCAGCAAAGTTGCCAGTATTCCGATCTTCCACAGGAAGAACCTACAGAGTTTCTGGCACAGTTTTTACAAATTACTGACACAGTACATGATAAGGAAGTAGATCATAATGTCTACAGATTATTACTGTTTCCATTTGCTGTAAAAGACCAAGCTAAGAGGTGGTTAAATAACCAATCTAAGGCTAGCATAAGGACATGGAAACAGCTGTCAGAAAAATTCCTGAATCAATATTTCCCTAAAAAATGGATGACACAGCTAAGGTTGATCATCCAAGGCTTTAAACAAGGAGATAATGAATCCCTTTATGATGCCTGGGAGAGATACAGAGAGATGCTAAGAAAATGCCCCTCTGAAATGTTTTCAGAGTGGGTGCAGTTAGACATCTTCTATTATGGGCTTACAGAGAAAGCTCAGATGTCTTTGGACCACTCAGCTAGTGGATCTATACACATGAGAAAGACAATTGAAGAAGCTCAAGAGCTCATTGATACAGTTGCTAGAAATCAGCATCTGTACCTAAGTAGTGAGTCTTCCATGAAAGAAGAGGCTAAAATAGTAACTGCTGAACTCAGTCCTGCAGAACAAGTTACTGAATTCAATCAGCAATTAGATTTTCTAACAAAACAGCTAGCCAAATTCAAGGAGATATTACAAGACACAAGAATGGCCAATAAGAACATGGAAGTACAGTTGAAGCAAATAGAACAGCAGTTATCAAAACAAATAACAGAAGAGTGCCAAGCAGTTCAATTAAGAAGTGGCAAAACATTAAATACCTCACTTCAAGGCAGCAGGAAGCCAAGAAATGAACAAACTGATACCCAAAATCCCTCTGAGGATAGTAAGAGCCCAGAGAGGAATAATTTTGGCGCTCAAATGCCAGAAAAGGGTGAAGAGTTAGCGTTAAACACCCAACCCATGCTCAGTTCTGGCGTTTAAATGCCACAAACAAGCAAGGAGTTGGCGTTAAACGCCCAAAGGAAGCTCAGTTCTGGCGTTCAGACGCCAGAAACAAGTAAGGAGTTGGCGTCTAACGCCACTCCAGCTTCCAACCCTGGCATTCAAACACCAGTGAGGGATCAGACACATACAAGTACTAATAGCAACCCCTCTAAAAAGGCTTCTCTAACCACATCTGTAGGAAATAAACCTGCAGCAACTAAGGTTGAGGAATACAAAGCCAAAATACCTTATCCTCAGAAACTCCGCCAAGCAGAATAGGATAAGCAATTTGCCCGCTTTGCAGACTATCTTAGGACTCTTGAAATAAAGATTCCGTTTGCAGAGGCACTTGAGCAAATACCCTCTTATGCTAAGTTCATGAAAGAGATCTTAAGTCATAAGAAGGATTGGAGAGAAACTGAGAGAGTTTACCTCGCTAAAAAATGTAGTGCAGCCATTCTGAAAAGCTTACCAGAAAAGTTTAAAGATCCCAGAAGCTTTATGATACCATGCACATTAGAGGGTACTTGTACCAAGCAAGCTCTATGTGATCTTGGGGCAAGTATCAACCTAATACCTGCATCTACTACCAGAAAGCTTGGTTTGACTGAAGAAGTCAAACCAACCCGGATATGTCTCTAACTTGCTGATGGCTCCATTAAATACCCATCAGGCGTGATTGAAGACATGATTGTCAAGGTTGGGCCATTTGCCTTTCCCACTGACTTTGTGGTACTGGAAATGGAGGAGCACAAGAGTGCAACTCTCATTCTAGAAAGACCTTTCCTAGCAACTGGACGAACCCTCATTGACGTCCAAAAAGGGGAATTAACCCTGAGAGTCAATGAGGACGAGTTTAAGTTGAATGTTGTCAAAGCCATGCAGCATCCAGACACCCCAAACGACTGCATGAGCATTGATATTATTGACTCTCTGGTGAAAGAGGTCAATATGACTGAGAGTCTCGAATCAGAGCTAGAGGATATCTTTAAAGATGCTCAGCCTGATCTGGAGGAACCAAAGAGAATAATAGAACCTCTGAAAATTCCTCAAGAAGAGGAGAAACCTCCTAAACCCGAGCTCAAACCATTACCACCATCCCTGAAATATGCATTTCTGGAAGAAGGTGACACTTTTCCTGTAATCATAAGCTCTACCTTAGAGCCACAGGAAGAGAAATCACTAATTCAAGTGCTAAGGACACACAAGACAGCTCTTGGGTAGTCCATCAGTGATCTTAAGGGCATTAGCCCAGCCAGATGCATGCACAAGATCCTATTGGAGGATGACGTTAAGCTAGTAGTTCAACCACAAAGGAAGCTGAATCCAGCCATGAAGGAGGTGGTGCAAAAGGAGGTCACTAAATTACTAGAGGCTGGGATTATTTATCCTATTTCTGATAGCCCCTGGGTAAGCCCTGTCCAAGTCGTCCCTAAGAAGGGTAGCATGACAGTGGTTCATAATGAAAAAAATAAACTGGTTCCTACAAGAACAGTTACAGGGTGGCGTATGTGTATTGATTACAGAAGGCTCAATACAGCTACCAGAAAGGATTATTTTCCTTTACCATTCATAGACCAGATGCTAGAAAGACTAGCAGGTCATGAATACTACTGCTTTCTGGATGGATATTCAGGTTATAATCAAATTGCAGTAGATCCCCAGGATCAAGAGAAAACAACATTCACATGTCCATCCAGAGTATTTGCATACAGAAGAATGCCATTTGGTCTGTGCAATGCACCTGCAACCTTTCAAAGGTGCATGCTCTCTATTTTCTCTGATATGGTGGAAAAATTTTTGGTAGTCTTCATGGATGACTTTTCAGTATTTGGAGACTCATTCAGCTCCTGTCTTGACCATCTAGAACTTGTTCTAAAGAGGTGCCAAGAGACTAACCTGGTTTTAAACTGGGAGAAATGTCACTTTATGGTGACTGAAGGAATTGTCCTTGGGCAGAAAATTTCGAACAAGGGAATAGAGGTGGATCAAGCTAAGGTAGAGGTAATTGAAAAATTACCACCACCTGCCAATGTTAAGGCAATCAGAAGCTTTCTGGGGCAGGCAGGATTCTATAGGAGGTTTATAAAAAATTTTTCAAAATTCGCCAAACTTCTGAGTAATCTGCTAGCTGCTGACACGCCATTTATCTTTGATAAGGAGTGTCTGCAGGCGTTTGAGACTCTGAAAGCTAAGCTGGTTACAGCACCAGTCATCTCTGCACCAGACTGGACATTACCATTTGAACTAATGTGTGATGCCAGTGATCATGCCATTGGTGCAGTGTTGGGACAAAGGCATGACAAGCTTCTGCATGTCATTTATTATGCCAGTCGTGTTTTAAATAACACACAGAAAAACTACACAACCACAGAAAAAGAGTTTCTTGCAGTGGTTTAAGCCATTGACAAGTTCAGATCTTATTTAGTAGGATCAAAAGTGATTGTGTACACTGACCATGCTGCTCTTAAATATCTACTCACAAAGCAGGATTCAAAACCCAGACTCATAAGATGGGTGTTGCTTCTGCAAGAGTTTGATATAGAAATAAGAGACAGAAAAGGGACAGAGAACCAAGTAGCAGATCACCTGTCCCGAATAGAACCAGTAGAAGGGGCGTCCCTCCCTCTTATTGAGATCTCTGAAAACTTTCCGGATGAGCAACTCTTTGCCATCCAGGAAATACCATGGTTTGCAGACATTGCAAATTACAAGGCTGTGAGATTCATACCCAAAGAGTATAGTAGGCAGCAATCAAAGAAATTGATCACGGATGTAAAGTACTATCTTTGTGATGAACCATATCTCTTCAAGAGATGTGCAGACGGAGTAATCCGTATATGTGTGCCTAAAGAAGAAGCACATAAGATCCTCTGGCATTGCCATGGATCACAATATGGAGGACATTTTGGAAGTGAGTGAACAGCCACAAGAGTCCTCCAATGTGGCTTCTATTGGCCTACTCTCTGTAAAGACTCCCGAGAGTTTGTACTTAATTGTGACAGTTGCCAAAGATCTGGCAATCTGCCTCACAGTTATGCCATGCCTCAATAAGAGATCTTGGAGATTGAGTTGTTTGATGTATGGGGTATTGACTTCATGAGGCCTTTCCCACCATCATACTCAAACACTTATATTCTGGTGGCAGTGGATTATGTATCCAAATGGGTGGAAGCTATTGCAACACTCACTAATGATACTAAGACAGTGCTAAAATTCCTCCAGAAACATATTTTCAGTAGATTTGGTGTCCCTAGAGTATTAATCAGTGATGGGGAGCTCATTTCTGCAATAAACAGCTTTACTCTGATATGGTTTGATATGGAGTTAGCCACAGGGTGGCAACTCCATATCATCCACAGACAAATGGACAAGATGAAGTCTCTAATAGAGAACTTAAAAGAATCCTGGAATGGACTGTGATTAACCGTAGAAGGGATTGGGCAAGAAGCTTGGATGATGCTCTGTGGGCATACAGAACAGCATTCAAGACTCCTATAGGGACCTATCCATTCCAGCTTGTGTATGGAAAAGCCTGTCACCTGCCAGTGGAACTGGAACATAAGGCCTACTAGGCAACCAGATTCCTAAACCTTGATGCCAAGTTAGCTGGAGAAAAACGCTTGCTCCAGTTAAATGAGCTAGAGGAATTCAGACTCAATACTTTCGAAAATGCAAAAATTTACAAAGAGAAAGCAAAAAGATGGCATGACAAGAAGCTGTCATCCAGAGTCTTTGAGCCAGGGCAGAAAGTCCTGCTGTTTAATTCTAGGCTCAGATTATTCCCCGAAAAATTGAAATCCCGGTGGAGAGGACCATATGTGATTACAGATATGTCATCATATGGATACGTAGAGCTTCAGGATAATGATTCTAGCAAAAAGTTCATTGTTAATGGACAGAGAGTCAAACATTATCTTGAAATTAATTTTGAGCAAGAATGCTCAAAACTGAGACTTGATTAAAGCTCAGTAATAGTCCAGCTAAAGACAATAAAGAAGCGCTTGCTGGGAGGCAACCCAGCCATTAACAAAGCTTATTTGTTAATTAATTGAATTTTACAGGTTCATATTAATTATCTTCAAGGTAAAATAGCAATTGCATGAGTTCACAGAGTTATAGAAGGATTTAGAGGATAAAACAACAAAAAGAAGCTAACTGGTGCGAAAAAGCCAGTAAGAGCTGTTTTGGGCGTTAAACGCCCAAAAGAAGCATCTACTGGGCGTTTAACGCCAGTAGAGATAGCCATATGGATGTTAAACGCCAGAAAGAAGTAGTTTCTGGGCGTTTAACGCCAGATTTACAGCATCCTGGGCATTCAGAAAAACGCCCAGTGATAAAGGAGTTTCTGGCGTTTAACACCAGCTAGAAGCAACAGCTGGGCGTTAAACGCCCAGACCAAGCACCAACTGGGCGTTAAACACCCAAAACATGCAGCAGTTGGGCGTTTAACGCCAGGATTGTGGAAGGGAGGAAGTCTTTGTTCCCAACTTGATTTTTTTCAAATTTTTCATGTTTCCATCCATAATTTCTTACATAAACATATTACAAATCCTAATTTTTCAAATCCCTTTTCAAATATATCAAATGTATCTTAATTCTAAACGTAAATCTTTTTTTTAAATTCTCTTCAACTTCTTTTCAAATCTTTTTCAAAACTCAATTATCTTTTTGAATTCTTTTCAAATCTTTTTAAATTCTTCTCAAATCTTTTTAAACTCATCATATCTTCTTTTCAAATTCAGATTTATCTTTTTCAAATATCTTTCATATCTTTTCAATTTTAAATTTTATTTTTTTCTATCATACTTATCTTTTACAAATCATATCTTCTATTATAACTTCTTCAAAATTTTCGAAAACCCACCCCCTTTTCTTTAAATCCTAGTTCGGCCTCCCCCCTCTCATCCACAATTCAAACTTGGCTCTCCATCTATCCCTCTCCTTTCCTTTCTTTTGCTAGAGGACAAGCAAACCCCTAAGTTTGGTGTGTTTATCCGTGATCACTAAACCAATACCCACTAAGATCATGACTCCTAAGGGAAAACAAACCACTCTAAGAGACAAGAAAGAGAATATTCCAAAACCACTTTGGAATCAAGGAAAGTTCTTAACCAAAGAACATTTAGACCATTACTACAAAATAATGGGTCTAAGGTCAGTGATCCCGAAAGTTAAATTCAATCTGAAAGAAGACGAATATCCGGAGATCCAAGAGCAAATTCAAAACAGGAGCTGGGAAATCCTAGCTAATCCTAAAATAAAGGTGGGAAGAAACATGGTTCAGAAATTCTACTCTAATCTGTGGCAAATAGATAGGCAGAGAATAGCTGGAACCGCCTTCTATGACTATCTGACGCTGGTCAGAAGGAAGATTGTTCACCTCCACCCTAACAAAATCAGGGAGATCTTCAAGCTACCTCAGCTGCAAGATGACCCAGATTCCTTTAATAGGAGAATGATGAGAACAGATAAGAGCTTGGACAAAATTCTAGAGAACATATGCCTCCCTGGAACCAAGTGGACAACCATCTAAAAGGGTGTCCCAAACCAACTCAAAAGAGGAGATCTCAAACCAGTCGCCAGAGGCTGGCTGGACTTCATTGGGCATTCTATACTGCCTACTAGCAACCGCTCTGAAGTCACCATCAAAAGAGCTGTAATGATCCATTGCATTATATTGGGAAAAGAAGTGGAAGTTTATCAGCTGATCTATTGTGAACTTTACACAATTGCAAACAAGAACTCCAAAGATGCCAAATTGGCTTATCCAAGCTTAATCTCTATGCTATGTAAAGATGCTGGGGTGAAGATGGGAGTAAATGAGTATATCTCAGTTGAGCAACCAATCACCAAAAAGTCAATGGAAGGACAACAAGTGCAGGATGACCCCATCAAGAGGAAAGCACAGGAGTTCCTCCCGAAAATCCCTCAAATTGAATACTGGGAGCGTCTTGAAGCATCTGTCACCAAGTTGCAAGAAGCTATGGACCAACTAAAGGAAGAACAGCAAAATCAAAGTAGCATGCTTTGCAAACTGCTTAGGGAACAAGAAGAGCAAGGGCGTGAACTGAAGCAACTGAAGCGTCAGAAGCTGTCTCTTGAAGGGCCAAGCACCCCACAGATTAAAGGAGCATCCACCTCCCAAAAATAAAGGTTGTTGAGTCCTAATCTTAGCCTTAACTCTGTGATAATTGTTCTTATTAGGAATTTACCTTAGAAGTTATATATGAGTAGTAGTAATTAGTATATCTATTTTGATTTTATCTCCAATTAAGCTATAATTTATTTTTTTCATCATCATCAAACATAAATAAAATAGCAGATTTTTAGAATAAGGAGGCAATATTTTTTTGAGTTTTTAATAAGGAAAATTCTAATTATTTATATGTGGTGGTAATACTTTTTGTCTTCTGAATGAATGCCTGAACAGTGCATATTTTTTTTATATTGAATTTTATGAATGTTAAAATTGTAGGCTCTTGAAAGAATGATGAACAAGAGAAATATTATTGTTGATATGAAAAATCATGAAATTGATTCTTGAAGCAAGAAAAAACAGTGAAAAAAGAAAAGAGAAGGAGCAGTAGAAAAAGCCAATAGACCTTTAAACCAAATGGCAAGGGTAAAAAGGATCCAAGGCTTTGAGCATCAATGGATAGGAGGGCCCAAGGAAATAAATCCAGGCCTAAGTGGCTAAATCAAGCTGTCCCTAACCATGTGCTTTTGGCATGCAGGTCCAAGTGAAAAGCTTGAGACTGAGTGGTTAAAGTCGTGATCCAAAGCAAAAGAGTGTGCTTAAGAACTATGGACACCTCTAATTGGGAACTTTAGCAAAGCTAAGTCACAATCTGAAAAGGTTCACCCAGTTATGTGTCTGTGGCATTTATGTATCCGGTGGTAATACTGAAAAACAAAGTGCTTAGGGCCACGACCAAGACTCATAAAATAGCTGTGTTCAAGAATCAACATACTAAACTAGGAGAATCAATAATACTATCTAAATTCTGAGTTCATATGGATGCCAATCATTCTGAATTTCAAAGGATAAAGTGAGATGCCAAAACTGTTTGGAAGCAAAAAGCTACTAGCCCCGCTCATCTAATTAGAATCTGAGCTTCACCTGAAACTCTGAGATATTATTGTTTCTTAATTTCTTTTTATCCTATTTTATTTATCTAGTTGCTTGGGTACAAGCAACAGTTTAAGTTTGGTGTTGTGATGAGCGGATATTTTATACGCTTTTCGGGGGTAATTTCATGTAGTTTTTAGTATGTTTTAGTTAGTTTTTAGTATATTTTTATTAGTTTTTAGGCAAAATTCATATTTCTGTACTTTACTATGAGTTTGTATGTTTTTCTATGAAATATATAATAGTCTATACTTTTCTCGAAGATAAATGACGTAAACTGGTGTTTAACGCCAGTTCCATGTTGCATTCTGGCGTTGAACGCTAGAAACAGGTTGCAAGTTGGAGTTAAACGCCAGAAACTGGTTACAACCTGACATTTAACTCCAGAAATAGCCCAGGCACGTGAGAAGCTCAAGTCTCAGCCCCAGCACACACCAAGTGGGCTCCAGAAGTGGATTTCTGCACTATCTATCATAGTTTACTCATTTTCTATAAACCTAGGTTACTAGTTTAGTATTTAAACAACTTTTAGAGACTTATTTTGTATCTCATGACATTTTTAGATCTGAACTTTGTACTCTTTGATGGCATAAGTCTCTAAACTCCATTTTTGGGGGGTGAGGAGCTCTGCAGCGTCCCGATGAATTAATGCAATTATTTCTGTTTTCTATTCAAACACGCTTGTTTCTATCTAAGATGTTCATTCGCACTTCAATATGATGGATGTGATGATCCGTGACACTCATCACTATTCTTAATCTATGAACGTGTGTCTGACAACCACCTCTATTCTACCTTCGATTGAATAAGTATCTCTTGGATTCCTTAATTAGAATCTTCGTGGTATAAGCTAGAATCCATTCGCAGCATTCTTGAGAATCCGGAAAGTCTAAACTTTGTCTGTGGTATTCCGAGTAGGATTCAAGGATTGAATGACTGTGACGAGCTTCAAACTCACAAGGGTTGGGCTAGTGACAGACGCAAAAGGATCAATGGATCCTATTCCAGCATGAGTGAGAACCGACAGATGATTAGTTGTGCGGTGACAGCGCACCTGGACCATTTTCACTGAGAGGATGGATGGTAGCCATTGACAACGGTGATCCACCAACACACAGCTTGCCATAGGAGGAACATTGCGTGCGTGAAGAAGAAGACAGGGGTAAAGCAGAGATTCAGAAGACAAAGCATCTCCAAAACTCCGACATATTCTCCATTACTGCATAACAAGTATTATTTAATCCATGCTCTCTTGTTCATTTGCAAGTCAACTGATAATTATAATTGATATCCTGACTAAGAATTACAAGATAACCGTAGCTTGCTTCAAGCCAACAATCTCTGTGGGATCGACCCTTACTCACGTAAGGTATTACTTGGACAACCCAATGCACTTGCTGGTTAGTGGTACGAATTGTGAAAAGTGTGATTTACAATTTCGTGCACCACGTACGCACACGCCCTGTTTTTCAAACTTAAGCTTTGTTTTCAACTATTTCACCTTCTCAACAAGATTGTAAGCTTCTGTGACACCATTTTAAGACTCATGGGTTTATTTTTGGGCATTAAAACATGGGAACGGTCCTAGGAGGTTTGATTTGGTATTATTTCGAAAGGTTAGAGAATGGAGGCTTAGGTTTCTAGTGTATTGAGGACGAGTTTGGTTGAGTGCGAAAGAAGAATGGTATATGAACTGAGAAATTGACCAACTTGTGAGTTCAGAATAGGAAGCTGTGAATTGATGATGGTTATGATGAGTTGAAAACTTGGAAATAAATGGTTATGATTGATGAAATGAGTATGAGTAGAATTATGCTATAAGGAGTGGCCTCTGAGATTGAATACGTGATTATGATATGCATTGTTATCCGTCGTTGGGGCTTTGGTAGTCTCCTGCCTATGTTCGGATGTGAGGCTTGAAGCTGGGCTTCTCAATCATGTTTATCACTCTAGAGGATGGTAGTAGGGTACTCTCCTTCGGAACGTTTCCCTCTAAAAGGAGAAGGTGGTAGGGCACTTATCCCTTGGAATTTTTCCTCCTGATCATGGGTTTCTCTCTGGTTGTAAGGTGGTAGGGCACTAACCCACGGAATCATGCGGTATCCAAAGGATGGTGGTAGGGCACTCTCCCTCGAATTGTTTCCCTCTGAAAGGAAAAGGTGGTAGGGCCCTTATCCCTCGGAATTATTCCTCCTGAGTATGCGCAACAGAGAGACTAATTGGGGAGTTGCGGTCTGGATTTTTTGTCGGGTTTGGCACAATAAACGACATGTGATATCACAGCCAATAGGACAGACATTCATCATATGCATCTTCTATATGCTTACTTGCTTTGTTTACTTGAGCTTGCCTAATTGTATAACATGTCTACTTGCTTCTTGAATTACTTGTCATATATATGAATACTATCTTGTATTTTATTTGCTTGCATTATCTGTGTTTTTCTAGTGCTGAGGAGGTTAGGTAGGCGGCGGCGATGGGATCGCACGAAGGGTAGGTTGGTGAAGGCTGTGGGACAGCGGTGATTAGTTTTAGATAGAAACCTCCTAAGTTTAGATACCTTTAATTATTGGTTATGGTTTAAGTTATTTATTTCATTTAAGCTTGAATATCTATTTGGTATGAAGCTCTAGGATTGCCTCTGGCATCCCGGAGTCTTACATCTTACATTACTGGGTACTGTTACCATACTGAGAACCTCCGGTTCTTCTCATTCCATACATTGTTGTTGTTTTTCACATGCAGGTCGCAACCCACCGCAGTGGGTTGCATAATGGTAGCAGAGCAGAGGATCCTTTTCTATTTTGTTGTCATTTTGGTTATTTTGATTTGTACTCTCACTTTTGTTTTTACTTTTGCCTAGAGGCTTACTTTGAGAGTAAAACTTGTATAAGCTATTTTAAATCTTCTGATTTCTGTATTGTCTGTATATGGCTAGCCGGCTTAAACTCTGCAAGCCATGGATAGATCCTTATGCTATTATACTCTTATATTTTGTTATACTATATCTGTTTCTTGTACGTTAAGTCAGTAGCTTTGTGAGTACGTTTTGCGCTTTTAAATCCTATTTTTTTTAGCTATATCCTTCATTGGGATTTTTGATTTATTACTTCTTCGGTATATATATTTATGTACAAGTCATAGATTTGTGGTAACCTTTAATTAACCTTTGCCTTATGGCATGAGGTAAGGTTTAGGGTAATTAGGGTGTTACATGTAGCCTATTCTTTTGAATTCTAGTAAGCATGGAAGCTGAAAAGCGTAGCCTTTGGTCATGAACAGCATCACTTGAAAAGTGTACCCTATTCTTGAACGCCAAAAGTGTAGCTTTTGATACAAGAAAGTGTAGCCTTTGAGAATAAGCAACGGCCGAATAGATATCCCCCACTAAAGCGACCTCAAAGCCAAAAAAGCATAGTCTTAGCCAAAGGCATTATTTTTTTTCATTTTTAGCTACATTTTTCAAGAGTAACTGAATGGGTGATTTTTTTTGTACTGCATTCAACTTATAGTTAGCTAATTGAGTTTTTAACTAAAGAAGTTGACAGTAACAAAGAGAGGTAGCAATATACTCAGCCTCCGCGGTGGACAGCGCCACTGTTCCTTGTTTCTTGCTAGTCCACACATTTAAAGCATTTCCAGTTGAGCAGCAAATGCAACTGGTGCTTCTTCTATAAACTTTATCACTTGAAAAATCAGCATCTAAATGTCCAATTAAATTAAAAGATTCAGATTTAGGATATCATAACCTATAATTTGTACTGCCAAGAACATAGCAAATGATTCTCTCCACAACACTTAAATGAGACTCTTTAGATTTGGATTGACATCTTGAACATAGCCCCACACTAAAGAGTATATCAGGTCTTGAGGTAATTAAATACATTAGTGAGCCTATCATTCTTTGGTATGTTGTCTCATCAACATCATTTGCATTTTCGTCTTTGTCAAGCTTTGTAGAAGGATGCATTGGGGTGTTCATCGACTTAGTAAGTGGTGAGTCTGTGATTCACTCCCTTCCCAATAATATTGATGAATCCGCTCTTGGCAAGCACACCAAAATTATCATCAAGTATTAACCCACAGTGGAGTGGGATCGTATCTACAGAGATTGATAGATTTGAACAATTTGAATTAATTAGTGAATTAGTCAAGCTTAACAGAGTAAGTTGTAAGTGCAGAATTATAAATGGCAGAAACATAAATGGAAAAAGAATAAAGGAAAGCAATAAAGTGCAGAAATAGAAATAGCAGGAATGTAAAGGAGAATGGGACTTTGCAGAATGTAAATAAAAGCTATAAAAGAATGGGAGAGATAAGAATGGGGGGATTCATTGAGATCAGGAGATATTGTCTCTTTGGATTAAATCCAACTCATATCCTCTTCAATCATGCAACTCATTGACCTCTTGGGAATCATAATTGATTGAGCCCCAATCCCTTGGTGACTCAATCTCTCAGATCTTGATCAATAGCCAATTCCATGGTCTAATTGCTCATGAAGAGAGATATGCTTGGTCCCTGATTATACCATACATCATCATAGATCCAAGTAGAGGGAGGATTGTATGTCACCATATCCAAACACCAAAAACCAGATTCTACTCAAGTGTGAAAAAGGATTTCTAGCATGGTTTCATGTTTCCCATTTTGCATTAAATCTCTTTTCCAAGTTAATTGAACACTAAGCATGAAAATCAAAATTCCTTCTAGCAAATCAAAGAGAAGATGAAGAAAAGAAGAAATTCACTATCAATAATCCATCAAGTACAATAGATCTCCCTCTCTCAATGAGAAGGAATTTAGCTACTCATAGCTCAGAAAGAAAGTACAAAAGATGGAAGAGATAAAGAGTAAAAAGTAAAAAGTGAATTGAAAACTAAAACTCTACAATATCTTGAGATAGTGATCTCTGTGACTTGTTAACCCCCTTTTTCCATACTTCCAAGGGGTATTTATACTACTCCTAGATCTAGAAAATAAAGGAAATTACAAAAGTGAAAAGAAAATTACAATTTGGAGGGAAAAGAAACTCAACAAACGTGATCTTCCAGCTGGCGTGTGACTGGCGCTTCTCTGGCGTGTCACGCTTCCTCTGTTTCTTCCCTGGCGTGCCACGCCTTCAAGCCAAAGTGGCATGCCCAGGGCATTTCAATTGGCCCAAGTAACCTGGCATGCCAAGCCTTCGACACTAAGTGGCACGCCCAAGGTCATCTTCTTTATCTCCATGCTTCTGGAAGTTTGTACCAGCGTGGGACACCCAGGGTCTGGCGTGCCATGCCCCTCTGAATGCATCATCTTCTTGCTGGCGTGCCATGCCTCGTCATCCAAGTGGCACGCCTAAGTTCACTGGCTTTTCTTCTTCCTCTCTGGAAAATACTACCAGCGTGCCACGCCATGGGACTGGCATGTCACGCCCTTCATTTGCCTTGGTCCCAAAGGTTGGCGTGCCACGCCTGGATGTTCAAGTAGCACGCCAAAGTGGGATGATTGAGCTAGCATGCCACGCCTTCGATACCAATTGGCATGCCCAGCTTTGTGTTGGATTCCTGAGCTGGCGTGCCATGCCTTTGATACCAAGTGGCACGCCCAGCTTTTTGCATTGTCTTCTTGTTCACTGGCGTGCCACGCCTTGTTGTTCACATGACACGCCTAGACTTCATTTGCCTTCAGCCCTTTCTCTGGACTTTTGTACCAGCGTCCCACGCCATGTTGCTCAAGTGGCATGCCCATTCAATTGTGGGTCTCTGGTGCACGAAATTGTGATCACTACTTTTCACAACTTAAATAATCCCCGGTAATAAATCCAAAAACTTGGTGTTCAATACCATGGCATAAACACAACTTCGCACAACTAACCAGCAAGTGCACTGGGTCGTCCAAGTAATAAACCTTACGCGAGTAAGGGTCGATCCCACGGAGATTGTTGGTATGAAGCAAGCTATGGTCACCTTGTAAATCTTAGTCAGGCAGACTCAAATGGTTATGGATGATATATGAATAAAACATAAAGATAAAGATAGAGATACTTATGTAATTCATTGGTGAGAACTTCAGATAAGCGAATGGAGATGCTTTGTCCCTTCCGTCTCTCTGCTTTCCTACTGTCTTCATCCAATCCTTCTTACTCCTTTCCATGGCAAGCTGTATGTTGGGCATCACCGTTGTCAATGGCTATAGTCCCGTCCTCTCAGTGAAAATGTTCAACGCACCCTGTCATGGCACGGCTATTCAGCTGTCAGTTCTCGATCATGTCGGAATAGAATCCAGTGATTCTTTTGCGTCTGTCACTAACGCCCCACAATCGCGAGTTTGAAGCTCGTCACAGTCATTCAATCATTGAATCCTACTCAGAATACCACAGACAAGGTTTAGACCTTCCAGATTCTCTTGAATGCCGCCATCAATTCTAGCTTATACCACGAAGATTCCGGTTAAAGAATCCAAGAGATAAACATTAGAGCCTTATTTGCTTGTAGAACGGAAGTGGTTGTCAGTCACGCGTTCATAAGTGAGAATGATGATGAGCATCACATAATCATCACATTCACCAAGTTCTTGGGTGCAAATGAATATCTTAGAACAAGAACAAACTGAATTGAATAGAAGAACAATAGTAATTGCATTAATACTCGAGGTACAGCAGAGCTCCACACCTTAATCTATGGTGTGTAGAAACTCCACCGTTGAAAATACATAAGAACAAGAGTGATCATTGGCCTCGGCCCCAGAGAGGGAACCAGAAGAACCAAGATGAAAATACAATAGTAAAAGGTCCTACTTATAGGGAACTAGTAGCTTAAGAATTACAAAGATGAGTAAAAGACATAAAAATCCACTTCCGGGCCCACTTGGTGTGTGCTTGGGCTGAGCATTGAAGCATTTTCGTGTAGAGACTCTTCTTGGAGTTAAACGTCAGCTTTTGTGCCAGTTTGGGCGTTTAACTCCCATTCTTGTGCTAGTTCCGGCGTTAAACGCCGGGCAGTTTTGAGCTGATTTGGAACGCCGGTTTGGGCCATCAAATCTCGGGCAAAGTATGGACTATTATACATATCTGGAAAGCCCAGGATGTCTACTTTCCAACGCCATTGAGAGCGCGCCAATTGGGCTTCTGTAGCTCCAGAAAATCCACTTCGAGTGTAGGGAGGTCAGAATCCAACAGCATCTGCAGTCCTTTTAGTCTCTGAATCAGATTTTTACTCAGATCCCTCAATTTCAGCCAGAAAATACCTGAAATCACAGAAAAACACACACTCATAGTAAAGTTCAGAAAAGTGAATTTTAACTAAAAACTAATAAAAAATATACTAAACACTAACTAAATCTACTAAAAACATACTAAAAACAATGCCAAAAAGCGTACAAATTATCCGCTCATCACAACACCAAACTTAAATTGTTGCTTGTCCCCAAGCAACTGAAAATCAAATAAGATAAAAAGAAGAGAATATGCAATGAACTCCAAAAACATCTATGAAGATCAGTATTAATTAGATGAGCGGGGCTTTAGCTTTTTGCCTCTGAACAGTTTTGGCATCTCACTTTATCCTTTGAAATTCAGAATGATTGGCTTCTTTAGGAACTCAGAATCCAGATAGTGTTATTGATTCTCCTAGTTAAGTATGATGATTCTTGAACACAGCTACTTTATGAGTCTTGGCTGTGGCCCATAGCACTCTGTCTTCCAGTATTACCACCGGATACATACATGCCATAGACACATAATTGGGTGAACCTTTTTAGATTGTGACTCAGCTTTGCTAGAGTCCCCAATTAAAGGTGTCCAGGGTTCTTAAGCACACTCTTTTTGCCTTGGATCACAACTTCATTACTTTTTTCTTTTTCTTCTTGCTTCCTTTCTTTCTTTTTTTTGTTTTTTTTTTTTTGAATTCACTGCTTTTTCTTGCTTCAAGAATCATTTTTATGATTTTTCAGATCCTCAGTAACATGTCTCCTTTTTCATCATTCTTTCAAGAGCCAACAATTTTAACATTCATGAATAACAAATTCAAAAGACATATGCACTGTTCAAGCATACATTCAGAAAACAAAAGTATTGCCACCACATCAAAATAATTAATCTGTTATAAAATCTGAAATTCATGCAATTCTTCTCTTTTTCAATTAAGAACATTTTTTTTTAAGAAAGGTGATGGATTCATAGGACATTCATAACTTTAAGGCATAGACACTAAGACACTAATGATCATAATACACAAACATGGATAAACATAAGCATGAAAATTTGAAAAACAGGAAAATAAAGAACAAGGAGATTAAAGAACGGGTCCACCTTAGTGATGGCAGCTTGTTCTTCCTCTTGAAGATCTTATGGAGTGCTTGAGCTCCTCAATGTCTCTTCCTTGTCTTTGTTGCTCCTCTCTCATGATTCTTTGATCTTCTCTAATTTCATGGAGGAGGATGGAATGTTCTTGGTGCTCCACCCTTAGTTGTCCCATGTTGGAACTCAGTTCTCCTAGGGAGGTGTTGATTTGCTCCCAATAGTTTTGTGGAGGAAAGTGCATCCCTTGAGGTATCTCAGGGACTTCATGATGAGTGGGGTCTCTTGTTTGTTCCATCCTTTTCTTAGTGATGGGCTTGTCCTCATCAATAAGGATGTCTCCTTCTATGTCAACTCCAACTGAATAACAGAGGTGACAAATGAGATGAGGAAAAGCTAACCTTGCCAAGGTAGAGGGCTTGTCTGCCACCTTATAGAGTTCTTGGGCTATAACCTCATGAACTTCCACTTCCTCTCCAATCATGATACTATGAATCATGATGGCCCAGTCTATAGTAACTTCGGACCGGTTGCTAGTGGGAATGATTGAGCGTTGGATAAACTCCAACCATCCTCTAGCCACAGGCTTGAGGTCGTGCCTTCTCAGTTGAACCGGCTTCCCTCTTGAATCTCTCTTCCATTGGGTGCCCTCTTCACAAATGTCTGTGAGGACTTGGTCCAACCTTTGATCAAAGTTGACCCTTCTAGTGTAAGGATGTTCATCTCCTTGCATCATGGGCAAGTTGAATGCCAACCTTAAATTTTCCGGACTAAAATCTAAGTATTTCCCCCGAACCTTTGTAAGCCAATTCTTTGGGTCCGGGTTCACACTTTGATCATGGTTCTTGGTGATCCATGCATTGGCATAGAACTCTTAAACCATCAAGATTCCGACTTGTTGAATAGGGTTGGTAAGAACTTCCCAACCTCTCCTTCGGATCTCTGGATATTCACTCTTTTTGAGTTTGAAAGGGACCTTGGGGATCACTTTCTTCAAGGCCACAACTTCATAGAAGTGGTCTTGATGCACCCTTGAGATGAATCTCTCCATCTCCCATGACTCGGAGGTGGAAGCTTTTGTCTTCCCTTTCCTCTTTCTAGAGTTTTCTCCGGCCTTAGGTGCCATAAATGGTTATGAAAAAGCAAAAAGCAATGCTTTTACCACACCAAACTTAAAAGGTTTGCTCGTCCTCGAGCAAAAGAAGAAAGAAGAGAGTAGAAGAAGAAAAAATAGAGGAGATGGAGATTGCTTTGTGGTTCGGCCAAAGGGGGAGAAGTAGTGTTTAGGGTGTGTGAAAATGAGGGAGTGAAGATGGGTTTATATAGGGGTGGAGAGAGGGGTAGGGTTCGATTATGAGAGGGTGGCTTTGGGAGGGATGGATGTGAGTGGTGAAGAGAAAGATGGGGTTTGATAGGTGAAGGGTTTTTTGAAGGATGAGTGGTAGAGGTGATTGGTGAATGAGTGAAGAAGAAGAGAGAGAGGGTGGTGGGGTAGGTGGGGATCCTGTGGGGTCCACAGATCCTGAGGTGTCAAGGAAAATTCAACCCTGCACCAAGTGGCGTGCAAAAATGCACCCTTTGCCAATTCTGGCGTTAAACGCCGGGCTGGTGCCCATTTCTGGCGTTTAACGCCAGCTTCTTGCCATTTCCTGGCGTTTAACGCCAGTCTAGTGCCCCTTTCTGGCGTTAAACGCCCAGAATGGTGCCAGACTGGGCGTTAAACGCCCATTTGCTGCCCTTACTGGCGTTTAAACGCTAGCAAGGCCTTCCTCCAGGGTGTGCTATTTTTCTTTCCATTTTTCATTCTGTTTTTGCTTTTTCAATTGATTTTGTGACTTCCCATGATCATCAACCTATAAAAATCATAAAATAACAAAAGAAATAGATAAATAAAATTGGGCTGCCTCCCAACAAGCGCTTCTTTAATGTCAGTAGCTTGACAGTGGGCTCTCATGGAGCCTCACAGATACTCAGAGCAATGTTGGAACCTCCCAACACCAAACTTAGAGTTTGAATGTGGGGGTTCAACACCAAACTTAGAGTTTGTCTGTGGGGGCTCTATTTGACTCTGTTTTGAGAGAAGCTCTTCATGCTTCCTCTCTATGTTTACAGAGGGATATCCTTGAGCCTTAAACACAAAGGATTCTTCATTCACTTGAATGATCAATTCTCCTCTGTCAACATGAATCACAGCCTTTGCTGTGGCTAGGAAGGGTCTGCCAAGGATGATGGATTCATCCATACACTTCCCAGTCTCTAGGACTATGAAATCAGCAGGAATGTAACGATCTTCAACTTTTACCAAAACATTCTCTACAAGTCCATAAGCTTGTTTTCTTGAGTTGTCTGCCATCTCTAGTGAGATTCTTGCAGCTTACACCTCAAGGATCCCTAGCTTCTCCATGACAGCGAGAGGCATGAGGTTTACGCTTGACCCTAGGTCACACAGAGCCTTCTCAAAGGTCATGGTGCCTATGTTACAAGGGATTGAGAACTTCCCAGGGTCCTGCCTCTTTTGAGGCAATTTCTGCCTAGTCAAGTCATCCAGTTCTTTGGTGAGCAAAGGTGGTTCATCCTCCCAAGTCTCATTACCAAATAACTTGTTATTTAGCTTCATGATTGCTCCAAGGTATTTAGCAACTTGCTCTTCAGTGACATCTTCATCCTCTTTAGAGGAAGAATACTCATCAGAGCTTATTAATGGCAGAAGTAAATTCAATGGAATCTCCATGGTCTCAGTGTGAGCCTCAGATTCCCATGGTTCCTCATTAGGGAACTCATTGGAGGCCAGTGGACGTCCATTGAGGTCTTCCTCAGTGGCGTTCACTACCTCTTCCTCCTCTCCAAATTCGGCCATGTTGATGGCCTTGCACTCTCCTTTTGGATTCTCTTCTGTATTGCTTGGAAGAGTACTAGGAGGGAGTTTAGTAACTTTCTTACTCAGCTGACCCACTTGTGCCTCCAAGTTTCTAATAGAGGACCTTGTTTCAGTCATGAAACTTTGAGTGGTTTTGATTAGATCAGAGACCATGGTTGCTAAGTCAGAGTGGTTCTGCTTAGAACTTTCTGTCTGTTGCTGAGAAAATGATGGAAAAGGCTTGCCATTGCTAAACCTGTTTCTTCCACCATTATTGTTGTTGAAACCTTGTTGAGGTCTCTGTTGATCCTTTCATGAAAGATTTGGATGATTTCTCCATGAAGGATTATAGGTGCTTCCATAGGGTTCTCCCATCCAGTTCACCTCTTCCATTGAGGGGTTCTCAAGATCATAAGCTTCTTCTTCAGATGAAGCGTCCTTAGCACTGCCTGGTGCAGCTTGCATTCCAGACAGACTTTGAGAGATCATATTGACTTGTTGGGTCAATATTTTGTTCTGAGCCAATATGGCATTCAGAGTATCAATCTCAAGAACTCCTTTCTTCTGACTTGTCCCATTGTTCACAGGATTCCTTTCAGAAGTGTACATGAATTGGTTATTTGCAACCATTTCAATTAGTTCTTGAGCTTCTGCAGGCATCTTCTTCAGATGAAGAGATCCCCCTGCAGAGCTATCCAATGACATCTTGGACAGTTCAGACAGACCATCATAGAAAATACCTATGATGCTCCATTCAGAAAGCATGTCAGAAGGACATTTTCTGATCAATTGTTTGTATCTTTCCCAAGCTTCATAAAGGGATTCACCTTCCTTCTGTCTGGAGGTTTGGACTTCCACTCTAAGCTTACTCAATTTTTGAGGTGGAAAGAACATTACCAAGAAGGCATTGACTAGCTTTTCCCAAGAGTTCAGGCTTTCTTTAGGTTGTGAGTCTAACCATATTCTAGCTCTGTCTCTTACAGCAAAAGGGAATAGCATAAGTCTGTAGACCTCAGGGTTAACCCCATTGGTCTTGACAGTATCACAGATTTGCAAGAATTCAGCTAAAAACTGATGAGGATCTTCTAATGGAAGTCCATGGAACTTGCAATTCTGTTGCATTAGAGAAACTAATTGAGGGTTAAGCTCAAAGTTGTTTGCTCCAATGGCAGGGATAGAGATGCTTCTCCCATAGAAGTCGGGAGTAGGTGCAGTAAACTCACCCAGCACCTTCCTTGCATTGTTGGCATTGTTGTTGTTTTTGGCTGCCATGGGTTCTTCTTCTTTGAAGAATTCGCTTAGGTCCTCTACAGAGAATTGTGCTTTAGCTTCTCTTAGCTTTCGCTTCAAGGTCCTTTCAGGTTCAGGGTCAGCTTCAACAAGAATGCCTTTGTCTTTGTTCCTGCTCATATGAAAGAGAAGAGAACAAGAAAATGTGGAATCCTCTATGTCACAGTATAGAGATTCCTTGAGGTGTCAGAGGAACAGAAAAATAGAAGGAAGAGGGAGAAGAATTCGAACTTAGTGAGATAGAGTTCGAATTGTGCATTGAGGAGGAGTGTTACTCCATAAATAGAAGGATGTGAGAAGAGGGGAAGAAATTTTTGAAATATAATTAAAAATATTTTAAAATCATTTTGAAAACCACTAATTGATTTTCGAAAATCAAGAGTGGAAAAGAAATCAAGTAATTTTTGAAAAAGATTTTGGAAAAAAAAAGATATGATTGAAAACTATTTTGAAAAAAGATGTGATTTTAAAAATTAATGACTTAGCTAACAAGAAAAGATATGATTCAAACATTAAACCTCTCTCAACAGAAAAGGCAACACACTTGGAATGTTGAATCAAATCATTAATTGTTAGTAAGTATCTTTAAAAATGGAAAGAAATTGATTTTGAAAAGATGTGATTGAAAAGATTTGATTTGAAAAAGATTTGATTTTGAAAAACTTTTGAAAATTTAAAAAAAATTTGCATTAAAAACAAGATCTTCCCTCTTGTGCCATCCTGGCGTTAAACGCCCAGAATGGTATCCATTCTGGCGTTTAACGCCCAAAGCACTACCCTTTTGGGCGTTAAACGCCTAGCCAGGCACCCTGGCTAGCGTTTAAACGCCAGTTTGCCTTCCTCACTGGGCGTTTTGAACGCCCAGCTTTTTCTGTGTAATTCCTCTACTATATGTTCTGAATCTTCAATTCTCTGTATTATTGACTTGAAAATACACAAATTAAAATTTTTTTGGATTTTTACTAATGAGGAATAATCAAGATGCAACTAAAATCAAATAAACAATGCATGCAAGATACCAAACTTAGCAGTTTGTATACTACTGACACTAACAAGATGAGAATGCATATGAGAAACAACAAAACACTCAAGTCAAGAGAATTTAAAGATCAGAGCAAGGAAATCATCAAAAACAACTTGAAGATTACTTAAGACACATGAATGAATGCAAGAAGAACAGAAACATGCAATTGACACCAAACTTAACATGAGACACTAGACAAGGTTGGTCTCTTGGCATCTCTTTAGCACCAAGGCTAAGTGATGTAAGCAATCAGAATATGTGTTACCAAATACAGAGAAGACATCCATAAACACCTTAATGAATCTTTCAATAATGTCTGAAAATTTGGAGAGCATGCACCTTTGGAATGTTGCAGGTGCATTGCACAATCCAAAGGGCATCCTCCTATAAGCAAAGACACCATATGGACAAGTAAATGAAGTTTTCTCCTGGTCCTTTGGGTCTACAACTATTTGGTTATAACCCGAATAACCGTCAAGAAAGTAGTAGTATTCATGTCCAGCCAGCCTCTCAAGCATTTGGTCCATGAATGGTAGGGAGAAGTGGTCCTTCCTGGTGGCTTCATTGAGCTTTCAGTAGTCGATGCACATGCGCCAACCAGTCACTGTTCTTGTTGGTATCAGCTCATTATTCTCATTTGGTACAACAGTGACCCATCCTTTCTTTGGAACTACTTGTACAGGGCTCATCCAAGGGCTGTCTGAGATGGGGTAGATCACCCCAGCTTACCACAACTTCAACACTTCCTTCTGGACCACTTCATTCATAGTTTGGTTCAGCCATCTTTGTTGTTGTCTTGAAGGCTTAGCACCCTCTTCAAGCAGGATCTTGTGCATGCACGTTGATGGACTGATCCCCTTTAAGTCTATGAGTGTCCAAACTATAGCATCCTTGTGTTGTATCAGCACTTGGATGAGTTCCTTTTCTTACTCCTTACTCAAGCTTGAGTTGATGATCACTGGGTAGGTGCTGTTGTCACCTAGATATGCATATTTCAAGCTTGGAGGTAGGGTTTTCAGCTCTAGTTTTGGTGCCTCTTCTTTATTGTTGTCTTTGTTGTTTGTCGTGATTGAACTTTCCATGGTCCCTTGTGGTGGTTCTTCATGTAGTGCTTGTTGCTCCAATTCTATACTTCCTTCATATTACTCTTCTTCCAAAACTCCTTGGACTATTTGTTCTATGGTGACCACCATCATGCGTTCTCCTATTGATTCCTTGGGATAACTCATTGCCTTGAAGACATTGAAGGCCATCTTCTCCTCATGTAATCTCAAGACTAGTTCCCCTTTTTGCACATCAATGATGGCTCCAGCAGTAGCTAGGAATGGCCTTCCTAGGATAATTGAAGTGTTTGCCTCTTCTTCCATATCCAGCATAACAAAGTCAGCTGGGAAGATGAATTCTCCCACTTTCACTAATTAATCTTCCACTACTCCATGTGAAAACTTGAATGGTCTGTCAGCTAGTTGGAGTGCCATTCTTGTTGGCTTGGCTTCCTCAATTCTCATCCTTCTCATCATGTTCAAGGACATGAATTTAACAAGGAAAATGCATATTGAAGTAAATCAGAGAGCTATGAGATGAATGGTTTCAGCTCCGTAGCAAAACAGAAATGGAAAATTGCTTGAAGAAACAAACAGCAAGAAAACTTAACTCAATTATGAAATTAAAAAAGAGAAGCTAAAGATCGAAGAAGAGCAATGAGATTAGAAAGCAGATTGATGAGAGGATAATTTATACACTTTTTAGCATTGTTTTTAGTATATTTTTGGTATATTTTAGATAGTTTTTATTATATTTTTATTAGTTTTTATTTAAAATTCACTTTTCTGGACTTTACTATGATTTTGTGTGTTTTTCTGTGATTTCAAGTATTTTCTGGCTGAAATTGAGGGACCTGAGCAAAAATCTGATTCAGAGGCTGAAAAAGGACTGCAGATGCTGTTGGATTCTGACCTCTCTGCGTTCTAAGTGGATTTTCTGGAGCTATAAAAGCCCAATTAGCGCGCTCTCAATTGCATTGGAAAGTAGACATCCAGGGCTTTCCAGAAATATATAATAGTCTATACTTTGCCCGAGATTTGATGGCCCAAACCGGTGTTCCAAATCAGCTCAAGAATTCCCGGCGTTAAACGCCCAAACTGGCACAGAAGTGGGAGTTAAACGCCCAAACTGGCACAAAAGCTGGCGTTTAACTCCAAGAAAAGTCTCTACACATGGAAGCTTCAATGCTCAGCCCAAGCACACACCAAGTGGGCCTGGAAGTGGATTTTTATGTCATTTACTCATTTCTGTAAGCCCTAAGCTACTAGTTTTCTATAAATAAGACCTTTTGCTACTGTATTTTCATCTTGGTTCTTCTGGTTCCCGCTCTGGGGCCGAAGCCAATGATCACCATTATCACTTATGTATTTTCAACGGTGGAGTTTCTATACACCATAGATTAAGGTGTGGAGCTCTGCTGTACCTCGAGTATTAATGCAATTACTATTGTTCTTCTATTCAATTCAGCTTACTCTTGTTCTAAGATATTCATTCGCACCCAAGAACATGATGAATGTGATGATTATGTGATGCTCATCATCATTCTCACTTATGAACACGTGCCTGACAACCACTTCCGTTCTACATGCAAACAAGGCTTGAATGTTTATCTCTTGGATTCCTTAATCAGAATCTTCGTGGTATAAGCTAGAATTGATGGCGGCATTCTTGAGAATCCGGAAAGTCTAAACCTTGTCTGTGGTATTCTGAGTAGGATTCAAGGATTGAATGACTATGACGAGCTTCAAACTCGCGATTGTGGGGCGTTAGTGACAGACGCAAAAGAATCACTGGATTCTATTCCGACATGATCGAGAACCGACAGATGAATAGCCGTGCTGTGACAGAGCACGTTGAACATTTTCACTGAGAGGATGGGACTGTAGCCATTGACAACGGTGATGCCCAACATACAGCTTACCATGGAAAGGAGTAAGAAGGATTGGATGAAGACAGTAGGAAAGCAGAGAGACGGAAGGGACAAAGCATCTCCATACGCTTATCTGAAATTCTCACCAATGAATTACATAAGTATCTCTATCCTTATTTTATGTTTTATTCATCTTTTAATTATCAATCCTCCATAACCATTTGAATCCGCCTGACTGAGATTTACAAGATGACCATAGCTTGCTTCATACCGACAATCTCCGTGGGATCGACCCTTACTCGCGTAAGGTTTATTACTTGGACGACCCAGTGCACTTGCTGGTTAGTTGTGCGAAGTTGTGATAAAGAGTTGAGATTGCAATTGAGCGTACCATGATGATGGCGCCATTGATGATCACAATTTCATGCACCAAGTTTTTTGCGCCGTTGCCGGGGATTGTTCGAGTTTGGACAACTGACGGTTCATCTTGTTGCTCAGATTAGGTAATTTTATTTTATGTTTAATCTTTTTACTTCTTATTTTCGAAAAATTCAAAAAAAAAATTTATAAAATCATAAAATCAAAAATATTTTATGTTTCTTGTTTGAGTCTAGTGTCTCATTTTAAGTTTGGTGTCAATTGCATGTCTTTATTTTTCTAATTTTTGAAAATTACATGCATTATGTTCTTTATTGATCTTCAAGTTGTTCTTGATGATTTCCTTGCTCTGATCTTTAAATTCTCTTGTCTTGAGTGTTTTGTTGTTTCTCATATGCATTCTCAATTTGTTAGTGTCAATAGTATACAAACTTCTAAGTTTGGTGTCTTGCATGCATTGTTTATTTGATCTTAGTTTCATTTTGATTATTCCTCATCATTAAAAATTCAAAAAAAAAGTTTTAATTTGTGTCTTTTCAAGTCAATAATACAGAGAATTAAAGATTCAGAACATGCAGCAGAGGAATTACACAGAAAAAGATGGGCGTTCAAAACGCCCAGTGAAAAAGGAAAACTGGTGTCAGGCGTTTAACGCCCAAAAGGGTAGCATTTTGGGCGTTAAACGCCAGAATGGTATCCATTCTGGCGTTTAACGCCAGGATGATACAAGAGGGAAGATTTTGTTTTTAATTCAAATTTTTTTCAAGTTTTCATAATTTTTCAAAATCAAATCTTTTTCAAATCATATCTTTTCAATCATATATTTTCAAAATCAATTTCTTTCCATTTTCAAAAATACTTGCTAACAATTAATGATTTGATTCAACATTTCAAGTGTGTTGCCTTTTCTGTTGAGAAAGGTTTAATGTCTGAATCATATCTTTTAAATTTCTTGTTAGCCAAGTCATTAATTTTAAAAATCAAATCTTTTTAAATTGTTTTTCAATCATATCTTTTCAATCATATCTTTTTAAAACCATAACTTTTCAATCATATCTTATTAATCACATCTCATTCAAAATAGTTTTCAATCATATCTTTTTTATTTCTACTTTCAAAAATCTTTTTCAAAAATCACTTTATTTCTTTTCCAACTTTAATTTTCGAAAATCATTCTTCAATTTTTCAAAATTTCTTCAAAAATCTTTTAATTCATTTTCGAAAATTCTTCCCCTCTTCTCACATCCTTCTATTTAAGGACTAACACTCCTCCACTATCAACAATTCAAATTCTATCTCTCTTAATAAGTTCGAATTATTCTTCTTCTACCTCCTCCTTCTATTCTTCTTTTCCTCTGACATCTCAAGGAATCTCTATACTGTGACATAGAGGATTCCATTTTTTCTTGTTCTCTTCTCTTTCATATGAGCAGGAGCAAAGACAAAAGCATTCTTGTTGAGGCTGACCCTGAACCTGAAAGGACCTTGAAGCGAAAGCTAAGAGAAGCTAAAGCACTACTCTCTGTAGAGGACCTAACAGAAATCTTCAAACAAAAAGAAGACATGGCAGCCGAAAACAACAATAATGCCAACAATGCAAGGAAGGTGCTGGGTGACTTTACTGCACCTACTCCCGACTTCTATGGGAGAAGCATCTCTATCCCTGCCATTGGAGCAAACAACTTTGAGCTTAAGCCTCAATTAGTTTCTCTAATGCAACAGAATTGCAAGTTCCATGGACTTCCATTGGAAGATCTTCATCAATTTTTAGCTGAATTCTTGCAAATCTGTGACACTGTCAAGACCAATGGGGTTGACCCTGAGGTCTACAGACTTATGCTATTCCCTTTTGCTGTAAGAGACAGAGCTAGGATATGGTTGGACTCACAACCTAAAGAAAGCCTGAACTCTTGGGAAAAGCTAGTCAATGCCTTCTTGGCAAAATTCTTTCCACCTCAAAAATTGAGTAAGCTTAGAGTGGAAGTCCAAACCTTCAGACAGAAAGAAGGTGAATTCCTCTATGAAGCTTGGAAAAGATACAAACAATTGATCAGAAAATGTCCTTCTGACATGCTTTTTGAATGGAGCATCATAGGTATCTTCTATGATGGTCTATCTGAACTGTCCAAGATGTCATTGGACAGCTCTACTGGAGGATCTCTTCATCCGAAGAAGATGCCTGCAGAAGCTCAAGAACTCATTGAAATGGTTGCAAATAACCAATTCATGTACACTTCTGAAAGAAATCCTGTGAACAATGGGACGAATCAGAAGAAAGGAGTTCTTGAGATTGATACTCTGAATGCCATATTGGCTCAGAACAAAATATTGACTCAGCAAGTTAATATGATTTCTCAAAGTCTGTCTGAAATGCAAGCTGCACCAGGCAGTACTAAGGACGCTTCATCTGAAGAAGCAACTAATGATCCTGAGAACCCATCAATGGAAGAGGTGAATTACATGGGAGAACCCTATGGAAACACCTATAATCCTTCATGGAGAAATCATCCAAATCTCTCATGGAAGGATCAACAGAGACCTCAACAAGGTTTCAACAACAATAATGGTGGAAGAAACAGGTTTAGCAATGGCAAGCCTTTTCCATCATCTTCTCAGCAACAGACATAGAATTCTAAGCAGAGCCACTCTGACTTAGCAACCACGGTCTCTAATCTAATCAAAACCACTTAAAGTTTTATGACTGAAACTAGGTCCTCCATTAGAAACTTGGAGGCACAAGTGGGTCAGCTGAGTAAGAAAGTTACTGAACTCTCTCCTAGTACTCTTTCAAGCAATACAGAAGAGAATCCAAAAGAAGAGTGTAAGGCCATCAACATGGCCGAATTTGGAGAGGAAGAAGAGGCAGCGATTGCCACTGAGGAAGACCTCAATGGACGTCCACCGGCCTCCAATGAATTCCCTAATGAGGAACCATGGGAATCTGAGGCTCACACTGAGACCATAGAGATTCCATTGGATTTACTTCTGCCATTTATGAGCTCTTATGAGTATTCTTCTTCTGAAGAGGACGAAGATGTCACTGAAGAGCAAGTTGCTAAGTACCTTGGAGCAATCATGAAGCTAAATGACAAGTTATTTGGTAATGAGACTTGGGAGGATGAACCCCCTTTGCTCACCAAAGAACAGGATGACTTGACTAGGCAGAGATTACCTCAAAAGAGACAGGACCCTGGAAAGTTTTTAGTACCTTGTACATTAGGCACCATGACCTTCGAGAAGGCTTTGTGTGACCTAGGGTCAAGCATAAACCGCATGCCTCTCTCTGTAATGGAGAAGCTAGGGATCTTTGAGGTACAAGCTGCAAGAATCTCACTAGAGATGGCAGACAATTCAAGAAAACAAGCTTATGGACTTGTAGAGGATGTTCTGGTAAAGATTGAAAATCATTACATCCCTGCTGATTTCATAGTCCTAGAGACTGGGAAGTGCATGGATGAATCCATCATCCTTGGCAGACACTTCCTAGCCAGAGCAAAAGCTGTGATTGATGTTGACAGAGGAGAACTGATCATTCAAGTGAATGAAGACTCCCTTGTGTTTAAAGCTCAAGGATATCCCTCTGTAACCATGGAGAGGAAGCATGAAGAGCTTCTCTCAAAACAGAGTCAAACAAAGCCCCCACAGTCAAACTCTAAGTTTGGTGTTGGGAGGCCACAACCAAATTCTAAGTTTGGTGTTGAACCCCCACATTCAAACTCTAAGTTTAGTGTTGGGAGGTTCCAGCATTGCTCTGAACATCTGTGAGGCTCCATGAGAGCCTACTATCAAGCTACTGACATTAAAGAAGCGCTTGTTGGGAGGCAACCCAATGTTATATTTATCTATTTTCCTTTGTTATTTTATGTTTTCTATAGGTTGATGATCATGTGAAGTCACAAAATCAATTGAAAAAGCAAAAACAGAATGAAAAATATAAAGAAAAATAGCACACCCTGGAGGAAAACTTGCTGGTGTTTAAACGCCAGTGAAGACAGCAAAATGGGCGTTTAACGCCCAGTCTGGCACCATTCTGGGTGTTTAACGCCAGAAAGGGGCACCAGACTGGCATTTAACGCCAGGAATGGGCAAGAAGCTGGCGTTAAACGCCAGAAAAGGGCAGCAGCTCGGCGTTTAACGCCAGGATTGACAAAAGGGGCATTTTTGCACGCCACTTGGTGCAGGGATGAGCTATCCTTGACACCTCAGGATCTGTGGACCCCACAGGATCCCCACCTACCCCACCACTCTCTCTCTTCTTCACCTATTCACCAATCACCTCAATACCTCTTCCCCAAAAAAAACCCTCACCTATCAAATCCCACCATTCTCTTCACCACTCACATCCATCCTTCATAAAACCCCACCTACCTCACCATCCAAATTCAAACCAATTTTCCCTCCCAAAACCACCCATAATGGCCGAACCCTACCCCTCTCTCCACTCCTATATAAACCTATCTTCACTCCTTCATTTTCACACAACCTAAACACCACTTCTCCCCCTTGGCCGAACCACAGCCTCCTCCATCTCCTCCATTTTTCTTCTTCTTCTACTCTTTTCTTTCTTCTTTTGCTCGAGGACGAGCAAACCTTTTAAGTTTGGTGTGGTAAAAGCGATGTTTTTTGTTTTTCCATAACCATTTATGGCACCTAAGGCCGGAGAAACCTCTAGAAAGAGGAAAAGGAAGGCAAAAGCCTCCACCTCCGAGTCATGAGAGATGGAGAGATTCATATCAAGGGTGCATCAAGACCACTTCTATGAAGTTGTGGCCATGAAGAAGGTGATCCCCGAGGTCCCTTTCAAACTCAAAAAGAGTAAATATCTGGAAATCCGACAAGAGATCTAAAGAAGAGGTTGGAAAGTTCTTACCAACCCCATTCAACAAGTCAGAATCTTAATGGTTCAAGAGTTCTATGCCAATGCATGGATCACCAAGAACCATGATCAAAGTGTGAACTCGGACCCAAAGAATTGGCTTACAATGGTTCGGGGGAAATGCTTAGATTTTAGTCCGGAAAATGTAAGGTTGGCATTCAACTTGCCCATGATGCAAGGAGATGAACACCCCTACACTAGAAGGGTCAACTTTGATCAAAGGTTAGACCAAGTCCTCATAGACATTTGTGAAGAGGGCGCTCAATGGAAGAGAGATTCAAGAGGGAAGCCGGTTCAACTGAGAAGGCATGACCTCAAGCCCGTGGCTAAGGGATGGTTGGAGTTTATCCAACGCTCAATCATTTCCACTAGCAACCGGTCCAAAGCTACTATAGACCAGGCTATCATGATTCATAGCATCATAATTGGAGAGGAAGTAGAAGTTCATGAGGTTATATCCCAAGAACTTTATAAGGTGGCGGACAAGTCCTCTACCTTGGCAAGGTTAGCCTTCCCTCATCTCATTTGTCACCTCTGTAATTCAGTTGGAATTAACATAGAGGGAGACATCCTCATTGATGAGGACAAGCCCATCACTAAGAAGAGGATGGAGCAAACACGAGATCCCACTCATGGACATGAGGAAATTCCTCATCATGAAATCCCTAAGATGCCTCAAGGGATGCACTTTCCTCCACAAAACTATTGGGAGCAAATCAACACCTCCCTAGGAGAATTGAGTTCCAACATGGGACAACTAAGGGTGGAGCACCAAGAACATTCCATCCTCCTCCATGAAATTAGAGAAGATCAAAGAATCATGAGAGAGGAGCAATAAAGGCAAGGAAGAGACATTGAGGGGCTCAAGCACTCCATAAGATCTTCAAGAAGAAGAACAAGCCGCCATCACTAAGGTGGACCCGTTCTTTAATCTCCTTGTTCTTTATTCTTCTGTTAAAATTATGCTTTATGTTTTATTAATGTTTGTGTCTTATGATCATTAGTGTCTTAGTGTCTATGCCTTAAAGTTATGAATGTCCTATGAATCCATCACCTTTCTTGAATGAAAAATGTTCTTAATTGAAAAAAGAGAAGAATTGCATGAATTTCGAATTTTATAACAGATTAATTATTTTGATGTGGTGGCAATACTTTTGATTTCTGAATGTATACTTGAACAGTGCATATGTCTTTTGAATTTGTTGTTCATGAATGTTAAAATTGTTGGCTCTTGAAAGAATGATGAAAAAGGAGACATGTTACTGAGGATCTGAAAAAATCATAAAAATGATTCTTGAAGCAAGAAAAAGCAGTGAATTCAAAAAAAAAAGAAAGAGCAAGCAGAAAAAGCCAATAGCCCTTTAAACCAAAAGGCAAGGGTAATAAAAAGGATCCAAGGCTTTGAGCATTAGTGGATAGGAGGGCCTACAGGAATAACATCCTGGCCTAAGTGACTAAACCAAGCTGTCCCTGATGTGCGGAAAATGATCCGACAAAAAACTCACCGGCAAGTGTACCGGGTCGCATCAAGTAATAATAACTCACATGAGTGAGGTCGATCCCACAGGGATTGAAGGATTGAGCAATTTTAGTTTAGTGGTTGGTTTAGTCAAGCGAATCAAGTTTTGGTTGAGTGGGTTGTATTTAACAGAAGATAAATTGCTTGGAATGTAAAGGGAAAGGGGGATTTTGCAGTAAATTAAAGAGCAGGAAAGTAAACTTGCAGAATCTTAAAGAACAAGAGAGTAATTGACTGAAACTTAAAGTGCAAGAAATGTAAATTGCAGAAACTTAAAGTGCAAGAAATGTAAATTGCTTGAATATAAAAGGGGTTTGAGGACTGGGATTGCAGAATCTAACCAAAGAGAAATTGAATTGCCACAATTAAGAGAGCAGAAATTGAATTGGAAGCAATGAGGATTCAAACAGAAATTGAAATTTAAATGCAGCAAGGTTCACAGAAGAACCAAAAGTAAATTGGGATCTCAGGGTTCAAGAGACTAGGTAGCAGAGCCTAGATCTCAATTACCTTCCTAGATCCAAGTTCTCAAAGCAATTAACAAGAAATTGAAGAAGGAACAGTAAAGAGAATGTAAATAGATTCAATTATGCAGAAAAGAAACTAAAGAGTTCTTGAGTGGAGATTGAGACAGAATTTCCTCAATTCTTAACACCCAAGAATCAAAACAAGGAAATTAAAAAGACCCAAGCAAGAACGAGGAAGAAGAGAGATCAATTCTCCTCCCTAATTCTCTGAAATCTCAGTCAAGTTTCTCAAGGAAAGTGCAAAAGCTCAAAGCTCAAAGAAAGTGCAAAATTCAAAAGCAAAGCTAAAAGTTTTTAAAAGTAAAGATCCTAATTACATCAAACTAACTCCTATTTATACACTTTCTATTCTTGGATCTTGGGATTTGGATGGGCTTTTGATTTGGTGAAGAATTGAATTAAATTGGAATTTTAATTGAATTTTCGGCCCAAAAACAATAGCTCCCAGGAGGCTGCCCTGCCCTTGCAGAGGGCAGGGCAGAAAATGGTGCTTGGTGCGTGCATGGTGCGAGATGGTGCAGTCTTGGTGCGCAGAACGCTGCCCTGCCCGCGCGGAGGGCAGGGCAGGAAAGATTGGTGCGCCAGAATTTGTGCTGTGGTGCGCGCTGGTGCTGCCAGGATCATGCTGTGGTGCGCGCTGGTGCTGCCAGATTCATTCCTTGGTGCGCCAGAATCATGCCACACAAAATGCTGCCCTGCCCTCGCGGAGGGCAGGGCAGTGTTTTCACTTTGATGTCCCAAGTTCGAATCATGGCCGAAACACACGCTACTAAATTTCCTTGGCTTTCTTGGCACGGTGATGGCCCTTAGTTCCTTGCTTCTTCATGGTCCCGTGTTCAACTCTTGTGGCAAGCATTTGGAGACATTTTCCTTTGATTTTCTCCCCTTGTGAGCCCGATACTGCCCTTGTGGAGGGCAGGGCAACATTTTCTTCTTCTTGATTTCAAAGCACAAATTTGTGCTCTGCCCTTGTAGTGGGCAGGGCAGAGTTGCCTTCTTTGCTTTGTTCCCTTATGTTGCCCTCCTAGAGGGCAGTGTGCCCTTGTGGAGGGCAATGCTTGCCTCCCCCATTGCATGCGGCACACTTTTCCTTCCTTTGACCACACTTTCTTCTCCTTGGGCCACATTTCCTTAGGCTACGCTTTTCCTTCTTTTTTTTCTTTTCTTTACCTACAATAAACCAAAACAACCACTCCAAGTATCACTAAATTCATAAGGCTTATAAATCAATTAAAATTTAATTAAAATTAGCTTAAACCTTATGATTTAACATTAATTTCATGGTGGTTGCTTGATTTAAAGAAGTTATGCATTTTCACTCCAAATCACTTACTTAGGATGCAAGAAAGTGCATAAATGCTAACAAAACAAGTGAAATTAGCTTGAAAAATTGGTATATGATGACTTGTCATCACAACACCAAACTTAAATCTTGCTTGTCCCCAAGCAAGCATCAAAACTAAGAGAAATTGAAATGAATAAGAAAAGAACACATATCCTTATTAGACATATAGCAGAACTTAATCTATGGGGTCTTTATGCAGACAATGATAACTCAAGTTATTGTTTGCTGTTACACAATACACATTTTTCATCAAAGGTTTGCTAAACTTGCTGTTATAAGACTTACTCTTTACTCACTTCCTTGCTAACTTTTCTTTCTTATAATGCTTAACAAGCTTATTCTTTTGGAGGTTTTGGTGTCAAATGTTGCAGTAATAGCCTTTGGCTTTATTTGTTTCTTTCTTTTACTCAACATCTTTCCACCACAAACACTTGGCTCACTAATTCTTCCTAGGATCATTGATGCCCAGCATCTCTTTGGATAACTAAATGTTCTGTATCTAAGTTGCTCTTTATTGTGGACTTTCAATTGGCCATCCCAAATCAGTTGATCTAAGTGACCGGGTTTTAAAATACCCCTTAGAATTTACTCATCCAAGCATATCTTAGTACAAGAACACCACAGGCATGTGTCCTAGGGTCCAAGCTATTGGTGTCCAACCTTTATTCTTTGTTTTTCTTGCCATTTTGGCTTTTTCTTTCCCTTTTCTTTCTGTTTTTGTTACCAAGGGCTTTTTCATTATTGATAAGAGTCTCTACAACAGCAAGCTAACTCACACTTGAATGAGAATGATATTATGCAACAATTATTTCATGAGTTATGCATTTAATCAAACACATATACCACCACCAACTTCCATTCTTACTTATGCAACATTGGATATTTCACTTTTCAATTCAAACAAATCTCTTTTATTTAAGCATATGGGAAATAAAATAAAATTTAAAGCTAAGTGATGAATGACAAGCATTATGCAAATCGTTCATAATCAAACAATTCCACTTGCAACCAATTAAACACTTTAGCAAGATATATAATGGTTCCCATGTTCAAAACAATACACAGCAGCAAGGATTAAGTTTAGATACAACCTTTGAAGTTGCAGACCTTTGATTCTTCCTTCTGTTGTGTTTTCTTTGAGTTAAAATGCACAATATCTTCAATTGTTGACTCATGTCCTGCATAATTCTCAAAGTTGCTTGCTTCTCAAGCCCTTAAGTGTATGGTTAGTATGCATAAATTGAGTGTGACTCTTGGATTTATTTTGGTGTGGGAACACCAAACTTAATTGTTTGCCACTGTCTCAGATACAACAAGTTAACCATATGTGAAACCTTGTACTCTTGCTAAAGGTTATGGAATTAAAGCTAGAAAGCAGTTAAATAGTTGGATAATTTGTTTGATTGCTTAGAGCTAGCATTATGCAAGAGGTGAGAATATGTTTTTAAATGAGATTTTTGGTGGAACACCAAACTTAGAATCTTTCATTCTCCCTTAAATTGTTTTGGTGTACAACACCAAACTTAGCTCCTTGCAATGCATACCAATTATTCAACATTTTTATTGAAAAAGCTATGAAAAGAAAACTACCTCAGGTTGGGTTGCCTCCCAACAAGCGCTTCTTTATTGTCATTAGCTTGACATCCTCCATTCTTTGATCATGGAGGCTGAAAATCATAGTGCCTCAGCTTTTCACTTCTTATTATGAACTTCCTTCCAGTCTCCTCTTTGATGATCTCTAGGTGTTCAAGTGAAAGGATCCGGTTCACAGTATAGCACTCAGATGATTGTGGAGACACCTTCATTGGTTGGGTGTTTAACATCACTTTATCCCCTGGTGAGAAGCCTTCAGTGGGAATTTTCTTATTTCTCCACCCTTTTGGCCTCTTCTTCTTTTCTTCTTTCTCAGGAGATAATTCATGCCTTGATGGTTCTTTATCTGGAGTGTTGAGGCTCCCATCTGGGGGTTTTGGATCTAGTTCCTCCTTGATTTCTTTGGTCTGTTGTACCATCTCTACTTCTTTGAAGCATGGATTTGGAAGTCTTGGAGTTAACTCATTGAATGCCTCTTTCAAGCTTTGATCCCTGGCTTTACCCTCTATACAATCTTCTTCTTGAGTGGGTTCATGCAAGGTTTTATAAACATGGAATGCTAGGTGCTCATCATGCACTCTCAACAACAATTCCCCTTTTTCAACATCTATCAATGCTCTGCCTGTAGCCAGGAAAGGCCTCCCTAGAATGATGGGAGTGTTAGGGTCCTCCTCCATATCCAGGATGATAAAATCAGCTGGGAGAAGGAATTTTCCCACCTTTACCAGTATATTCTCTACAACTCCAAGTGCTTGCTGGATGGATTTGTGAAGGCCTAGAGGTTTCTCCGGCCTTGGATGCCATGAATGGTTATGGAAAAACAAAAAGCAATGCTTTTACCACACCAAACTTAAAAGGTTTGCTCGTCCTCGAGCAAAAGAAGAAAGAAGAGAGTAGAAGAAGAAGAAATGAGGAAGAAGGGAATGGCTTTGTGTTCGGCCAAAAAGGGGGAGAAGTGGTGTTTAGGTTGTGTGAAATTGGTTTGAATTTGAATGGTGAGGTAGGTGGGGTTTTATGAAGGATGGATGTGAGTGGTGAAGAGGAAGAAGGGATTTGATAGGTGAAGGGTTTTTGGGGAAGAGGAGTTGAGGTGATTGGTGAATGGGTGAAGAAGAGAGAGAGAGTGGTGGGGTTGGTGGGGATCCTGTGGGGTCCACAGATCCTGTGGTGTCAAGGAAAAGTCATCCCTGCACCAAATGGCATTCAAAATCACGTTTTGAGCCATTTCTGGCGTTAAACGCCGGGCTGGTGCCCATTCCTGGCGTTTAACGCCAGGTTCTTGCCCTTTTCTGGCGTTTAACGCCAGTCTGGTGCCCCTTTCTGGCGTTAAACGCCCAGAATGGTGCCAGACTGGGCGTTAAACGCCCACCTGCTAGCCTTACTGGCGTTTAAACGCCAGTAAGTTCTTCCTCCAAGGTGTGCTGTTTTTCTTCCTGTTTTTCATTCTGTTTTAACTTTTTCAATTGATTTTGTGACTTCTCATGATCATCAACCGACAAAAAACATAAAATAACAAAAGAAAATAGATAAAATATAACATTGGGTTGCCTCCCAACAAGCGCTTCTTTAATGTCAGTAGCTTGACAGATGGCTCTCATGGAGCCTCACATTTTCTCAGAGCAATGTTGGAACCTCCCAACACCAAACTTAGAGTTTGAATGTGGGGGTTCAACACCAAACTTAGAGTTTGGTTGTGGCCTCCCAACACCAAACTTAGAGTTTGACTGTGGGGGCTCTATTTGACTCTGATTTGAGAGAAGCTCTTCATGCTTCCTTTCCATGATGACAGAGGGATATCCTTGAGCCTTAAACACCAAGGATTCTTCATTCACTTGAATGGTCAACTCTCCTCTATCAACATCAATTACAGCCTTTGCTGTGGCTAGGAAGGGTCTGCCAAGGATGATGGTTTCATCCATGCACCTCCCAGTCTCTAGGACTATGAAATCAGCAGGGATGTAATGGTCTTCAATCTTTACCAAAACATCCTCTACAAGTCCATGAGCTTGTTTTCTTGAGTTGTCTGCCATCTCTAATGAGATTCTTGCAGCTTGCACCTCAAAGATCCCTAGCTTCTCCATTACAGAGAGAGGCATAAGGTTTACACTTGACCCTAAGTCACACAGGGCCTTCTTGAAGGTCATGGTGCCTATGGTACAAGGTATTGAAAACTTCCCAGGATCTTGTCTCTTTTGAGGTAATTTCTGCCTAGACAAGTCATCCAGTTCTTTGGTGAGCAAAGGAGGTTCATTCTCCCAAGTCTCATTTCCAAATAACTTGTCATTTAGCTTCATGATTGCTCCAAGATATTTAGCAACTTGCTCTTCAGTGACATACTCATCCTCTTCAGAGGAAGAATACTCATCAGAGCTCATGAAAGGCAAAAGTAAGTCCAATGGAATCTCTATGGTCTCATTTTGAGCCTCAGATTCCCATGGTTCCTCATTGGGGAACTCAATGGAGGTCAATGCACGCCCACTGAGGTCTTCCTCAGTGGCGTTCACTTCCTCTCCTTCCTCTCCAAATTCGGCCATGTTGATGGCCTTGCACTCTCCTTTTGGATTTTCTTCTGTATTGCTTGGGAGAGTACTAGGAGGGAGTTCAGTAACTTTCTTGCTCAGCTGTCCCACTTGTGCCTCCAAATTCCTAATGGAGGACCTTGTTTCAGTCATGAAACTTTGAGTGGTTTTGATTAGATCAGAGAACATGGTTGCTAAGTCAGAGTTGTTCTGCTTAGAATTCTCTGTCTGTTGCTGAGAATATGATGGAAAAGGCTTGCCATTGCTAAACCTATTTCTTCCACCATTATCGTTATTGAAACCTTGTTGAGGTCTCTCTTGATTCTTCCTTGAGAGATTTGGGTGATTTCTCCATGAAGAATTGTAGGTGTTTCCATAGGGTTCTCCTAGGTAATTCACCTCTTCCATTGAAGGGTTCTCAGGATCATATGCTTCTTCTTCAGATGAAGCATCCTTAGTACTGCTTGGTGCATTTTGCATTCCAGACAGACTTTGAGAGATCAAATTGACTTGTTGAGTCAATATCTTGTTCTGAGCCAATATGGCATTCAGAGTATCAATCTCAAGAACTCCTTTCTTCTGATTAGTCCCATTGTTCACAGGATTCCTTTCAGAAGTGTACATGAATTGGTTATTTGCAACCATTTCAATTAGCTCTTGAGCTTCTGTAGGCGTCTTCTTCAGATGAAGAGATCCTCCAGCAGAGCTATCCAAAGACATCTTGGATAGTTCAGAGAGACCATCATAGAAAATACCTATGATGCTCCATTCAGAAAGCATGTCAGAAGGACATTTTCTGATCAATTGTTTGTATCTTTCCCAAGCTTCATAGAGGGATTCTCCATCCTTCTGTCTGAAGGTTTGGACTTCCACTCTAAGCTTGCTCAATTTTTGAGGTGGAAAGAACTTTGCCAAGAAGGCATTGACTAGCTTTTCCCATGAGTCCAGGCTTTCTTTAGGTTGTGAGTCCAACCATGTCCTAGCTCTGTCTCTTACAGCAAAAGGGAATAGCATAAGTCTATAGACCTCAGGGTCTACCCCATTAGTCTTGACAGTGTCACAGATTTGCAAGAATTCAGCTAAAAACTGATGCGGATCTTCCAATGGAAGTCCATGAAACTTGCAATTCTGTTGCATTAGAGAAACTAATTGAGGCTTAAGCTCAAAGTTGTTTGCTCCAATTGCAGGGATAGAGATGCTTCTCCCATAGAAGTCGGGAGTAGGTGCAGTAAAGTCACCCAGCACCTTCCTTGCATTGTTTGCATTGTTGTTGTTTTCGGCTGCCATGGGTTCTTCTTCTTTGAAGATTTCTGTTAGGTCCTCAACAGAGAATTGTTCCTTAGCTTCTCTTAGCTTTCGCTTCAAGGTCCTTTCAGGTTCAGGGTCAGCTTCAACAATAATGCCTTTGTCCCTGCTCCTGCTCATATGAAGGAGAAGAGAACAAGAAAATGTGGAATCCTCTATGTCACAGTATAGAGATTCCTTTAGGTGTCAGAGGAAAAGGAAAGTAGAAGACAGAAGTAGAAAATTCGAACTTATCAAAGAAGATGGAGTTCGAATTTTGCATTAAGGAATAGTGTTAGTCCATAAATAGAAGGATGTGAGAGGAGGGAAGGTAATTTTCGAAAATTAAGTAAAAGAATTTGAAAAACATTTTGAAAAAAAAAAACTAATTAATTTTCGAAAATAAGAGTGGGAAAGAAATCAAGTGATTTTTGAAAAAGATTTTGAAATTTGAAATCAAAAAGATTTGATTGAAAACTATTTTGAAAAAGATGAGGTTAAGAAGATATGATTGATTTTAAAAATATGTGATTGAGAAGACATGATTTGAAAACAATTTTAAAAAGATTTGATTTTAAAAATTAATAACTTGGCTATCAAGAAAAGATATGATTCAAACATTAAACCTTTCTCAACAGAAAAGGCAACATACTTGAAATGTTGAATCAAATCATTAATTGATAGCAAGTATCTTTGAAAAAGGAAAGAAATTAATTTTGAAAACATTTGATTGAAAAGATATGATTTGAAAAAGATTCGATTTTGAAAAACTTTGAAAACTTGAAAGAAAATTGATTTGAAAACAAAATCCTCCCCCTTGTGCCATCCTGGCGTTAAACGCCCAGAATGGTGCACATTCTGGCGTTTAACGCCCAAAACTATACCCTTTTGGGCGTTAAACGCCCAACCAGGCACCCTGGCTGGCGTTTAAACGCCAGTCTGTCCTTCTTCACTGGGCGTTTTGAACGCCCAGCTTTTTCTGTATAATTCCTCTGCAGTATGTTCTGAATCTTCAATTCCCTGTATTATTGACTTGAGAAGACACAAATTAAAAATATTTTTGGATTTTTAATAATCAAAATGCAACTAAAATCAAATAACAATGCATGCAAGACACCAAACTTAGCAGTTTGTATACTACTGACACTAATGAGAATGCATATGAGACACACAAAACACTCAAGTCAAGAGAATTTAAAGATTAGAGTCAGAAATCATCAATAACATCTTGAAGATCCTTGAGACACATGAATGAATGCATGCAATTGACACCAAACTTAAAATGAGACACTAGACTCAAACAAGAAATTTTTTGGATTTTATGATTTTGTAATTTTTTTGTGTTTTTTCGAAAATTAAGTGGAAGAAGAAAATAAAGGTATCAAAATTCTTAATGAGAATTCCAGGAATCATGCAATGTTAGTCTAAAGCTTTAGTCTAAAGGAATTAGACATAGCTAGCTAAGCTTTAGCAGGACATTGCATTCAAGAGCTAAATTGATGATGATCAATCAGCTTTGGTGATGATAAGAACATCACCTTGAAACACTAGAATTCATTCTTAAGAACTCTGAAAAAAAATACCTAATCTAAGCAACAAGATGAACCGTCAGTTGTCCATACACAAAACAATCCCCGGCAACGGCGCCAAAAACTTGGTGCGCGAAATTGTGATCACTACACAACTTTGCACAACTAACCAGCAAGTGCACTGGGTCGTCCAAGTAATACCTTACGTGAGTAAGGGTCGATCCCACGGAGATTGTCGGTATGAAGCAAGCTATGGTCACCTTGTAAATCTTAGTCAGGCAGACTCAAATGGGTATAGTGATATACGAATAAAGCATAAAGATAAAGATAGAGGTACTTATGTAATTCATTGGTAGGAACTTCAGATAAGCGTATGAAGATGCCTTCCCTTCCGTCTCTCTGCTTTCCTATTGTCTTCATCCAATCCTTCTTATTCCTTTCCATGGCAAGCTTGTGTAGGGTTTCACCATTGTCAATGGCTACCTCCCATCCTCTCAGTGAAAACGATTGCATATGCTCTGTCACAGCACGCGGAATTCAGCTGTCGGTTCTCGATCAGGCCGGAATAGAATCCATCGATTCTTTTGCGTCTGTCACTAACGCCCCGCCTGCTAGGAGTTTGAAGCACGTCACAGTCATTCAATCATTGAATCCTACTCAGAATACCACAGACAAGGTTTAGACCTTCCGGATTCTCTTGAATGCCGCCATCTGTTCTCGCCTATACCACGAAGACTCTGATCTCACGGAATGGTTGGCTCGTTTGTCAGGCGAGCACTCGGTTGTCAGGCGATCAACCATGCATCGTGCAATCAGGAATCCAAGAGATATTCACTAGAGCCTTGGTTGCTTGTAGAACAAGAGTGGTTGTCAGTCACTTTGTTCATAAGTGAGAATGATGATGAGTGTCACGGATCATCACATTCATCAAGTTGAAGAACAAGTGATATCTTAGAACAAGAACAAGCGGAATTGAATGGAAGAACAATAGTAATTGCATTAATACTCGAGGTACAGCAGAGCTCCACACCTTAATCTATGGTGTGTAGAAACTCCACCGTTGAAAATACATAAGCATAAGGTCTAGGCATGGCCGAATGGCCAGCCTCCCAATGATCTAAGATAGCATAAAACACGAAGATAGCTACCCCGATATCTCAATACAATAGTAAAAGGTCCTACTTATAGAAAACTAGTAGCCTAGGGTGTACAGAGATGAGTAAATGACATAAAAATCCACTTCCGGGCCCACTTGGTGTGTGCTTGGGCTGAGCAATGAAGCATTTTCGTGTAGAGACTCTTCTTGGAGTTAAACGCCAGCTTTTATGCCAGTTTGGGCGTTTAACTCCCATTTGGGTGCCAGTTCCAGCGTTTAACGCTGGGATTCCTGAGGGTGACTTTGAACGCCGGTTTGGGCCATCAAATCTTGGGCAAAGTATGGACTATCATATATTGCTGGAAAGCCCAGGATGTCTACTTTCCAACGCCGTTGAGAGCGCGCCAATTGGGCTTCTGTTGCTCCAGAAAATCCACTTCGAGTGCAGGGAGGTCAGAATCCAACAGCATCTGTAGTCCTTTTCAGTCTCTAGATCAGATTTTTGCTCAGGTCCCTCAATTTCAGCCAGAAAATACCTGAAATCACAGAAAAACACACAAACTCATAGTAAAGTCCAGAAAAGTGAATTTTAACTAAAAACTCATAAAAATATACTAAGAACTTAACTAAAACTACTAAAAACATACTAAAAACAATGCCAAAAAGGGTACAAATTATCCGCTCATCAATTTGTCAGCCATTTGCAGGAATATTCGTGTGGATTTCAGCTCAAAAATTCGGAGTTTCCTCATTAGAGACAAAGGCATCAAGTTTATGCTTGCACCAAGGTCACATAATGACTTCTCAATTGTTATGTCTCCTATGGTGCAAGGTATGTAAAAACTCCCAAGATCATCTTTCTTCTCTGGCAACTCTCTTTGGAGGATAGCACTACATTCCTTTGTCATCTCAACAATTTGTCCTTCCTTCAAGGGTCTTTTCTTTGTTAGCACTTCTTTCATAAATTTGGCATATAATGGCATCTGTTCAAGTGCTTCCAAGAAAGGAATATTGATGCTGAGTGTTTTGAATATGTCCAGGAATTTTGAGTATTGCTTATTCTCATTTTCTTTTTTAAACCTCTGAGGGTATGGAAGTTTGGGGACACAAGGATTCACTCCTTCCCTCTTCTCTTGTAGTTGTGATTCAAGGGTGTTCTTGTATCCTTTTGAAATTTGTACATTTTTGGTTTCTTGATCCTCTTTACTTTTCCCTTCTGTCTCTTCTTGTGGAACTTCTCTGTTGTGTTTGTCCTGATTGATGGCTTCCTTCTTCATAGTCTTCTCACTTCCCACTGTGATTACTTTGCACTCCTCCCATTTTGTGTTTTTTCCTTTGTCCCTTGGGTGTTCTTCAGTGACATTGGGGACGGCATTTGCTCTCTTCTCATCTATTTCTGAAATCTGCTTAGCCATTTGCCCATGTGTCTCTCAAGGTTTCTGATTGAGGTTTCTTGGTTTTTGAATGCCAGGGTCTGATCTTTCCTTGCAGCTTCCTGATCTTGTCTTGCCATTTCTTGATTTTTCATGAGTTTCTCCATCATTTTCTCTAGACTTGAGATTCTTTGAGAGTCTGAATTTGGTTGTGGTTGTGTGAAATGAGATGGTTGTTGTTGGAAGTTGTTTGAATTAATTATGGGGGTACTTTGTGGGTGGGATGTGGATGTGGAAAAGTTATTCTGGTGGTTTTGTGAGTTATTATAGGGTTGGTGATATGTGTTTTGTGAATTTTTGAATTGGATAGTATTATTGGATGAATGGTTATGGTTGCTTGTGTTGCTGAGGCTGCCAGAGTTGAAGTCCCTTTGTCCTTGATTCTGATGCTCACCCCACCTTGAATTAGAATGAGTCTTCCAGGGTGTCTTGTGTGCATCACCATGAAAATTGTGTTGAAATGAACTTGAAGTGTTGTTCATGCATTGCACCTGCTCAGGGCTTTGTTGCTCAAAATTGAATGTCCCAAAACTTTCTTCAGATTGATTCCACCCATGTGAGGTTTGAGATTGGCGTTGTGTGTTTACTGCAACACCTTGCAGTCCATCAATTTTCTTCGCCATCATTTCTATTTGTTGCTGAAGTTGTTGATGCATCTGTTTGTTTTGTGCCAAGAGAACGTCAACACCTTCAAGCTCCATCACATCCCTTTTCTGGGCTGGTTGGCGTTGTCTTTGATGAGCAAAGAAATATTGATTGTTTGCCACCATCTCTATGAGGTTTTGGGCTTCCTCTGCTATCTTCATTAGCTGCAATGAGCCTCCTGCTGAATGATCTAATGCTTCTTGAGCTTTCTGTGTCAACCCTTCATAGAAATTTTGGAGTCTATCCCACTCACTAAACATTTCTGGGGGACATTTCCTGATTAAGGCCTTGTATCTCTCCCAGGCATCATACAGCGACTCTCCATCCCTTTGAATGAATGTTTGCACCTCTGTTTTCAGCTTGATAATCCTTTGGGGAGGATAGAACTTGGCTAGGAATTTGCTCACTAAGTCTTCCCAATTATTGATGCTTTCTTTGGGAAATGTCTCTAGCCATTGAGTGGCCTTATCCTTCAAAGAGAATGGAAACAGCAGTAGCTTGTAGATGTCTGGATGCACACCACTTGTTTTGACAGTTTCACAAATCCTGAGGAAGATGGATAAGTGTTGGTTTGGATCTTCAAGTGGACTTCCTCCATAGGAGCAATTGTTCTGCACCAGAGTGATAAGTTGAGGCTTCAACTCAAAATTATTTGCATGAACGTTGGGAGTGAGTATGCTACTCCTGCAGTTTCTTGCATTGGGGATAGTGTAAGAGGCCAACACCCTTCTTGCAGGCTGGGTATTGTTGCTCACTCCCTCTTCACGCACCTCAGCATCCATGACTTGCAAGAATCACAAACAAACCAAATGAAACATGGACATTCTAATGCTAGAATGTGGTTAGAGGGTTAGGTGACACAATGTGTCAAACAGTTAATGTGCTTAGTTAAAAAGAAAAAAATGCTTAATCTAGACCACCACCTTACTTAGTCATTGTCAATCTATTTCAATCCCCGGCAACGGCGCCAAAAACTTGATGTGCGGAAAACGATCCGACACAAAACTCACCGGCAAGTGTACCGGGTCGCATCAAGTAATAATAACTCACATGAGTGAGGTCGATCCCACAGGGATTGAAGGATTGAGCAATTTTAGTTTAGTGGTTGGTTTAGTCAAGCGAATCAAGTTTTGGTTGAGTGGGTTGTATTTAACAGAAGATAAATTGCTTGGAATGTAAAGGGAAAGGGGGATTTTGCAGTAAATTAAAGAGCAGGAAAGTAAACTTGCAGAATCTTAAAGAACAAGAGAGTAATTGACAGAAACTTAAAGTGCAAGAAATGTAAATTGCAGAAACTTAAAGTGCAAGAAATGTAAATTGCTTGAATATAAAAGGGGTTTGAGGACTGGGATTGCAGAATCTAAACAAAGAGAAATTGAATTGCCACAATTAAGAGAGCAGAAATTGAATTGGAAGCAATGAGGATTCAAACAGAAATTGAAATTAAAATGCAGCAAGGTTCACAGAAGAACCAAAAGTAAATTGGGATCTCAGGGTTCAAGAGACTAGGTAGCAGAGCCTAGATCTCAATTACCTTCCTAGATCCAAGTTCTCAAAGCAATTGACAAGAAATTGAAGAAGGAACAGTAAAGAGAATGTAAATAGATTCAATTATGCAGAAAAGAAACTAAAGAGTTCTTGAGTGGAGATTGAGACAGAATTTCCTCAATTCTTAACACCCAAGAATCAAAACAAGGAAATTAAAAAGACCCAAGCAAGAACGAGGAAGAAGAGAGATCAATTCTCCTCCCTAATTCTCTGAAATCTCAGTCAAGTTTCTCAAGGAAAGTGCAAAAGCTCAAAGCTCAAAGAAAGTGCAAAATTCAAAAGCAAAGCTAAAAGTTTTTAAAAGTAAAGATCCTAATTACATCAAACTAACTCCTATTCATACACTTTCTATTCTTGGATCTTGGGATTTGGATGGGCTTTTGATTTGGTGAAGAATTGAATTAAATTGGACTTTTAATTGAATTTTCGGCCCAAAAACAATAGCTCCCAGGAGGCTGCCCTGCCCTTGTGGAGGGCAGGGCAGAAAATGGTGCTTGGTGCGTGCATGGTGCGAGCTGGTGCGGTCTTGGTGCGCAGAACGCTGCCCTGCCCGCGCGAAGGGCAGGGCAGGAAAGATTGGTGCGCCAGAATTTGTGTTGTGGTGCGTGCTGGTGCTGCCAGGATCGTGCTGTGGTGCGCGCTGGTGCTGCCAGATTCATTCCTTGGTGCGCCAGAATCATGCCACACAAAATGCTGCCCTGCCCTCGCGGAGGGCAGGGCAGTGTTTTCACTTTGATGTCCCAAGTTCGAATCATGGCCGAAACACACGCTAATAAATTTCCTTGGCTTTCTTGGCACGGTGATGGCACTTAGTTCCTTGCTTCTTCATGGTCCCGTGTTCAACTCTTGTGGCAAGCATTTGGAGACATTTTCCTTTGATTTTTTCCCCTTGTGAGCCCGATACTGCCCTTGTGGAGGGCAGGGCAACATTTTCTTCTTCTTGATTTCAAAGCACAAATTTGTGCTCTGCCCTTGTAGTGGGCAGGGCAGAGTTGCCTTCTTTGCTTTGTTCCCTTATGTTGCCCTCCTAGAGGGCAGTGTGCCCTTGTGGAGGGCAATGCTTGCCTCCCCCATTGCATGCGGCACACTTTTCCTTCCTTTGACCACACTTTCTTCTCCTTGGGCCACATTTCCTTAGGCTACGCTTTTCCTTCTTTTTTTCTTTTCTTCACCTACAATAAACCAAAACAACCACTCCAAGTATCACTAAATTCATAAGGCTTATAAATCAATTAAAATTTAATTAAAATTAGCTTAAACCTTATGATTTAACATTAATTTCATGGTGGTTGCTTGATTTAAAGAAGTTATGCATTTTCACTCCAAATCACTTACTTAGGATGCAAGAAAGTGCATAAATGCTAACAAAACAAGTGAAATTAGCTTGAAAAATGGGTATATGATGACTTGTCATCAGTCCCTAACCATGTGCTTGTGGCGTGAAGGTGTCAAGTGAAAACTTGAGACTGAGCGGTTAAAGTCGTGATCCAAAGCAAAAAGAGTGTGCTTAAGAACCCTGGACACCTCTAATTGGGGACTCTAGCAAAGCTAAGTCACAATCTGAAAAGGTTCACCCAGTTATGTGTCTGTGGCATGGATGTATCCGGTGGTAATACTGGAAAACAGAGTGCTTTGGGCCACGGCCAAGACTCATAAAGTAGTTGTGTTCAAGAATCATCATACTTAACTAGGAGAATCAATAACACTATCCGAATTCTGAGTTCCTATAGAAGCCAATCATTCTGAATTTCAAAGGATAAAGTGAGATGCAAAAACTGTTCAGAGGCAAAAAGCTAAAAGCCCCGCTCATCTAATTAATACTGATCTTCATAGAAGTTTTTGAAATTCATTGTATATTCTCTTCTTATTATCCTATTTGATTTTCCATTGCTTGGGGACAAGCAACAATTTAAGTTTGGTGTTGTGATGAGCGGATAATTTATACGCTTTTTGGCATTGTTTTTAGTGTGTTTTTGGTATGTTTTAGTTACTTTTTATTATATTTTTATTAGTTTTTATTTAAAATTCACTTTTCTGGACTTTACTATGAGTTTTTGTGTTTTTCTGTGATTTCAGGTATTTTCTGGCTGAAATTGAGGGACCTGAGCAAAAATCTGATTCAGAGGCTGAAAAAGGACTGCAGATGCTGTTGGATTCTGACCTCCCTATGTTCGAAGTGGATTTTCTGGAGCTACAGAAGCCCAATTGGCGCGCTCTCAATTGCGTTGGAAAGTAGACATCCAGGGCTTTCCAGAAATATATAATAGTTCATACTTTGCCCGAGATTTGATAGCCCAAACCGGCGTTCCAAATCAGCTCAAGAATTCCCGGCGTTAAACGCCCAAACTGGCACAGAAGTGGGAGTTAAACGCCCAAACTGGCACAAAAGCTGGCGTTTAACTCCAAGAAAAGTCTCTACACATGGAAGCTTCAATGCTCAGCCCAAGCACACACCAAGTGGGCCCAGAAGTGGATTTTTATGTCATTTACTCATTTCTGTAAACTCTAAGCTACTAGTTCTCTATAAATAAGACCTTTTGCTACTGTATTTTCATCTTGGTTCTTCTGGTTCCCTCTCTGGGGCCGAAGCCAATGATTACCATTATCACTTATGTATTTTCAACGGTGGAGTTTCTACACACCATAGATTAAGGTGTGGAGCTCTGCTGTACCTCGAGTATTAATGCAATTACTATTGTTCTTCTATTCAATTCAGCTTATTCTTGTTCTAAGATATTCATTCGCACCCAAGAACATGATGAATGTGATGATTATGTGACGCTCATCATCATTCTCACTTATGAACGCGTGCCTGACAACCACTTCCATTCTACATGCAAACAAGGCTTGAATGTTTATCTCTTGGATTCCTTAATCAGAATCTTCGTGGTATAAGCTAGAATTGATGGCGGCATTCTTGAGAATCCGGAAAGTCTAAACCTTGTCTGTGGTATTCCGAGTAGGATTCAAGGATTGAATGACTGTGACGAGCTTCAAACTCGCGATTGTGGGGCGTTAGTGACAGACGCAAAAGAATCACTGGATTCTATTCCGACATAATCGAGAACCGACAGATGAATAGCCGTGCTGTGACAGAGCGCGTTGAACATTTTCACTGAGAGGACGGGACTGTAGCCATTGACAACGGTGATTCCCAACATACAGCTTGCCATGAAAAGGAGTAAGAAGGATTGGATGAAGACAGTAGGAAAGCAGAGAGACGGAAGGGACAAAGCATCTCCATACACTTATCTGAAATTCTCACCAATGAATTACATAAGTATCTCTATCCTTATTTTATGTTTTATTCATCTTTTAATTATCAATCCTCCATAACCATTTGAATTCGCCTGACTGAGATTTATAAGATGACCATAGCTTGCTTCATACCGACAATCTCCATGGGATCGACCCTTACTCGCGTAAGGTTTATTACTTGGACGACCCAGTGCACTTGCTGGTTAGTTGTGTGAAGTTGTGATAAAGAGTTGAGATTGCAATTGAGCGTACCATGTTGATGGTGCCATTGATGATCACAATTTCGTGCACCACAGATCTAGATCTCAATCACTCCCTTGATCAAACAGAAAAGAAATTGCAGAAGAAATGAAAATGAAAACAGCAAAGAAGATCTTGATCCAATTCTCCAATTCTCAGAACTAGATGAAAGGGAAGCACAGATGATTCTCAGATCAAGAAATTCAATGGAGTTCTTCAATTTGAATTCAAAATCCCAATATAGAAAGAAGAAGTTGCAGAAGAAAGAAAATGAAAACAGAAAGAAAACTAGATCTAATCCCAATTCCCCAAATTCAAAACAAATGAAAATTAAAAGTGAAAACTAATAATGAGCAAAAAGGTCCTTTACAAATCAAATTAACTCCTATTTATACACTTTTTATTTTTTGTCTTCAAAGCTTGGAGTGGAATTTTCCAATTTGGATTTGAAGGAAGGTGGATCCGGGTGGCTTTGGTTCAAGTGGCATGGGTTGGAGGCATGCTCTAGTGGAGCGCTCCATTTGGTTTTGTGAGCGTAGCATTCATTTTCCTTTGGCCAAGCATGCTTCTAGCGCTCAATAAGTGAGCGCTGCGCTCAAATTGTGAGCGCTACTCCTTGTTGCTTCAATGTGTGCCCCCTCTTCGATCCTTGGCGCTCCTTTTAGTGAGCACTATGCTTCCTTAATTGAGCGCTATGTCTAGCGCTCCTTTGGGTGCTCCCTCTTCGAGCCTTGGTGTTCCCTCTTGTGAGAGCTGCACTTCCTTAATTTCCTTGGGTAAGTGCTCGAAAATGTTCACACTTATGAGCGTAGCGTTTACTTCTTTGAGCTCTCCTTGACTTGGCCTTGCTTTCCTTGCTTCTAACGCACAAGAACGCTCACACTTGTGAGCGTAGAGCTCACTTAATTGAGCACCAGTCTTTGATGTGCCTTGCTTTTCTTGCGCGCGCCTTGCTTCCTTAGTTGAGGAGGACGAAAATGCTCACACTCGTAAGCATAGCACTCACTTCTTTGAGCGCTCCTTGTGAACGTTGGCCTTTGTTGAGCACTCCCTTGGTTGAGCGCTCCTTTGGTTGAGAGCTCCCTTGGTTGAGCGATGGCCTTATGCTCCTTCATGGTGCCTTGCCCTCCTTTCTTCTCCTGCAAGCAACCACACAAACATGTCAAAGTATCACCAAATTCACAAGGTTTCTAAATCATTCATAAAATTAACTAATTCTAGCTTAAACCATATAATTTTGTGTCAAATAAATGATGGTTGATTGAAATTACATAAAACCTAAGGAAACTAATGAAAAATGCTTGTAAAACTAGCATAAGATGACTTATCATCAGGGGGCAGATTGTCGAACCATTTAATTGCTGTCTTTGTTAAGGCTATCGGGAAGGCTTTACATCGAATTGCATCTGAGACATCGGTGAGATACATTCTGCTTCTGAAATTGCTGAGATGATGGCTTGGATCTGATGTGCCGTCGTACGGGGTCATGTCGGGAGCTTTGAAGTCCTTTGGGACTTTCGCTTTCATAATCTCTTTGGTGAATGGGTCTTGATCTTTGCGGGGTTTATCTTTATGACTGGATCAAGTAGTCTTGGTTTTTAGATTGGCTTCAAGCTTTAAGAGCTTGTCTTCTAACTCTTTACGTCGCCTAGTTTCTCTCCGGAGGTCTCTTTCAGCTTTCTGTTGATGTTCGGCCTCTTTTTCGAGTTGTTTGAGGCGATCCTGGTAAGCTTGTAGAGCCTCTAAAATTCTGTGTTTGGGGGTTGCTTATCTTCCCTGTTTTGAGGTGCATCTTTGGAGGTGGCGTCCGCATTTTTATGCAGCGTTCTATTTTCTAGATCAGAATCGTGGTCATTGTCAAGGTTGTCCGCCATGATGATGGGATGACTTTCAGGTCCCTGGTAACAGCGCCAATGTTCTAAGGGTTACCTGAAACTGAAGGTCGATCTCGGATGAGATCTTCTGTACTAGTTGGAGCTGTTGTGTCCGACTTGTTGGATTTGGTGGTGGTGCTAATCCTTTATCACCGGAGGGTGGTGGTACCTGCAAGGGACTCTGATGCTTAAGTTAGCAAGGGTATTAAGCAGGTTTTTAGTAGAATCAGAGTATGAGTTATACCTGGGTGCTCTAGTGTATTTATAATGGTGTGGGGTGATCTTCCTTTGGGATAAGATAGTCATCTTATCTTATCTTTTGAGTGAAGTCATCCTATCTTTGAAGGAACAGCCCTTATGTCCCTAGGCTTGGGCTGCCCTTGGACATGGGTTGTGTTCCTCTGTTTGGGCCCTTTTTGGGCTTTCCTGGTAATTTTTCCGAGCTCTTTGAGAAGAGGTCGGATAGTCCCGACCTAAAGAGGTCGGTCGACTCGTCTTCAATCAGCTCGGGTCGTACAGCTCAACCCAAGGCATGAATACTATGCAACATCAAGTAGATAACCTAAGCGCATCAAAGAAAAAGACACACAGAGTATGTAATGAAGCACAATCGGTCCATCCCTCAGGCTCACAAGGACGAACCGCTCTGATACCACTAAATGTAACACCCTAATTAGCCTAAGTTTTACCTCGCGTCATAAAGCAAAGGTTAATCAAAGGTTACTACAGTCTTAAAGCTTATACATATAATATATAGAAAGAATTAATATACTCTAGAAGCCCGATGAAGGATGTAGCTCAAAAACACGATTTAAGAAGCGCAAAACGTACCAATGAAGCTACTAACTTAAAGCACAGATATAGATATAATATAACAAAAGATAATAGTATAATAACATAAGAATCTAGCCAGACTCGCGGAGTTTAAGCCGGCTTGCGATATACGGACCATATAGAAATCTGACAATAAAAACAGCTATGCAAGTTTTTCTCTCTCAATACAAGCCTCTAGACAAAAGCAAAATACAAAAGATGAGAGACATATACAAAATAAAACAAAAGACTCCAAAAAGTATCCATGATCCTCCGCTTCTGTCACCATCAATGCAACTCACCGAGGTGGGTTGCGACCTGCATCTGAAAAATAACAACAGAATATGGTATGAGAAACGGAGGTTCTCAGTATGGTAACAATGCCCAATGATGTAAGATATAAGACCCCGGGACACCAAAGGCAATCCTAGACTTCATATCCATCAAGAGATTCATCGTAAAGCTTAACTAAAACATTGAAACATAACTTAAACCATAATATAATAACAGGGTAATGTAAATCTAACTTAGGGGATTACTAACTAGACTAATCACCACTGTCCCATAGCCTTCACCAACCTACCCTCCATGCAATCCTATTGCCATCGCCTACCTAACCTCCTCAGCACCAGACAAACATAAATAATGCAAGCAAGGAAAATACATGTAATATTCAAATATATAATAAGAATTTCAAGAAGCAAGTATACATATTATACAATTAGGCAAACTCAAATAATCAAAGCAAACAAGCACATAAGAGATGCATATGATGAATGCCCTCACTTGTTGGTCTGTAAATGCCAACCCAACACATCCTCCCGGATGTAGCCTTTTCTGCCACGCAAGAGATATAGTGCCCTGCACACTCATGCAGCAGCGAATCTGCTACGTCAGAGATATAGTGCCCTACACACTCATGTAGTAGGAGTCTACTATGCCAGCAATATAAGCCCTGCACACTTCCTGGAGCAGAGAAGGAACCAACCACAATAAATCATGCAGCAGAAAAATCTGTTGCACCGGGGATATAAGCCCCGCACACTTTCAACATCTTTCAAGATCATCATTTATCTTCGAGTCCTCGACTCATCACAACCATTATCAATTCATGATTACCATTCCGAACTCATAGTTAATCAGTTTTTCAATTCCAGTACCATCCTCCTTTCTCACTCAACCATACCCATCCTCAGTACACCATAAACCTACAACTCTATTTGCTAACTTTCTAACGTAAAACCCAAATAAATTCTCCTAAGACTTTTCCCATGTTTCAATGCTCAAGAATAAGCCCAAGAGTCCTAAAATTGTGTCATTGAAGCTTACAATCTTGTTGGGAAAGTGAAATAGTTGAAAACAAGTTTTCAATTTGAGAAATAGGGCATTGTGCGTACGCACAAGGGTATGCGTGCGCACGCCTAGGAGAAGTTTCAAAATGTGTGCATACGCATAAGGGTGTGCGTGCGCACAGGTACCAAATTTTATAATTCTGTTCACTCGCACAAGGCGTGCTAGCGCCCCCAACAGACTGACCTTTCCAACCTGTGCGTTCGCACAGGTTGTAAATCCTCATTGGGTATGTGCGCGCACAAGCTGTGATAATGCTCTGAACAGATAGCCTGCCTCTGCGTGTGCGTGCACACAAGTTAAAATTTCGCAGGGATTCTGCAACTCTGCAGAATTTCTTGACACCAACTTTGAATGATCATAAGTTTCTCTTCAAAAATCCATATTTTACAAACTTTATATCAATTCGAAGAGTTTTCAATAAACTTTAATTCTCAACCAATTTCAACAAATTTTGAAAACTGAGGCAAAAGTTATGATCAGACAAAGTTCACCAAAAACCAAACTTTTACCAACACTCAAAATCTTAATTCACCAACTTTCACAAACTACATCCAACCAAAACAATACCACACTTCCAATTTCAACACAATCTACCCTTTTGGGTCACTATTTATCATTCACACCAATTTTTCACATCACACTTCATCATCCTAAATCTCAATTATCAAACATATAACATCACAAACAATTTTCCCACCAATACCTTCACCAATCATCATTCTATCATCAATTTCAATATCAATCTCCCTTATCCAACTACCATCATCAATGTAGCCATTTATCAATCATTCCAAATCATCAATTACCATTCCAACAACCTCAACATCACATATATAATATCAAACCACTTTTCAATCCACACAATTATTCATCCTCAACATATCAATATTAATCCTCATAATTGAACTAAAAAATTTCTCAACCCATCATAAATCATCATACATCAATATTCAACACTCAACAACCATTTTAATTCAAACCTAACCTACAGGCCACTAGCCTAAGTGTCCATGAATATTATATACTACATAGAGGAAACCAAAACCATACCTTGGCCGATTCCCAATATGAACCACAACCCCAAAAGGGCACAAGTAGAGATTCCAACCACAAGCAAGCATCCAATATGATTCTAACAAGCACCAACAAGCTTCAAAAGCTCCCAAACTCACAATAATCAAGCTATATACACATAAATCATCACTAATCAATCTAGGGCTCAACATAATCATAAAATCACAAGGGTTTCAAGAGCTCTTACCTTGCCCAACAGTTTTGGAAGCCAAAACTACAAGCAATCAAGTGCTAGAGTGTACCTAAACACCCAAAACACAAGAATTCACTCAAAACCAAACCAAAAAATTCGAATTTCACAAGGGCACAAAAATTGGGCAAGGAAACTCGAAAAGCTTACCACAAAGCTTGGATAGAAGTGACGGGCTCGGCGAGAGCTTTGCGTAGCCGCTGATAGCACGTGAATCGGAGCACCGTAGCTCGAGATATCGCAGATTGAAGTGAGAAGTGAATAGTGACTCTTCTTTCTTCTCCATCTTCGCTTTCTCAGCTGGTGTGTTGTGTTTGTGAGTGTGGTGTTTTGAATGGGTTCATTTGATAAACCCTAATATATGTTGGGCTTAGGCCCAACTTAGGCCCGGTCCAACCCGTTAGCATTTTTAGCTCGTTTGGCCCAACTTTGGACTAAACCTTTAAAATTAACGCCCGGTCTTTGCAATCTAATATTTTTTAAGGTTTTTGACTGTTTTTACCTTTGTTCGCACAGTACCGGGCAGACTTGAACTGGTTCAACCGATCTGACTGTCGGTTCACAGTTTTTCGCAGAAAACACATTTTCTGTCTCAGAAAAACCTACTGAGTCTAGAAATCACGTTTAGATCCTCAAATTCTCACTCTAAATTTTCAGATCTTGTTTTGGGCAATTAAACTATTCTATTCTAATTAAACAGTTTTTTGGAAAAACTCCGATTCTTACATCAGACACGATAAGGATGAAAAATCAAGCAAACAAGCATAGGAGGGATAAGGAATACAAGGTGAGAGATTGGGTGTTGCTCAAAATGAAGCCTTACCGATAGGCCCATAAGCTTGGAAGGAGGTACTTCGGGCCCTATTGCATATAAAGTAGGGTGGGTAAAGCAGAATATCGGCTCAAGCTTCCTACGGGTAGCACTATTCTTCCTGTTTTTCATGTCTTGATGCTGAAGGAGTTCCATGGTGAGTGATAAACCACTATTTCATGGTTTATATTGTATTCAATTGAGTGATTTTATCAAGCTTTTCACCCACTTATTCATAGGATTTGCATGATTTTACAATTCCTTCCTAGTTTAGTTCTATGATTGAAAACATGCTTCTTTGGTCTTAATTTAGCTAATCTTAATCCTCTCTTATTACCATTCGATGCCTTGATCTGTGTGTTAAGTGTTTCAGGCTTCATAGGGCAGGAATGGCTTAGAGAATAAAGAGGAAGTGTGCAAAGATGGAAGGAATACAAGGAATTGAGGAGACGACCGCGCGAAATGGAAGAAATTAGAGTGACGTGTTCGCGTGCCTGACGCGACCACGCGGATTGGAAGCTGCACGAACGACACGAAAGCGTGGACGACGCGCACGCGTGGTACGAGAAATGCTAAGTGACACGTCCGCATGAATGACGCGTCCACGTGACGTGCGCGATCTGCAGAATTACAAAAGTCGCTGGCAGAGATTCTGGGCCGCATTTCAACCCAGTTTTCGGCCCAGAAACACAGATTAAACTCAGGGAACATGCAGAGACTCAGGAAGCTTTTCATTATTCACAATTTTTAATTTTAGATGTATTTTTTAGAGAGAGAGAGGCTCTCTCCTCTCTCTTAGGATTTAGAAATTAGGATTTTTAGAAATTAGAATTTAATTCGACTCTTCATGAGGTTCAATATTTCTTTTACTTTATATTTCTCCTCTACTTTGAGATACTTTAATACTTTTATTTTATGTTTGATTTATGTTGCCCAATTGGCTTATGAATATTTTCCATGTTAGATTCTATTGCTTTGAATGTATGTTATTTAAGGTATTTTAGATCTAAGATTCTTATTTAGCTTTTTATGTTATTGGCTTTAATTGATTAACTGGAAGCTCTTGAGTTATCAACTATTCATGATTGATTGTTATGTCGGCTAATTAACTGGAATTTCACTAACTCTAGTCTTTCCTTAGGATTTGGCTAGGACTTGGGAAATCTAACCAATTAGTTCACTTGACTTTCCATTGCTTACGCAAAGGTTAACTAAGTGGGATTAACTTTCATTCTCATAGGAGCAACTAGGATAGAACTTCCGAATTTTCATATCTTGCCAAGAGTTTATTTTATAGTTATTTATTTATTTCGCTTATCATTTATCATACTTGTTCCTTATTTCCAAAACCCCCAATTTTACCTTTTTCATAGCCAATAATAAGAACATACCTCCCTGCAATTCCTTGAGAAGACGACCCGAGGTTTGAATACTCGGTTATCAATTTTAAAAGGGTTTGTTACTTGTGACAACCAAAACGTTTGTAAGAAAGGTTGATTGCTTGGTTTAGTAACTATACTTACAATGAGAGTTTACTATAACTTCTAAACCATCAATCTTCAGTTCTTTCAAAATGGCGCCGTTGCCGGGGAATTGCAAACGTGTGCCTTATTATTGGTTATTGTAAATATTTTTCAAAAAAAATATTTTCTTTTACTTGTTTATTTGTTTTCTCTCTTCCCTCTTATTTCTGATATCTATTATGAATTCTCACCCCCTCGCTTTGAGTTTGGTTCTAATTTTGTTGCAAGGAATGGAAGCTATAACAGGACTATGCATCAAGGTCTAAGCAATCAAAGATGGATGGAGCCACAAGGATCTAATAACCCTTTTAGGCAACAACACCCTCCTAGATATCATGGACAAAGACCAGTCTACAATGCATACCAAGCTGATAGATATGGTGGACCGCCTTGTAGCTACCAACAAGCCCCACCCTATGCTCAGAGACCATCATTTCAACACAACCTTAATCCACCATACTCACAAGCTTCTTTTCACCATTCGCCACCATACGATCCTTATCCACCCCAACACCAATCCAATTACTCCCAAGAACCACCACTCCCCCATACACCATGCCCATATCCATCAAAGCCAGAATCACAGGTTCGCCTCGAAGAATCAATAAACCAATTTAATGCAACCCTTCATCAACTGGAGCAAGCAATAATTCAATTATCTTCCAGACGTTCAGACACTCAACAGACTCCCATGGCTTTATGTGGAGAATCTAATGAAGAATGTACTGTGAAGAAGACACGAGAAGCTCCAGTGGACAGCATAGATCATAAATTCGTCCTGAAACAAGTAGAGGATGCTGTCATTGTAGAAGAGGAAGAGTTGGTTGAAGATTTAAGAGATGCTGAACCTCCATGGGAACACAGAGTCATGGAAGACTCTGTCGAGGATGCTACAATTGACGCTGAGGAGGATTTTGCACCGCCTCCAATACAAATATCTTATGAAGAATTGAACGGAATAACCCAAGACGCAGGTTTCCTTGATGATGATGATCACGAGTCTTGTTCTCTTAGTGACTGGTGCGCGAAATTGTGAACAATACTTTTTCACAACTCTCATAATCCCCGGTCATGAACTCCAAAAACTTGGTAGCTCAATTCCATGGCATTACACAACTTCGCACAACTAACCAGCAAGTGCACTGGGTCGTCCAAGTAATAAACCTTACGCGAGTAAGGGTCAATCCCACGGAGATTGTTAGTATGAAGCAAGCTATGGTCATCTTGTAAATCTTAGTCAGGCAGACTCAAATGGATATGGTGATAAACGAAAATAACATAAAAGATAAAGATAGAGATACTTATGTAATTCATTGGTAGGAACTTCAGATAAGCGCATGAAGATGCCTTCCCTTCCGTCTCTCTGCTTTCCTACTGTCTTCATCCAATCCTTCTTATTCCTTTCCATGGCAAGCTTGTGTAGGGTCTCACCGTTGTCAATGGCTACCTCCCATCCTCTCAGTGAAAACGATTGCATATGCTCTGTCACAGCACGCGGAATTCAGCTGTCGGTTCTCGGTCAGGCCGGAATAGAATCCATCGATTCTTTTGCGTCTGTCACTAACGCCCCGCCTGCTAGGAGTTTGAAGCACGTCACAGTCATTCAATCATTGAATCCTACTCAGAATACCACAGACAAGGTTTAGACCTTCCGGATTCTCTTGAATGCCGCCATCTGTTCTCGCCTATACCACGAAGACTCTGATCTCATGGAATGGTTGGTGTTCATACCCTGACCGAGGTCCTCCAACCTGGCAAATCCATAAGAGGTCCGACCTTGTCCTAAAGCTCACACCTAAAGGTCGGACCTCGGACAATAAACAAGGAAGGCCCATCAAAAGGAACGAAGCCCAAAACCTAAAGGCCGAAAAGGCCTAGGAAAGGCGGTTCCACAAAGATAGGGATAAAACTCCCAAAGATAAGATAAGATAAGAATATCTTATCCAGGGAAGATCACCGCCAACTACTATAAATACACTGGAGCACCCAGGTATGGCATTCAATTCCAAATCTACATATATCTGCTTGGACCCATGCTAACTTAAGCATCGGAGTGTCATTGCAGGTACAACCACCAACCATTCTGCATATCAAGCTCGGGTCACTGAACCCCCCACCTCGGGCCTCTCCAGACGACCGAGCTACACGTTTCAGGCAAACCCTCGGAACATTGGCGCCGTTGCCGGGGAACCTGGAAGTCATCTCTCTACCATGGCGGACGACCCTCTCAACAATGACCACGCTACATCTGAACAAGAGGACGAAATTGACACCGGAGAACGACCGGACAGCCCTCTATCACCACGCACTCCAGGAGGAAACAAACAGAATCGCCCAAAAACGTCACTCCCAAACAAAGATCCACAAATTTCTGAAAAAGAGAAGAGCTCGGAAATTCTAGAAGCAGTCCGAGCACAACAAAACCGACTAAAACAACTCGAGGAGGACATAAAAAAGCAGAAAGAAACTGAACAAGATCTGAAAAGGGAAGCTCGAAAGCGCAGGGAATTAGAAGAAAAACTGCGGAAAATAGAGGCCAACCTGAAAGACCGAACAGAACGCGGCACCACCACCGAAGGCAACCACGATCCCTTCACGCAAGAGATCATGAAGGAGAAGGTACCGCGAAACTTCAAACCACCCGATATGGACCTCTACGACGGCACCACCGATCCAAGTCATCACCTCAGCAACTTCAGAAGCAGAATGTACCTAGTCGACGCCTCCGACGCGATTCGGTGCAAAGCCTTCCCCACCACTCTCACCAAGTCAGCTATGAAGTGGTTCGACAACCTGCCACCAAGATCGATCACCAGCTTCGAAGACTTAACCAAGAAATTCCTAACAAGATTCTCTATTCAAAAGGACAAGACAAAACATGCCCCCAGTCTACTCGGGATCAAACAAGGTAACCAAGAAACTCTCCGAGAATACATGGAGCGATTCAACAAAGCCTGCCTGGACATACAACACTTGCCCACTGAAGCAGCCATCATGGGACTAGCAAACGGCCTAAAAGAGGGACCGTTTAGCCAATCCCTATCCAAACGATACCCGACCTCCCTATACGAAGTGCAGGAGCGGGCAGAAAAATATATCAACATGGAGGAAACCTCCCAGCTAAGAGACTCTTCTAGGAAAGAATCAACCTACCCACTCCGAGATCGGGATCGGGAACAGAAGAAGAAAGAAGAACCCAACTCGGACAAGCCACGGAAGTACCACAACTACACCCCCCTCCGAGTCTCGCTGGTAGACGTCTACAGAGAAGTATGCCACACCGAAAAGATCCCACCGCCCCGACCGCTTAAACACAAGAGAGCGGGGAGAGATCGGTCCGAATACTGTGAATATCACAAGCTCTACGGTCATCCTACTAACGACTGCCACGACCTAAAAAATGTTATAGAAAAGCTAGCCAGAGAAGGAAAACTCGACAGATACATAGCAGAGAAAGGAGAAGAGACCAGGAAGAGAAGGCGGGGAGACAACGAAGATCGGGCCGAACAAACCCCGCGAACCCCTGAAAGACATGTTCACATGATAAATTGAGGTTTTGCAGGCGGAGGAACATCCAAATCCTCGCGAAAAAGATACCTCAAAGAAATCTATCACGTCCGAGAAGACAGTCCCCTGCCCGAAATACCCACTATCTCATTTACCCGAGAAGATGCTCAAGGGATAACTCCCGGACACGACGATCCAATGGTAATCACCATTATCCTAGCAAACGCCAACTTACATCGAACCCTGATTGACCAGGGAAGCTCAGCAGATATCCTGTTCAAAACGGCCTTCGACAAGCTCGGACTTGAAGAAAAAGAACTAAAGGCCTATCCCACCGACCTATTTGGACTAGGGATACTCCGATCCATCCCTTAGGATACATCTCGCTACACACTACCTTTGGAAGAGGCGAGCAATCTAAAACATTAAGCATCGACTACATTATAGTCGACGTCGCTTCAGCATACAATGCCCTCATTGGGCGACCAACCCTAAACAGACTGGCAGCTATAGTCTCGACCCCACACCTCTGTATGAAGTTCCCTACCGCAAAAGGAATCGCTACCCTAAAAGGCGACCAAAAACTAGCGCGGCGATGCTACAACGAAAGCCTGAGCCTAAAAGGGAAGGAGGTCAACACGATAGAACTCGGACGAGTTCAATCCCGAGAAGATCTTCGGCCACAACCAGAGGGAGAGACTGAAAAAGTCCAGATTGGGAACACACCTGAAAAAATAACAAACATAGGAGCAAACCTCAAAACGGGCCTAAAAGAGGAACTCATAACCCTCTTAAGGGAGAATTCCGACCTCTTCGCCTGGAAAGCCTCCGACATGCCAGGCATAAGCCCCGTCCTGATGTGCCATAAGCTATCAGTTTACCCGGGATCCCGACCTGTCCAACAAAGACGCCGGAAGCTCGGACCCGAGCGCATGCAAGCAATAGAAGAACAAGTACAAGCACTGCTAGATGCAGGGTTCATTAGGGAAGTAAAATACCCCCTATGGCTCGCAAACGTGGTCCTGGTAAAAAAGCCCAACGGAAAATGGAGGATGTGCGTCGATTACACGGATCTCAACAAAGCCTGCCCCAAAGACCCATATCCACTACCAAACATCGACGCCTTGGTAGACGCAGCCTCAGGCCATAGATATCTCTCCTTCATGGACGCATACTCGGGATACAATCAAATCCCGATGTACGGACCCGACCAAGAAAAGACCTCGTTCATAACCCCAAGGGCAAACTACTGCTACGTAGTAATGCCCTTCGGGCTGAAGAACGCAGGGGCAACCTACCAGAGGCTAATGAACAAAGTGTTCTCAGAGCACATCGGACTACAGCTGGAGGTGTACGTCGACGACATGCTGGTAAAGACACAAGAAGACAGAAACTTGCTGACCGACCTCACCAGTATCTTCGGCACCCTCAGAAAACACAGCATGAGACTTAACCCGACAAAGTGCACCTTCGCCGCAGAAGCCGGAAAGTTCTTAGGCTTCATGCTGACTCAAAGGGGCATCGAAGCAAACCCGGACAAATGCCAAGCGATACTCAATATGAAGAGCCCGACGTGTGTCAAAGAAGTACAACAACTGAATGGAAGGCTAGCCGCCCTATCAAGATTCTTGGCAGGAGCAGCAATAAAGTCACTACCTCTCTACTCACACCTAAAGAAAGGGAAACCCTTTTCATGGACCCCAGAGTGCGAAAAAGCCTTTCAAGAATTCAAGGAATTCCTCGGGCAGCCACCAATCCTAACCCGACCTTTAAAAGGAGAAGAACTCGTACTATACCTCTCGGTGGGAAATCGAGCAGTCGCTTCAGCGTTAATACGAGAAAATGACCGAGGACAACACCCCATATATTTTGTAAGCAAGGCACTACAAGGGGCCGAATTAAACTATCAGAAGATAGAAAAATTCGCCTACGCCCTAGTGTTCACAGCTCGGAGGCTCCGTCCCTACTTTCAAGCCCACACCATCAAAATCCGGACGAACCAACCCATGAGACACATCCTCCAAAAAACAGACCTGGCAGGACGAATACTGCAATGGGCAGTGGAACTGTCCGAGTTCGACCTCCACTATGAAACCCGGACTGCCATAAAATCTCAGTATCTAGCCGACTTCATCGCAGAATACACTGAGACCCCTGGAACCCCACTCTCATGGAACCTGTATGTCGACGGGTCCTCAAACAAAACTGGGAGCGGAGCCGGGGTTATACTCGAAAGCGACCAAGGAACGCGGATAGAACTATCCCTAAAATTCGAGTTCCAGGCTTCGAACAACCAAGCCGAATACGAGGCCCTACTAGCAGGTCTAAAGCTAGCCGAAGAGGTCGGAGCCCAGAAAATCACGATCCTCAGCGACTCCCAGGTCGTCACATCACAAGTAAATGGAAGCTACCAGGCCAAAGACCCAACTATGAAAAATACCTGGACCAAGCACAGGCACAATTACGCCACTTTTCAGAAATACAGATTCAGCACATACCTCGAGAACAAAACGCCCGGGCAGACGCTCTCTCAAAGCTTGCCAGCACCAAGCCCGGAGGCAACAACGGAAGTCTCCTCCAGGAAACCTTACAATCTCCCTCCGTGCTAAGAGAGGAAGAAACGCTAAATATATCCAACCAACAGCAAGGATGGATGACCCCCATACTCAACTACCTGAAGTCGGGAACTCTCCCCGCCGAAAGAAAGGAAGCTAAAAGACTCACGAAAGACGCCCAGAATTATACACTAATTCACGACGTATTATACAGAAGAGGATTCTCAAACCCCCTCCTTAGGTGCGTCCCGACCTCAGAAACAAAGAGCGTCCTCGAAGAAGTCCACGGAGGCATGTGTGGGAACCACCTCGGAGCTCGGGCATTATCCAAGAAAGTAGTCCGAGCCGGGTTCTATTGGCCGACCTTGCAAAGAGACGCAACGGAATTTGTGAAAATATGCCCGCCCTGCCAAAAACATGCCAATTTTCACAAGGCACCACCCGAAGACCTTATCAGCATCACCGCACCATGGCCCTTCGCAAAATGGGGACTTGACCTACTTGGCCCGTTCCCCCAAGGACCGGGGCAAGTCAAATACCTCATAGTAGGGGTCGACTACTTCACAAAGTGGATCGAAGCTGAACCCTTAGCCACCATCACGGCTCAGAAAAGCCGCAAATTCCTATATAAAAACATCGTCACAAGGTTCGGAGTCCCCTACTCCATCACAACAGACAATGGAACACAGTTCACGGACACAAATTTTCAGAACTTGGTGGCCGAACTAAAAATCAAACAGCAATTCACCTCAGTCGAGCACCCACAAGCCAATGGACAAGCAGAGGCTGCAAATAAAGTCATCTTGGCCGGGTTAAAACGAAGACTCCAAGAGGCCAAAGGGGCATGGGCCGAGGAGCTCCCCCAGGTGCTATGGGCATATCGGACAACTCCACACTCTACAACGGGAGAATCGCCATTCCGACTAGCTTATGGGATGGAGGCAATGATTCCTATCGAAATAGATGAAGGGTCACCTAGAACCATCTTCTACAACGAAAAAGGTAACCCGCAGGCACAAAGGGAAGAACTCGACCTCCTCCCCGAGGTCCGAGAAAGAGCCCGGATCCGAGAAGAAGCCTTAAAACGGCGAGCGGCCCTCAGATACAATCAGAAAGTAATAAAACAAAGCTTCTCCATTCACGACCTGATTCTAATCCGAAATGACATCGGAACACAAAAGTCGGGAGAAGGAAAGCTAGCTGCAAATTGGAAAGGGCCCTACAAGGTAACAGAAGTCTTAGGAACAGGCTATTACAAAGTATCTGACCTAGAAGGCAATGAGTTGCCCAGGGCCTGGCACGCCTGTAATCTAAGACGATACTACAGCTAGAAAAAGATAACCCGAGGTGTACTCTTTTTCCCTACAAGGGTTTTTTAATGAGACACCCGGTCAAGTAAGGCACCCGACCTAGTCAAGGGTAAACACTCTGTAAATATTCTTTCTTTTTTAATACTAATCAAATTTTTCTATTTTCTTTTCTTCTTCCTCGTGATGAAACAAATCCTGAAAAGTACCCCGCCAAGGCGCATTAATTTATGCTCGGCAAAACGCAAAAAATCATTGCCGAAAGACCACACAAGGTCGGCAAAGATAAAGCGACGAGGTTCAAATTAATGTGAGAAGTTATAAAGCAACCCTGAAAAGGCTCAAAAAGCCAAAATAAAAGAGGTTACAAAAATAACTTAAAAGGCCGACCAACAACAAGGTCGGACCCAACAAGGGAAGTACTCGACCGCCCCCCCGAGGTCCGAGAAAAAGCCCGGGTCCGAGAAAAAGCCCGGATTCAAGAAGAAGCCTTAAAAAGGCGAAAACAACGATTTCGAAAACGCTTACTAAAAGGTTGCTATACAAAAACAACTAAAAAGTACAAGCGAAGAAACGAAATCAAAGAGGAATGTAAAACAAAGTTTCAAAAAACGCTAGTTAAAAGGTTGTTATCCAAAAACAACTAAAAAGCATAAAGCGGAGCTAAAAGTCAAAACGCAAACAAACACCGCATAATAAGCTAAAAAGTTACTACAAGTAGCTAAAAGCAAAAAGGTGTTCAAAGCATTTAAACAGGAACCATCCAAAAAAAAAAGAGAGCCACACAAAGAACAGAAGCATATGATCACAAGAAAAGAGAAACATGGGAACAAACCTGGAAGAAGAAACGAAGACGAAGAGCTCCGAAGCAAGGAGAACGAAACGACGGCACAGAGGAAACCCCGGAAAGACACACAGAAAGATTCAAAGAGAAAAAAGAAGCAGTACTCGCAAAAGCATAAGAAAAACAAAACACAGAAAAGAGGAAAAGGAGCAAATAAATAAAGCCCTCACAGAGCCCGAAACGGAAATCGAGGAAAAACGGTAAAATACAATAAATGCAGAAACAGCCATTTTTTGAATTTTGAAAACTACTATGCCCGAGCACGACCTTCCAAAAAATGACGAACTCGGGCAGGGGCACTGTTCATACCCTGACCGAGGTCCTCCAACCCGGCAAATCCATAAGAGGTCCGACCTTGTCCTAAAGCTCACACCTAAAGGTCGGACCTCGGACAATAAACAAGGAAGGCCCATCAAAAGGAACGAAGCCCAAAACCTAAAGGCCGAAAAGGCCTAGGAAAGGCGGTTCCACAAAGATAGGGATAAAACTCCCAAAGATAAGATAAGATAAGAATATCTTATCCAGGGAAGATCACCGCCAACTACTATAAATACACTGGAGCACCCAGGTATGGCATTCAATTCCAAATCTACATATATCTGCTTGGACCCATGCTAACTTAAGCATCGGAGTGTCATTGCAGGTACAACCACCAACCATTCTGCATATCAAGCTCGGGTCACTGAACCCCCCACCTCGGGCCTCTCCAGACGACCGAGCTACACGTTTCAGGCAAACCCTCGGAACAGTTGGCTCGTTTGTCAGGCGAGCACTCGGTTGTCAGGCGATCAACCATGCATCGTGCAATCAGGAATCCAAGAGATATTCACTAGAGCCTTGGTTGCTTGTAGAACAAAAGTGGTTGTCAGTCACCTTGTTCATAAGTGAGAATGATGATGAGTGTCACGGATCATCACATTCATCAAGTTGAAGAACAAGTGATATCTTAGAACAAGAACAAGCGGAATCAATAGAGGTACAGCAGAGCTCCACACCTTAATCTATGGTGTGTAGAAACTCCACCGTTGAAAATACATAAGCATAAGGTCTAGGCATGGCCAAATGGCCAGCCTCCCAATGATCTAAGATAGCATGAAACACGAAGATAGCTACCCAGATTATCTCAATACAATAGTAAAAGGTCCTACTTATAGAAAACTAGTAGCCTAGGGTGTACAGAGATGAGTAAATGACATAAAAATCCACTTCCGGGCCCACTTGGTGTGTGCTTGGGCTGAGCAATGAAGCATTTTCGTGTAGAGACTCTTCTTGGAGTTAAACGCCAGCTTTTATGCCAGTTTGGGCGTTTAACTCCCATTTGGGTGCCAGTTCCAGCGTTTAACGCTGGGATTCCTGAGGGTGACTTTGAACGCCGGTTTGGGACATCAAATCTTGGGCAAAGTATGGACTATCATATATTGCTGGAAAGCCCAGGATGTCTACTTTCCAACGCCGTTGAGAGCGCGCCAATTGGGCTTCTGTAGCTCCAGAAAACCCACTTCGAGTGCAGGGAGGTCAGAATCCAACAGCATCTGCAGTCCTTTTCAGTCTCTGAATCAGATTTTTGCTCAGGTCCCTCAATTTCAGCCAGAAAATACCTGAAATCACAGAAAAACACACAAACTCATAGTAAAGTCCAGAAAAGTGATTTTTAACTAAAAACTAATAAAATATACTAAAAACTAACTAGATCATACCAAAACATACTAAAAACAATGCCAAAAAGTGTATAAATTATCCGCTCATCACAACACCAAACTTAAATTGTTGCTTGTCCTCAAGCAACTAAAAATCAAATAAGATAAAAAGAAGAGAATGCAATGAATTCCAAAAACATCTATGAAGATCAGTATTAATTAGATGAGCGGGGCTTTTAGCTTTTTGCCTCTGAACAGTTTTGGCATCTCACTCTATCCTTTGCAACTCAGAATGATTGGCTTCTTTAGGAACTCAGAATCCATATAGTGTTATTGATTCTCCTAGTTAAGTATGATGATTCTTGAACACAGCTACTTATTGAGTCTTGGCCGTGGCCCAAAGCACTCTGTCTTCCAGTATTACCACCGGATACATACATGCCACAGACACATAATTGGGTGAACCTTTTCAGATTGTGACTCAGCTTTGCTAAAGTCCCCAATTAGAGGTGTCCAGGGTTCTTAAGCACACTCTTTTTGCCTTGGATCACAACTTTATTCTTTCTTTTTCTTTCTTTTTCTCTTTCCCCCTTTTTTTCGTTTTTTTTTTTTTTGTATTCACTGCTTTTTCTTGCTTCAAGAATCATTTTTATGATTTTTCAGATCCTCAGTAACATGTCTCCTTTTTCATCATTCTTTCAAGAGCCAACATTCATGAACCACAAATTCAAGATACATATGCACTGTTTAAGCATACATTCAGAGGACAAAAATATTGCCACCACATCAAAATAATTAAACTATTATAAAATTCAAAATTCATGCAATTCTTTCTTTGTTTTTCAATTAAGCACGTTTTTATTCAAGAAAGGTGATGGATTCATAGGACATTCATAACTTTAAGGCATAGACACTAAGACACTAATGATCACAAGACACAAACATGGATAAATATAAGCATAAAATTCGAAAAACAGAAGAATAAAGAACAAGGAAATCAAAGAACGGGTCCACCTTAGTGATGGCGGCTCTTTCTTCCTCTTGAAGATCCTATGGAGTGCTTGAGCTCCTCAATATCTCTTCCTTGTCTTTGTTGCTCCTCCCTCATGATTCTTTGGTTTTCTCTAATTTCATGAAGGATGATGGAGTGTTCTTGATGCTCCACCCTTAGTTGTCCCATGTTGGAACTCAACTCTCCTAGGGAGGTGTTTAGTTGCTCCCAATAGTTTTGTGGAGGAAAGTGCATCCCTTGAGGCATCTCAGGGATCTCATGATGAGTGGGGTCTCTTGTGTGCTCCATCTTTTTCTTAGTGATGGGCTTGTCTTCATCAATGGGATGTCTCCCTCTATGTCAACTCCTACTGAATAACAGAGGTGACAAATGAGATGAGGAAAGGCTAACCTTGCCAAGGTAGAGGACTTGTCCGCCACCTTGTAGAGTTCTTGGGCTATAACCTCATGAACCTCTATTACTTCTCCAATCATGATGCTATGGATCATGATAGCCCGGTCTATGGTAACTTCGGACCGGTTGCTAGTGGGAATGATTGAGCGTTGTATAAACTCTAACCATCCTCTAGCCACGGGCTTGAGGTCATGCCTTCTCAATTGAACCGGCTTTCCTCTTGAATCTCTCTTCCATTGGGCGCCCTCTTCACATATGACTGTGAGGACTTGGTCCAACCTTTGATCAAAGTTGACCCTTCTCGTGTAAGGATGTTCATCTCCTTGCATCATAGGCAAGTTGAACGCCAACCTCACATTCTCCGGACTAAAATCCAAGTATTTCCCCCGAACCATAGTAAGATAATTCTTTGGATTTGGGTTCACACTTTGGTCATGGTTCTTGGTGATCCATGCATTGGCATAGAACTCTTGAACCATCAAGATTCCGACTTGTTGAATGGGGCTGGTAAGGACTTCCCAACCTCTTCTTCGGATCTCATGTCGGATCTCCGGATATTCACCCTTTTTGAGTGAAAAAGGGACCTCGGGGATCACCTTCTTCAAGGCCACAACTTCGTAGAAGTGGTCTTGATGCACCCTTGAGATGAATCTCTCCATCTCCCATGACTCGGAGGTGGAAGCTTTTGCCTTCCCTTTCCTCTTTCTAGAGGTTTCTCCGGCCTTGGATGCCATAAATGGTTATGGAAAAACGAAAAAGCAACGCTTTTACCACACCAAACTTAAAATGGTTGCTCGTCCTCGAGCAAAGAAGAAAGAAGAGAGAAAGAAGAAGAAATGAGGAGAAAGGGAATGGCTTTGTATTCGGCCAAGGGGAGAGAGATGGTGTTTAAGGTGTGTGAAAATGAAGGAGTGAAGGAGGGTTTATATAGGAGAGAGGGAGGATGTTCGGCCATTTGAGGGTGGGTTTGGTGGGAAAGTGGTTTGAATTTGAATGGTGGGGTAGGTGGGGTTTTATGAAGGATGGATGTGAGTGGTGAAGAGAAAGAAGGGATTTGATAGGTGAGGGGTTTTGGGGAAGAGGTGTTGAGGTGATTGGTGAAGAAGAGAGAGAGAGTGGTAGGGTATGTGGGGATCCTGTGGGGTCCACAGATCCTGAGGTGTCAAGGAAAAGTCATCCCTGCACCAAATGGCATGCAAAATCACGTTTTGTGCCTTTTCTGGCGTTAAACGCTGGGCTGGTGCCCATTCCTGGCGTTTAACGCCAGGTTCTTGCCCTTTTCTGGCGTTTAACGCCAGTCTGGTGCCCCTTTCTGGCGTTAAACGCCCAGAATGGTGCCAGACTGGGCGTTAAACGCCCAACAGCTAACCTCACTGGCGTTTAAACGCCAGTAGGTGCGTCCTCCAGGGTGTGCTATTTTTCTTCCTGTTTTTCATTCTGTTTTTGCTTTTTTTATTAATTTTGTGACTTCTTATGATCATCAACCTACAAAAGACATAAAATAACAAAAGAAAATAGTTAATTATAAAACATTGGGTTGCCTCCCAACAAGTGCTTCTTTAATGTCATTAGCTTGACAGAGGACTCTCATGGAGCCTCACAGATACTTAGAGCCATGTTGGGACCTCCCAACACCAAACTTAGAGTTTGAATGTGGGGGTTCAACACCAAACTTAGAGTTTGGTTGTGGCCTCCCAACACCAAACTTAGAGTTTGACTGTGGGGGCTCTGTTTGGCTCTGCTTTGAAAGAAGCTCTTCATGCTTCTTCTCCATGGTGATAGAGGGATATCCTTGGGCCTTAAACACCAAGGATTCTTCATTCACTTGAATGATCAACTCTCCTCTATCAACATCAATCACAGCCTTTGCTGTGGCTAGGAAGGGTCTACCAAGGATGATGGATTCATCCATGCACTTCCCAGTCTCTAGGACTATGAAATCAGTAGGGATGTAATGGTCTTCAACTTTAACCAGAACATCCTCTACAAGTCCATAGGTTTGTTTTCTTGAGTTGTCTGCCATCTCTAGTGAGATTTTTGCAGCTTGCACCTCAAGATCCCTAGCTTCTCCATTACAGAGAGGGGCATGAGGTTTACACTTGACCCTAAGTCACACAAGGCCTTCTTGAAGGTCATGGTGCCTATAGTACAAGGTATTGAAAACTTCCCAGGATCCTGCCTCTTTTGAGGCAGTTTCTGCCTAGACAAGTCATCCAGTTCTTTGGTGAGCAAAGGAGGTTCATTCTCCCAAGTCTCATTTCCAAATAACTTGTCATTTAGCTTCATGATTGCTCCAAGGTATTTAGCAACTTGCTCTTCAGTGACATACTCATCCTCTTCAGAGGAAGAATACTCATCAGAGCTCATGAATGGCAGAAGTAATTCCAATGGAACCTCTATGGTCTCATTTTGAGCCTCAGATTCCCATGGTTCCTCATTGGGGAACTCATTGGAGGCCAGTGGATGTCCAGTGAGGCCTTCCTCAGTGGTGTTCACTGCCTCTTCTTCCTCCCAGAATTCGGCCATGTTAATGGCTTTGCACTCTCCTTTTGGATTTTCTTCAGTATTGCTTGGGAGAGTACTAGGAGGAGTTCAGTGATTTTCTTGCTCAGCTGACCCACTTGTCCTTCCAAGTTTCTAATGGAGGACCTTGTTTCAGTCATGAAACTTTGAGTGGTTTTGATTAGATCAGAGACCATGGTTGCTAAGTCAGAGGTATTCTGCTTAGAACTCTCTGTCTGTTGCTGAGAAGATGATGGAAAAGGCTTGCTATTGCTAAACCTATTTCTTCCACCATTATTGTTGTTGAAACCTTGTTGAGGTCTCTGTTGATCCTTCCATGAGAAATTTGGGTGATTTCTCCATGAAGAATTATAGGTGTTTCCATAGGGTTCTCCTAGGTAATTCACCTCTTCCATTGAAGGGTTCTCAGGATCATAGGCTTCTTCCTCAGATGAAGCTTCCTTAGTACTGCTTGGTGCATTTTGCATTCCAGACAGGCTTTGAGAAATCAAATTGACTTGTTGAGTCAATATCTTGTTCTGAGCCAGAATGGCATTCAGAGCATCAATCTCAAGAACTCCTTTCTTCTGATTAGTCCCATTGTTCACAGGATTCCTTTCAGAAGTGTACATGAATTGGTTATTTGCAACCATTTCAATCAGCTCTTGAGCTTCTGTAGGCGTCTTCTTCAAATGAAGAGATCCTCCAGCAGAGCTATCCAAAGACATCTTGGATAGTTCAGAGAGACCTGGTGTACGAAATTGCAATAACACTTTTGCAATCCCGCACAACTAACCAGCAAGTGCACTGGGTCGTCCAAGTAATACCTTGCGTGAGCAAGGGTCGATCCCACGGAGATTGTCGGCTTGAAGCAAGCTATGGTTATCTTGTAAATCTTAGTCAGGATATCAGAAATTATCAGGATTGATTGTAAAAAGCAAAAGAACATGAAAAAGGTACTTGTTTTGCAGTAATGGAGAATAGGCTGAGGCTTTGGAGATGCTCCATCTTCCGAATCTCTGCTTTCCTACTGTCTTCTTCATCAAACACGCAAGGCTCCTTCCATGGCAAGCTGTATGTAGGGTTTCACCATTGTCAGTGGCTACCTCCCATCCTCTCAGTGAAAATACGTCCCTGATGCTCTGTCACAGCATAGGCTAATCATCTGTCGGTTCTCAATCAGGCCGGAATAGAATCCAGTGATTCTTTTGCGTCTGTCACTACGCCCCGCCTTCAGGAGTTTGAAGCACGTCACAGTCATCCAGTCATTGAATCCTACTCAGAATACCACAGACAAGGTTTAGACCTTCCGGATTCTCTTGAATGCCGCCATCAGTTCTAGCTTATACCACGAAGATTCCGATTAAAGAATCCAAGAGATAACTACTCAATCTAAGATAGAACAGAGGTGGTTGTCAGGCACATGTTCATAGTTGAGAATGATGATGATTGTCACGGATCATCACATTCATCCGGATTAAGAACAAGTGTTATCTTAGAATCGAAGCAAGCATGATTGAATAAGAAACAGTAGTAATTGCATTAATCCATCAAGACACAGCAGAGCTCCTCACCCCCAACCATGGGGTTTAGAGACTCATGCCGTGGAATGTACACAAAGAAACGTGTAAAAATGTCATGAGGTCATAAGGTACAGATACAATGTCAAAAGATCCTATTAATAGTAAACTAGTATCCTAAGGTTTACAGAAATGAGTAAATGACAGAAAAATCCACTTCCGGGCCCACTTGGTGTGTGCTTGGGCTGAGCAATGAAGCAATTTCGTGCAGAGACCTTTTCTGGAGTTAAACGCCAGCTTTCATGCCAGTTTGGGCGTTTAACTCCAAGTTTTATGCCAGTTCCGGCGTTTAACGCTGGAATTTCTGTAGGTGACTTTGAGCGCCGGTTTGGGCCATCAAATCTTGGGCAAAGTATGAACTATCATATATTGCTGGAAAGCCCAGGATGTCTACTTTCCAATGCCGTTGAGAGCGCGCCAATTGGGCTTCTGTAGCTCCAGAAAATCCACTTCGAGTGCAGGGAGGTCAGAATCCAACAGCATCTGCAGTCCTTTTCAGTCTCTGGATCAGATTTTTGCTCAGAACCTTCAATTTCAGTCAGAAAATACCTGAAATCTCAGAAAAACACACAAACTCATAGTAAAGTCCAGAAAAGTGAATTTTAATTAAAAACTAATAAAAATATACTAAAAACTAACTAAAAGATACTAAAAACATACTAAAAACAATGCCAAAAAGCGTACAAATTATCCGCTCATCACAACACCAAACTTAAATTGTTGCTTGTCCCCAAGCAACTAAAAAAAAAATAGGATAAAAAGAAGAGAATATACTATAGACTCCAAAATATCAATGAAACTTAGCTCCAAATTAGATGAGCGGGACTAGTAGCTTTTTGCCTCTGAACAGTTTTGGCATCTCACTCTATCCTTTGAAATTCAGAATGATTGGCTTCTTTAGGAACTCAGAATCCAGATAGTGTTATTGATTCTCCTAGTTAAGTATGATGATTCTTGAACACAGCTACTTATTGAGTCTTGGCCGTGGCCCAAAGCACTCTGTCTTCCAGTATTACCACCGGATACATACATGCCACAGACACATAATTGGGTGAACCCTTTCAGATTGTGACTCAGCTTTGCTAAAGTCCCCAATTAGAGGTGTCCAGGGTTCTTAAGCACACTCTTTTTGCCTTGGATCACAACTTTATTTCTTTCTTTTTCTTTTCTTTTTTCTTTCTCCCTTTTTTTTTGTATTCACTGCTTTTTCTTGCTTCAAGAATCATTTTTATGATTTTTCAGATCCTCAGTAACATGTCTCCTTTTTCATCATTCTTTCAAGAGCCAACAATTTTAACATTCATGAACAACAAATTCAAAAGACATATGCACTGTTCAAGCATACATTCAGAAAACAAAAAGTATTGTCACCACATCAAACTAATTAAGCTAGTTTTAAAGATGAATTTGAAATCTTGTACTTCTTGTTCTTTTGTGATAAAAACAGTTTTCATTTAAGAAAGGTGATGGATTCATATTCATAGCTTTAAGGCATAGACACTAAGACACTAATGATCATAAGACACAAACATGGATAAACATAAAGCACTAAAATTCGAAAAACAGAAAAATAAAGAACAAGAAGATTAAAGAACGGGTCCACCTTAGTGATGGCAGCTCTTTCTTTCTCTTGAAGATCCTATGGAGTGCTTGAGCTCCTCAATGTCTCTTCCTTGTCTTTGTTGCTCCTCTCTCATGATCCTTTGATCTTTTCTAATTTCATGGAGGAGGATAGCATGTTCTTGGTGCTCCACCCTTAGTTGTCCCATGTTGGAACTTAATTTTCCTAGGGAGGTGTTAATTTGCTCCCAGTAGTCTTGTGGAGGAAAGTGCATCCCTTGAGGTATCTCAGGGATTTCTTGATGAGAGGGGTCTCTTGTTTGCTCCATCTTCTTCTTAGTGATGGGCTTGAGGTTATGCCTTCTCAGTTGAACCGGCTTTGGATGCCATAAATGGTTATGGAAAAACAAAAAGCAATGCTTTTACCACACCAAACTTAAAAGATTTGCTCGTCCTCGAGCAAAAGAAGAAAGAAGAGAGTAGAAGAAGAAGAAATGGAGGAGAGGGAGATGGCTTTGTGGTTAGGCCAAAAGGGGAAGAAGTAGTGGTTTGAATTTGGATGGTGAGGTAAGTGGGGTTTTATGGAGGTGAGTGGTGAAGAGAGAGATTGGATTTGATAGGTGAGGGGTTTGTGGGGATCCTGTGGGGTCCACAGATCCTTAGGTGTCAAGGAAAAGTCATCCCTGCACCAAATGGCATCAAAAATCGCGTTTTGAGCCATTTCTGGCGTTAAACGCCGGGCTGGTGCCCATTCCTGGCGTTTAACGCCAGGTTCTTGCCCTTCTCTGGCGTTTAACGCCAGTCTGGTGCCCCTTTCTGGCGTTAAACGCCTAGAATGCTGCCAGACTGGGCGTTAAACGCCCAACTGCTAGCCTCACTGGCGTTTAAACGCCAGTGAGTTCTTCCTCCAGGGTGTGCTATTTTTCTTCCTGTTTTTCATTCTGTTTTTGCTTTTTCAATTGATTTTGTGACTTCTCATGATCATCAACCTACAAAAAACGTAAAATAACAAAAGGAAATAGTTAATTATAAAACATTGGGTTGCCTCCCAACAAGCGCTTCTTTAATGTCAGTAGCTTGACAGTGGGCCCTCATGGAGCCTCACGGAGGCTTAGAGCAATGTTGGAACCTCCCAACACCAAACTTAGAGTTTGAATGTGGGGGTTCAACACCAAACTTAGAAGTTGGTGGTGGCCTCCCAACACCAAACTTAGAGTTTGACTGTGGAGGCTCTGTTTGACTCTGTTTTGAGAGAAGCTCTTCATGCTTCCTCTCCGTGGTTACAGAAGGAGAACCTTTATAGTCTGTACTCTCTGCAAGCCACGGAACTTCCTGAATAGCAAACAATTGCTCATCCGGAAAGGTTTCAGAGATCTCAGTAGGAGGGAGGGATGCTCCTGCTACTGGTTCTATCCTTGACAGGTGATCAGCTACTTGATTCTCTGTCCCTTTTCTGTCTCTTATTTCTATATCAAACTCTTGCAGAAGCAACACCCATCTTATGAGCCTGGGATTTGAATCCTGCTTTGTGAGTAGATATTTAAGAGCAGCATGGTCAGTGTACACAATCACTTTTGATCCTACTAAATAAGATCTGAACTTGTCAATGGCATAAACCACTGCAAGTAACTCCTTTTCTGTGGTTGTGTAGTTCTTCTGTGCATCATTTAGGATACGGCTGCCATAATAAATGACGTGCAGAAGCTTACCATGCCTTTGTCCCAATACTGCACCAATGGCATGGTCACTGGCATCACACATTAGTTCAAATGGTAATGTCCAGTCTGGTGCAGAGATGACTGGTGCTGTGACCAGCTTAGCTTTCAGGATCTCAAACGCCTGCAGACACTCCTTATCAAAGATAAATGGCGTGTCAGCAGCTAGCAGATTACTCAGAGGTTTGGCAATTTTTGAAAAATCCTTTATAAACCTTCTGTAGAATCCTGCATGCCCCAGAAAGCTTCTGATTGCCTTAACATTAGTGGGTGGAGGTAATTTTTCAATTACTTCAACTTTAGCTTGATCCACCTCTATTCCCTTGTTTGAAATTTTATGCCCAAGGACAATCCCTTCAGTCACCATAAAGTGACATTTTTCCCAGTTTAAAACTAGGTTGGTCTCTTGGCATCTTTTCAGAACAAGTGCTAGATGGTTAAGGCAGGAGCTGAATGAGTCTCCAAACACTGAAAAGTCATCCATGAAGACTTCCAGAAATTTCTCTACCATATCTGAGAAGATAGAGAGCATGCACCTCTGAAAGGTTGCAGGTGCATTACACAGACCAAAAGGCATCCTTCTGTAGGCAAATACTCCAGAAGGACATGTAAATGCTGTTTTCTCTTGGTCCTGAGGATCTACTGCAATTTGGTTGTAACCTGAGTAGCCGTCCAAAAAGCAGTAGTATTCATGACCTGCTAGTCTCTCTAGCATCTGGTCTATGAATGGTAAAGGAAAATGATCCTTTCTGGTGACTGTATTGAGCCTTCTGTAGTCAATACACATACGCCACCCTGTAACTGTTCTTGTAGGAACCAGTTCATTCTTTTCATTATGAACCACTGTTATGCCTCCCTTTTTGGGGACAACATGGACAGGGCTCACCCAGGGGCTGTCAGAAATAGGATAAATAATCCCAGCCTCTAGTAACTTAGTGACCTCTTTCTGCACCACTTCCCTCATGGCTGGATTTAGCCGCCTTTGTGGTTGAACCGCTGGCTTAGCATCATCCTCCAATAGGATCTTGTGCATGCATCTTGCTGGGCTAATGCCCTTAAGATCACTTATGGACTACCCAAGAGCTGTCTTGTGTGTCCTTAGCACTTGAATTAGTGCTTCCTCTTCCTATGGATTTAAAGCAGAGCTTATGATCACTGGAAAAGTGCCGCCTTCTCCTAGAAACGCATATTTCAGGGATGGTGGTAATGGTTTGAGCTCTGGTTTAGGAGGCTTGTCTTCTTCCTGAGGAATTTTCGGAATTTCTTTTATTTCCTTTAGTTCCTCAAGATAAGGCTGAACATCTTTAAAGATGTCCTCTAGCTCTGATTCAAGACTTTCAGTCATATTGACCTCCTCCACCAAAGAGTCAATAATATCAGTGCTCATGCAGTCATTTGATGTGTCTGGATGTTGCATAGCTTTAACAACATTCAACTTGAACTCATCCTCATTGACTCTCAAGGTTATTTCCCCTTTTGTACATCAATGAGAGTTCGTCCAGTTGCTAGGAAAGGTCTTCCTAGAATGAGAGTTGCACTCTTGTGCTCCTCCATTTCCAGCACTACAAAGTCAGTTGGAAAGGCAAATGGCCCAACCTTGATAATCATATCCTCTATTATGCCTGATGGATATTTAATGGAGCCATCAGCAAGTTGGAGGCATATCCGGGTTGGTTTAACTTCTCCAGTCAACCCAAGCTTTCTGATAGTGGATGCAGGTATTAGATTGATGCTTGCTCCAAGATCACATAGGGCTGTCTTGGTGCAAGCACCTTCTAATGTGCATGGTATCATAAAGCTTCCTGGATCTTGAAGCTTTTCTGGTAAGCTTTTCAGAATGACTGCACTGCATTCTTCAGTGAGAAACACCTTTTCAGTTTCTCTCCAATCCTTCTTATGACTTAAGATTTCTTTCATGAACTTAGCATAAGAAGGTATTTGCTCAAGTGCCTCTGCAAACGGAATCTTTATTTCAAGAGTCCTTAGATAGTCTGCAAAGCGGGCAAATTGCTTATCCTGTTCCGCTTTGCGGAGTTTCTGAGGATAAGGCATCTTGGCTTGATATTCTTCAACCTTAGTTGCTGCAGGTTTATTCCTTACAGAAGTGGTTGAAGAAGCATGCTTAAGGGGGTTGTTATCAGCACTTGCAAGTGTCTGACCCCTTTGTGGCGTTTGAACGCCAGACTTGGCTACCCATTGGGCGTTTAACGCCAAATTTTCTCCCTTTTCTGGCGTTTGAACGCCAGAACTGGGCAGGGAATGGGCGTTTAACGCCAGCTTTCCCTCCCTTTCTGGCGTTTGAACGCCATTAGTATTCCTCTCTGGGCTCTTACTGTCCTCAGAGGGATTTTGGATAGTGGTTTGGCTATCCTCTGTCAATTGTTCCTTTACTGACTTTTTACTACTTTGAGCAGTGTTATTCAGTGTCTTCCCACTCCTCAGTTGAACTGCTTGACATTCCTCTGTTATCTGTTTAGATATTTGCTGTTTTGCTTGATTCAACTGCAGTTCTATGTTCTTGTTAGCAACTTTAGTTTCATAGAGCATCTCTTTAAATTCTGCTAACTGTTCAGTCATCCGGAGCAATTGTTGATTAAGCTCAATTATCTGTTCTTGAGGATGAGGGTCATTGACTACTGTCATGACTTCCTCTTTTGGAGAGAACTCATTGCTAGAGTACAAATATTGGTTTCTAGCAACAGTGTCTATAAGCTCTTGAGCTTCTTCAATTGTCTTCCTCATGTGTATAGATCCACCAGCTGAGTGGTCTAAAGACATCTGAGCTTTTTCTGTGAGCCCATAGTAGAAAATGTCTAACTGTACCCACTCTGAAAACATTTCAGAGGGACATTTCCTTAGCATACCTCTATACCTCTCCCAGGCATTATAAAGGGATTCATTATCCTCTTGTTTAAAGCCTTGGATGTTCAGCCTTAGCTGTGTCATCCTCTTTGGAGGGTAAAAATGATTCAGGAATTTGTCTGATAACTGTTGCCATGTCTTTATGCTTGCTGTAGGTTGGTTATTCAACCACCTTTTTGCTTGATCTTTTACAGCAAATGGAAACAGCAATAGTCTGTAGACATCCTGATCTACCTCTTTATCATGTACTGTGTCAGCAATTTGTAAGAACTGTGCCAGAAACTCAGTAGGTTCTTCCTGTGGAAGACCGGAATACTGGCAATTTTGCTGCACTATGATAATGAGTTGAGGATTTAGCTCAAAGCTGCTTGCTTTGATGGGAGGTATACAGATGCTACTCCCATATGCAGCTGTAATGGGGTTAGCATAAGACCCCAGAGTCCTCTTGGACTGATTAATTCCACTTGAGTCCATAATGGACAAAAGGGAAATGATGACGATTGCAAAGAGATGAATTTTGTCTATTATTATTATTTTTTTTTTTTTTTGAAATAACCGAAAAAATTAAAATAAAATAAAATAAAACAAAAGGAAAATAAAATAGGGAATTCGAAAATCAAAAGGAAAATGAGATCAAGGCAAATTGAGAACTGAATTAATTAGTAAAAAAAAGATTTTGAAAACAGCAATTAAAAAGATATGATTGAAAAATTTTTATGAAAAAGATTTGATTTTTAAAAAGAGGAAAGAGAAAAACACAAAAAAAAACACCAAACTTAAGATTTTTAGAAATCAAACACCAATTTTTCGAAAATTTTGAGAGAGAAACACAAAGAGGACACCAAACTTAGAATTTTTATGAATCAAAAAGGGACTAAGAACATGCAAAAATCGAAAATTAAAAGAAAAACAAAAGCATGCAATTGACACCAAACTTAGAATATGAAACTAGACTCAACTAAAAGACTCTAAACCAACAAAAATAGTCCTAATCTAAGCAACAAAATAAACCGTCAGTTGTCCAAACTCGAACAATCCCCGGCAACGGCGCCAAAAACTTGGTGTACGAAATTGCAATAACACTTTTGCAATCCCGCACAACTAACCAGCAAGTGCACTGGGTCGTCCAAGTAATACCTTGCGTGAGCAAGGGTCGATCCCACGGAGATTGTCGGCTTGAAGCAAGCTATGGTTATCTTGTAAATCTTAGTCAGGATATCAGAAATTATCAGGATTGATTGTAAAAAGCAAAAGAACATGAAAAAGGTACTTGTTTTGCAGTAATGGATAATAGGCTGAGGCTTTGGAGATGCTCCATCTTCCGAATCTCTGCTTTCCTACTGTCTTCTTCATCAAACACGCAAGGCTCCTTCCATGGCAAGCTGTATGTAGGGTTTCACCATTGTCAGTGGCTACCTCCCATCCTCTCAGTGAAAATACGTCCCTGATGCTCTGTCACAGCATAGGCTAATCATCTGTCGGTTCTCAATCAGGCCGGAATAGAATCCAGTGATTCTTTTGCGTCTGTCACTAACGCCCCGCCTTCAGGAGTTTGAAGCACGTCACAGTCATCCAGTCATTGAATCCTACTCAGAATACCACAGACAAGGTTTAGACCTTCCGGATTCTCTTGAATGCCGCCATCAGTTCTAGCTTATACCACGAAGATTCCGATTAAAGAATCCAAGAGATAACTACTCAATCTAAGATAGAACAGAGGTGGTTGTCAGGCACATGTTCATAGTTGAGAATGATGATGATTGTCACGGATCATCACATTCATCCGGATTAAGAACAAGTGTTATCTTAGAATCGAAGCAAGCATGATTGAATAAGAAACAGTAGTAATTGCATTAATCCATCAAGACACAGCAGAGCTCCTCACCCCCAACCATGGGGTTTAGAGACTCATGCCGTGGAATGTACACAAAGAAACGTGTAAAAATGTCATGAGGTCATAAGGTACAGATACAATGTCAAAAGATCCTATTAATAGTAAACTAGTATCCTAAGGTTTACAGAAATGAGTAAATGACAGAAAAATCCACTTCCGGGCCCACTTGGTGTGTGCTTGGGCTGAGCAATGAAGCAATTTCGTGCAGAGACCTTTTCTGGAGTTAAACACCAGCTTTCATGCCAGTTTGGGCGTTTAACTCCAAGTTTTATGCCAGTTCCGGCGTTTAACGCTGGAATTTCTGTAGGTGACTTTGAGCGCCGGTTTGGGCCATCAAATCTTGGGCAAAGTATGGACTATCATATATTGCTGGAAAGCCCAGGATGTCTACTTTCCAATGCCGTTGAGAGCGCGCCAATTGGGCTTCTGTAGCTCCAGAAAATCCACTTCGAGTGCAGGGAGGTCAGAATCCAACAGCATCTGCAGTCCTTTTCAGTCTCTGGATCAGATTTTTGCTCAGAACCTTCAATTTCAGTCAGAAAATACCTGAAATCATAGAAAAACACACAAACTCATAGTAAAGTCCAGAAAAGTGAATTTTAATTAAAAACTAATAAAAATATACTAAAAACTAACTAAAAGATACTAAAAACATACTAAAAACAATGCCAAAAAGCGTACAAATTATCCGCTCATCAAGACCATCATAGAAAATACCTATGATGCTCCATTCAGAAAGCATGTCAGATGTACATTTTCTGATCAATTGTTTGTATCTTTCCCAAGCTTCATAGAGGGATTCTCCATCCTTCTGTCTGAAGGTTTGGACTTCCACTCTAAGCTTACTCAATTTTTGAGGTGGAAAGAACTTTGCCAAGAAGGCATTGACTAGCTTTTCCCAAGAGTCCAGACTTTCTTTAGGTTGAGAGTCCAACCATGTTCTAGCTCTGTCTCTTACAGCAAAAGGGAATAGCATAAGTCTGTAGACCTCAGGGTCAACCCCATTAGTCTTGACAGTGTCACAGATTTGCAAGAATTCAGCTAAAAACTGATGGGGATCTTCCAATGGAAGTCCATGAAACTTGCAATTCTGTTGCATTAGAGAAACTAATTGAGGCTTGAGCTCAAAGTTGTTTGCTCCAATGGCAGGGATAGAGATGCTTCTCCCATAGAAGTCGGGAGTAGGTGCAGTAAAGTCACCCAGCACCTTCCTTGCATTGTTGGCATTGTTGTTTTCGGCTGCCATGTGTTCTTCTTCTTTGAAGAATTCGGTCAGGTCCTTTGAAGAGGGTTGTGCTTTAGCTTCTCTTAGCTTTCTCTTCAAGGTCCTTTCAGGTTCAGGATCAAGCTCAACAAGAATGCTTTTGTCTTTGATCCTGCTCATAAGAAAGAGAAGGGAACAAGAAAATGTGGAATCCTCTATGTCACAGTATAGAGATTCCTTGAAGTGTCAGAGGAAAAGAAGAGTAGAAGACAGAAGTGGAAAATTCGAACTTATCAAAGGAGATGGAGTTCGAATTTTGCATTAAGGAATAGTGTTAGTCCATAAATAGAAGGATGTGGGAAGAGGAAAGTAATTTTCGAAAATTAAGTGAAGGATTTTGAAAACATTTTTGAAAAACATTACTTAATTTTCGAAAATGAAAGTGGGAGAGAAATAAAATGATTTTTGAAAAAGATTTTGAAATTAGAAATCAAAAAGATTTGATTGAAAACTATTTTGAAAAAGATGTGGTTAAGAAGATATGATTGGTTTTTTTTTTTTTTTTAAAAATGTGATTGAGAAAATATGATTTGAAAACAATTTTAAAAAGATTTGATTTTAGAAATTAATAACTTGGCTATCAAGAAAAGATATGATTCAAACATTAAACCTTTCTCAACAGAAAAGGCAACATACTTGAGATGTTGAATCAAATCATTAATTGATAGCAAGTATCTTTAAAAAATGGAAAGAATTTGATTTTGAAAAAGATTTGATTGAAAAATTGATTTGAAAAAGATTTGATTTTGAAAAGATTCTGAAAACTTTAAAAAAATTTGAATTGAAAACAAAATCTTCCCCCTTTAGCCATCCTGGCGTTAAACGCCCAGAATGGTGCACATTCTGGCGTTTAACGCCCAAAACTATACCCTTTTGGGCGTTAAACGCCCAACCAGGCACCCTGGCTGGCGTTTAAACGCCAGTCTGTCCTTCTTCACTGGGCGTTTTGAACGCCCAGCTTTTTCTGTGCAATTCCTCTGCTGTATGTTCTGAATCTTCAATTCTCTGTATTATTGACTTGAAAAGACACAAATTAAAAATATTTTTGGATTTTTAATAATAAAGAATAATTAAAATGCAACTAAAATCAAATAACAATGCATGCCAGACACCAAACTTAGTAGTTTGTATACTACTGACACTAATGAGAATGCATATGAGACACACAAAACACTTCAAGTCAATAGAATTCAAAGATCAGAGCACGGAAATCATCAAGAACATCTTGAAGATCACTAAGACACATGAATGAATGCATGCAATTGACACCAAACTTAAGATGAGACACTAGACTCAAACAAGAAATTTTTGGGTTTTATGATTTTTTTGATTTTTTTGCGTTTTTCGAAAATTAAGTGGAAAAAAGTATCAAAATTCTTAATGAGAATTCCAGGAATCAGTGCAATGCTAGTCTAAGACTCCGGTCCAGGAATTAGACATGGCTTCACAGCCAGCCAAGCTTTCAAAGAGAGCTTCGGTCCAAAACACTAGACATGGCCAAAGGCCAGCCAAGCCTTAGTAGATCACTGCTCCAAAAGCAAGATTGATAAAAATCAACAAGCTCTTGTGATGATAAGTTGAAACCTCGGTCCAATGAGATTAGACATGGCTTCTCAGCCAGCCAGACTTCAACAAATCATCATGAAACTCTAGAATTCATCTTCAAGAATTTCGGAAAAAAAAATACCTAATCTAAGCAACAAGATAAACCGTCAGTTGTCCAAACTGAACAATCCCCGGCAACGGCGCCAAAAACTTGGTGCGCGAAATTGTGAACAATACTTTTTCACAACTCTCATAATCCCCGGTCATGAACTCCAAAAACTTGGTAGCTCAATTCCATGGCATTACACAACTTCGCACAACTAACCAGCAAGTGCACTGGGTCGTCCAAGTAATAAACCTTACGCGAGTAAGGGTCGATCCCACGGAGATTGTTAGTATGAAGCAAGCTATGGTCATCTTGTAAATCTTAGTCAGGCAGACTCAAATGGATATGGTGATAAACGAAAATAACATAAAAGATAAAGATAGAGATACTTATGTAATTCATTGGTAGGAACTTCAGATAAGCGCATGAAGATGCCTTCCCTTCCGTCTCTCTGCTTTCCTACTGTCTTCATCCAATCCTTCTTATTCCTTTCCATGGCAAGCTTGTGTAGGGTCTCACCGTTGTCAATGGCTACCTCCCATCCTCTCAGTGAAAACGATTGCATATGCTCTGTCACAGCACGCGGAATTCAGCTGTCGGTTCTCGGTCAGGCCGGAATAGAATCCATCGATTCTTTTGCGTCTGTCACTAACGCCCCGCCTGCTAGGAGTTTGAAGCACGTCACAGTCATTCAATCATTGAATCCTACTCAGAATACCACAGACAAGGTTTAGACCTTCCGGATTCTCTTGAATGCCGCCATCTGTTCTCGTCTATACCACGAAGACTCTGATCTCATGGAATGGTTGGCTCGTTTGTCAGGCGAGCACTCGGTTGTCAGGCGATCAACCATGCATCGTGCAATCAGGAATCCAAGAGATATTCACTAGAGCCTTGGTTGCTTGTAGAACAAAAGTGGTTGTCAGTCACCTTGTTAATAAGTGAGAATGATGATGAGTGTCACGGATCATCACATTCATCAAGTTGAAGAACAAGTGATATCTTAGAACAAGAACAAGCGGAATTGAATGGAAGAACAATAGTAATTGCATTAATACTCGAGGTACAGCAGAGCTCCACACCTTAATCTATGGTGTGTAGAAACTCTACCGTTGAAAATACATAAGCATAAGGTCTAGGCATGGCCGAATGGCCAGCCTCCCAATGATCTAAGATAGCATGAAACACGAAGATAGCTACCCAGATTATCTCAATACAATAGTAAAAGGTCCTACTTATAGAAAACTAGTAGCCTAGGGTGTACAGAGATGAGTAAATGACATAAAAATCCACTTCCGGGCCCACTTGGTGTGTGCTTGGGCTGAGCAATGAAGCATTTTCGTGTAGAGACTCTTCTTGGAGTTAAACGCCAGCTTTTATGCCAGTTTGGGCGTTTAACTCCCATTTGGGTGCCAGTTCCAGCGTTTAACGCTGGGATTCCTGAGGGTGACTTTGAACGCCGGTTTGGGCCATCAAATCTTGGGCAAAGTATGGACTATCATATATTGCTGGAAAGCCCAGGATGTCTACTTTCCAACGCCGTTGAGAGCGCGCCAATTGGGCTTCTGTAGCTCCAGAAAATCTACTTCGAGTGCAGGGAGGTCAGAATCCAACAGCATCTGCAGTCCTTTTCAGTCTCTGAATCAGATTTTTGCTCAGGTCCCTCAATTTCAGCCAGAAAATACCTGAAATCACAGAAAAACACACAAACTCATAGTAAAGTCCAGAAAAGTGATTTTTAACTAAAAACTAATAAAAATATACTAAAAACTAACTAGATCATACCAAAAACATACTAAAAACAATGCCAAAAAGTGTATAAATTATCCGCTCATCAGTGACGAACTTGCATCCGCAAGTGAATTCTTTGAGACAGAAGAATCTTCCCCGAGTGAATATGAAGATGATGCTGAGGTAGATTTTTCTCAACCTCTAATATATGACTTGAGCGATGATGAGGGAGAAATTGAAGACTCTGATCAAGATATGGTTGAAGTGGAAGAAATTTACAATGAAGTGGAGAAATTCACAGAAGAGCACAAGGGAGTAAAACTTACAGAACCACTGGAACCACCTATCCCGAGGCCACTACCACCCAATACAAGCTTCAAGTGGGTACAATCCTTAACCCTTAGCTTTATTTTTCCACTTGAGTATAGTTTGCTTGAAACAGATGGCCAGCTTAGAGCTCTCTGCGGCTTTAAGAGTAAGAGGGAAATGGCTCGTACTCAGAGCTGGTGCACAAGGTTCAATAAGGTTCCACGCTTTAACTCGAAGTGCACGGATTGGTATCATGCTCAATTGAATGGATCACAGAGAACGTTTGGTCACCGTGGTGAGAATCTACTTTTTAAACCGCCCGGATGGAAACATGTAGATCAAGACGGAGGCGGATTTAAAAGCAAAGCTTGGGATCATGGATTATATGCTGACATTCATCACCCCAGGAGCCTGAGAATCTGTTTGAAGCTGCTTAGAAGCTTTACATGCCTAGTTTGGGACCCCGGAGGCTATTGGCATTCCAAGCATTGGTGGAGATTTTTGGATGAATTTAAACATAAGCCGCTATAACAGGAAGCTCATCCAATGTCCAACTTAAGGACTTTAACTAAAAGTGCTAGGTGGGAGACAACCCACCAGGGTATGATCGTTCTCTTTTTAGTTTTAATTTTAGTCTGTTTTTGAATTTTTATTGAACCTGCAATTTTTGCATGACATTCATTGCATTTTTCATTCTGCATACTGCATAAAAAAAGGGAAAACACGCACGCGACGCGGCAGCGTCGCTGACGCGTCCACGTCGCTAGTGCGTTGGGTAGAAATGAATTGAACAGCGTCACCCACGCGGCCGCGTGCCATGAAAATCGTCGTGAAAAGGGTGCATAGCCGAAAGTTATGCTGGAGTGGTGCTGGACTGGTGCTGAAAGCACAACCTTACCACGCGGACGCATGGCTTACGCGTCCGTGTCATATCCTTCAAATGGCCACTCACGCGAACGCGTCACCCAAAATTTGGCAAAAATAAAATTTCGAACAGAGAGTTGTGCGAGCGCGAGGCTACCCTCGCGCTAGTAGCATAACCTGAGTCACGCGTCTGCGTGACCGACGCGACCGCGTCGATTAATTTAAGTGCAAGTCGCGCGACCGTGTCCCCCACGCGTCCGCGTCGCTTGCGCCGCACAGCTTTTCCAAAGCAGCCAAATATCTTATCTTTTCTTCCCTATATCTAATTCTTTTCTTCCTTTCTTATTTCTTTTCTTCTTTCTTCTTCCTTTACTTACTTTCTTCTTCTCATCCCTCTTCACTTCCATTTAATTTATTTGCATAGTTTCATTCATTGCATTATTTTCATTGGTGTTAGAAATTTATTTATTTTGCTTGTGGATGATTCAAGGAATTGTTTGACAATTATATATTATTTTTATAGGGTTTCTTGCATGTTCAATTTAACACTTTCAATAACTTATTTACCAAGCATGCTATGTGTTTGTGAAAAAGCCCGTATGGCATCATGCACTACTTTTTTGTTATCCTACTTTCATGCCTGTTTTTCACAAAATCTTTTTTATATTTTATTAATTATTTATAATTGTCACTACAAACATATTGTTAGTTTGGAAGACTTAGTAATCTAACTTGGACATTGAATGCTTGATCTATGCTACTCATGCCTTTGCCAGCATGCTAATAAAAATCTTGCATTTAATTGTTATTACGTGCACTTGCTATATTTCCATTGATGACTTCTCACATGTAGTCATGACCATGTGTTAACGTCATTCTTCTTTACTGTGCATTGATTACCACCTTTCCCGTTCTCTTCCTTGCTGGAACCCCTAGCTTTACTTGTTACTTTCCTTTTTCCCCTTTCAGGATGGCCACCAAGAAGGGTAAAGAGAGAAAGCTACTCCCAAACCACCGGCAAGGAAAGGAACACAAAGAGCACTAGCTGAGGAACTACAATCCCCATCCACCTGCACATCTCAGCATGCACCGAGGTGCAATCTTTAAGTGTGGGGAGGTCGATACCGATCTCCGCGGGTTAGTTAATCCCTTCTCAATACCAATGTTAATTTGTTAATCGTTGCATTTGCATGTTTGATTGCATGTTTGTTTGATTTTGTGCATATTTTACCACTTGGTTAAAGTAATATTTTCTTTTTCAAGAAATTTTTATAGTATTTCACTATTTTGAATAAAACTTTTTGAAAAACTTGTTTGAAGAAATCTTATTTTGGAACATGGTTTAGAGCTCGAACACACAAAACCAGTGAGATTTTGAGCCTATTTGATTGGTTGCATTTTATCAACCAATATTTTATTTTTGGTGTGTGTTTTTCTCTCTAAAATTGTGATCTTTGTCTTGCTTAATTCTATATTTCCATTGTTTGATGTATGCATGCACTGATATGATTGAGGCCCTTGTTTTACTAAGCTTACATACCCATATGGCCTTACCCTTTCATTATCCTTTGCAAACCAATTTGAGCCTAATATACCCATTTGTTCTTTACTTTAGCTCATTACTAACTCTAAGCGAAAAACAATAATGTCCTTAATTTGAATCCTTGGTTAGCTTAGACTAGTAAAAGTGCTCATGATTTAAGTGTGGGGAAGTTGGGTTTGAAAATATTTGGTTTGAATAATTGGGTGTTGTATATTTTAGTGAAAATGTGCAAAATAATGGTTGAGCACATGTTATTGCATTCAATACTTTAATCATATGCATTGAGAAAAATTAAAAAATGTGAAAAAGAAAAAAGAAAAGAGCAATTAATAAAAGGGGACAAAATGCCCCAAAATAAATAGTGAAATCAATGCATATGAGCTGTACTCAAAACTTGGAATGCATAAATATGTAGTAAACACAGTTAATGGGAAGTTAGATTTTGTATTTTAATTAAATGAATTGTCTTAAGTTAGGTGGAAAGTTTATGTTAATTAAGGATTCAGATTTTAGTCCACTTGGCCAAATACAATCCTACCTTGACCCTAACCCCATTACAACCCTTAAAAGACCTCTTGATTTGTGTATTGGTGCATTAAATTTTTGTTGATTGTTAGATGAAGAGCAAGCTATAGAAAGCAAGATTAGTAGAGAATTGAGAGAATTGACCCTATATGATGACAAGTCATCATATACCCATTTTTCAAGCTAATTTCACTTGTTTTATTAGTCTTTATGCACTTTCTTGCATCTTAAGTAAGTGATTTGGAATGAAAATGCATAACTTCTTTAAATCAAACAACAACCATTAAATTGATGCTAAATCATGAGGTTTGAGCAAGAATTAATTGATTTTTAATGAATTATAAACCTTATGAATTTAGAGATACTTTGATTGGTTATTTTGGTTTCTTATAGGTGAAGAAAGGAAGAAAAGAAGAAAAACGTGGCTTAAGAAAGCGTGGCCCAAGGAAAAAAAGAATGTGGCGCATGGAAGGGAGGAAGCTACACTGCCCTCCACAAGGGCACACTGCCCTCCAGGAGAGCAGCATAGTGAACCAAGCTTCCAAAGAAATTCTGCCCTGCCCTCTTCAAGAGCAATATCGGGCTCATCAAAGAAATAAATTCAAGGAAAAAGCCTACCAATGCTTGCCACAAGATTCGAACTCATGAGCAAGGGGGAGTGGGGGAGCGCTACTCACAAAGGAAAATAAGCCAAAAATTGGGCCAAATGCTCCCAGCCAGTCTCAAACACGGATGCTTCACAAAGAAAGCAAGGAAGCTGCACCACTTGAGCGCTACCTTGGTGATGTCCAAGACTTGGCACGCAAAATATTTCAAAAGCACCATGACGCACATTGCCCTGCCCTCCGCAAGGGCAGGGCAGCGTTTTGTGGTGCACAGCCAGCGCACCAGATTGGCACGCACCAAGGACTCTCGGCAGCATCAGCATGCACGGGCAGCAGAATCTGGCGCACCAAAAAACTCTGCCCTGCCCTCCACAAGGGCAGGGCAGCATCCTGCAGCATCACACACCAAGCACGCACCAAGGGCCACACGCAACATTTTCTGCCCTGCCCTCCACAAGGGCAGGGCAGCCTCCTGGAAGCAATTTTTCATGGGCTTAAAAATTGGATTAAAAATCCAATTTAATTCATTTCTTCACCAAATCAAAAGCCCATCCAAATCCCAAGATCCAAGAATAGAAAGTGTATAAATAGGAGCTAGTTTTATGTAATTGGGAGAGCTCTAGACTTTATTTTTGAATTTTCCTTTCTACTTGCATTTTAATTTTGAACTTTGGAATTTCTTAGAGAATTAGGAAGGAGAATTGATCTCTCTTCTTCCTGGTTCCTGCTTGAGCACTCTTTACTTTTCTTGCTTTGGATCTTGGGTGAAGAATTGAAGAACTTCTGTTTCAATCTCACCTTGAGATCTCTTCTTTAATTTTCTGCATAATTGAATTCTACTTTCTGTTCATTTCTTCTTCTTCTGCGATTTCTGCAATTTGCTTTCCTTTATTTCTTTTGCAACTGTTCTTGTTGGATCAAGGGAGGATTTGAGATCTAGACTTGTTATCTAGTCTCCTCCACTCCTGAGATCTTCAATCACTTTTAAGTTGCTGCAACTTAAGCATTGCTTTTTCTGTTCTAAATTCTTCAAGGCATTTTACTCTTCTGTTTGAGATTGCAATTCAATTTTCTCTTTTATGTTTAATGCAATTTACCTTTGCTGGTTTAAATTCTGCAATCCCAACTCCCAATTCCTTTTATGATTCAAGCAATTTACATTTCTTGCACTCTAAGCTTCAGTTATTTACATTTCTTGCAATCTAAGTTTCTGCACTTTATCTTAATTGCAATTTAAGCTTCAGTTTCTTTTACTTTCCTGCTCTTTAATTTACTGCAATTCTCCCCTCTCTCTTTACACTCCAAGCAATTTAGTTTCTGTTAATGATAAACCACTCAATCAATACTTGATTCACTTGACTAAATCAACCACTAAACTAAAATTGCTCAATCCTTCAATCCCTGTGGGATCGACCTCACTCATGTGAGTTATTATTACTTGATGCGACCCGGTACACTTGCCGGTGAGTTTTGTGTCGGATCGTTTTCCGCACATCACTATACACCTGAGAGATTAGAGTGATATACACTACGAGTGAGGGTTCAGTACTTAATTCTATGTTCCCTACTTTTATGAGCTATATTCTTCTTGCAAGTTACTTATATTGTATTTTGTGATTAGAATTAGTGAAATCCAGTTCATATTTATTCTTGAAGGATTTATTTACTTTTTCACCAAGTAGGTAGAATCATTTTAGCATGTAGTTGCATTCACATTCGTAGGTTGCATTGCATGAGTCTTGCCTTTCTCTACTCATTTATTTGGTCTCCTTGAGTTTAGCATGAGGACATGCTAATGTTTAAGTGTGGGGAGGTTGATAAACCATTATTTCATGGTTTATATTGTATTCAATTGAGTGATATTATCAAGCTTTTCACCCACTTATTCATAGGATTTGCATGATTTTACAATTCCTTCCTAGTTTAGTTCTATGATTAAAAACATGCTTCTTTGGTCTTAATTTAGCTAATCTTAATCCTCTCTTATTATCATTCGATGCCTTGATCTGTGTGTTAAGTGTTTCAGGCTTCATATGGCAGGAATGGCTTAGAGAATGAAAAGGAAGTGTGCAAAGATGGAAGGAATACAAGGAATTGAGGAGATGACCATCGAAAAGTCACGCGGTCGCATGGCTCACACGACCACGCGAAATGGAAGAAATCAGAGTGACGCGTTCGCGTGCCTGACGCGACCGCGCGGATTGGAAGCTACACGAACGACGCGAAAGCGTGGACGACGCACACGCGTGGTACGAGAAATGCTAAGTGACGCATCCGCGTGAATGACGCGTCCGCGTGACGTGCGCGATCTGCAGAATTACAAAAGTCGCTGGTAGAGATTTTGGGCTGCATTTCAACCCAGTTTTTGGCCCAGAAACACAGATTAAAGTCAGGGAACATGCAGAGACTCAGGAACTTTTCATAATTCACAATTTTTAGTTTTAGATGTAGTTTTTAGAGAGAGAGGCTCTCTCCTCTCTCTTAGGATTTAGAAATTAGGATTTTTAGAAATTAGAATTAAATTCGACTCTTCATCAGGTTCAATATTTCTTTTACTTTATATTTCTCCTCTACTTTGAGATACTTTAATACTTTTATTTTATTTTTGATTTATGTTGCCCAATTGGCTTATGAATATTTTCCATGTTAGATTTTATTGCTTTGAATGTATGTTATTTGAGGTATTTCAGATCTAAGATTCTTATTTAGCTTTTTATGTTATTGGCTTTAATTGATTAACTGGAAGCACTCGAGTTATCAACTATTCATGATTGATTGTTATGTCAGCTAATTAACTGGAATTTCACTAACTCTAGTCTTTTCTTAGAATTTGGCTAGGACTTGGGAAATCTAACCAATTAGTTCACTTGACTTTCCCTTGCTTACGCAAAGGTTAACTAAGTGGGATTAACTTTCATTCTCATAGGAGCAACTAGGATAGAACTTCCGAATTTTCATATCTTGCCAAGAGTTTATTTTATAGTTATTTATTTATTTCGCTTATCATTTATCATACTTGTTCCTTATTTCCAAAACCCCCAATTTTACCTTGTTCATAGCCAATAATAAGAACATACCTCCCTACAATTCCTTGAGAAGACGACCCGAGGTTTGAATACTCGGTTATCAATTTTAAAAGGGTTTGTTACTTGTGATAACCAAAACGTTTGTAAGAAAGGTTGATTGCTTGGTTTAGTAACTATACTTACAACGAGAGTTTACTATAACTTCTAAACCATCAATCTTCAGTTCTTTCAGTGAGCAGCCGACGAATGAGTTTGTTCTCGCAACAGTGCTAGCAGCGTTTTAGCCAGCACAAACAGTAATTTTGGCACAGCGCACAGTAACGCGGGATGGGAAAAGAGTTGCACAAATTTGGTGAACTGGGAGGGAATGCCTCAGGATAAAACTGCTTTGATTGATTGGAAGGAGTTACTAAGGATGTTCCCTGAACTCAACCTTGATGACAAGGTTGTTGTCAAGGAGGGAATAGTTGATTCAACTAACCAACCTGACCCGGAACCAAGCTATCAAGACCACTCAATACCAGAAGCAATTGAAGGACCAGGACCAACTAGTAGGAGGATAAAAAAAGTCCCATTTTGAGTGAGGGACTACTATATGAAATAATAGAGTGAGAATATAGTAGAAAATACTGAGTGAGGGGACCGTACAGTTAGTTTGAGTCCTAAAATATATATTGTAAGGGAAGTGAGAGAATGAGATAGGAAGAGAATTAGTTGATGCTTAAGGAATTACATTTCCATACTCGAGAGAGAAATAAGGTGTTGTTATTGCATTTTGTTGCTACATTTTTCTTCAATACAATTCATATTCATCTTTCATTCACTTAATTGTTGCTTGTAGTTCAAGTGTGAGGCTAACAAGAACCCTAGGTTTTCTTCGATGGAGGCCGGCATTTAGGGACTATGGTTGTTTTCTTTCATTTTCGTTGATAATATTTCTAATTTTAATTTTTCTCAAATTTATTCTTTTAATCTAGTTTTTTATTCTTTCGTAGCTATTCTTTTGTTACTTTAATGTCAACAAGTAATTTTGTTTAATTTATTTTCAAATTTGTTGTTTAGACTAAGCACTCATACTCATAATTACCATGTGATTAGCATAGTGACCGTCCCTCAAGCTTGGACTCATACGGTCAACTTTGCTATTCAACCCGCCATGTGTCACATGATTATAGGTCAACCTGAAATAGCTACGCTAGCTATGGCCAGAGTCTAGCCATCACAGACAGCACCTTGTATTTATGTTGAAAGTAATTTTATATCTTGGAAGTGTGAAAAGTAGAAAAGGGTTAGCCGATCCACTATTTGAACCAGAATATGGAATTGTGGCTTCGACAAACAGAAATCATATCCATTTAGCAACTAATACACGAGTTATAGGTTCCTCAACAGACTGCAATTATAATATATTGTCACAACCAGAGCACATGCTTACTAACGGCTAATCCAATGCTTCATACTAGGTGCAAACACCTAGAAATTATTCTACAGTTTTTATTTGACTTAGTTAATAAAAAAAGTGTATGTTGTTAATATACTTACCAAGACTACAGGTGGTAGATATCTTAACAATTGTACTGTTGTTGTCAGCCACATTGTTTAATAAGTAGTTTAGAATCAAAGCTAAGTAAACTTAAACTATGTATAAAATCCATCTAAAGTTCAAGGGAGGAGTACTTGTGCAGTCATGTGGTTTGTTAATATACTTTCCTGTTACAGGTTGTGATAGATATTGGTGAGGTTAATTAGTTAGAGAATTATTGACGCAGGAGCAAGTAGAGTTAGTAGGATAATTATGTTAGTTAATTCTAATAAGGGAATACAAGTCCCATATTCTTTAGGATAGTGAACTTTATGTTATGTATTAGTCCCACATCGTCTAAGTTATGAAGGCTTTTCCTTCTCCTACTAGTATAAATAACTCATGTACCTTTTATTTATGAAATAGAGTTGAAGTTTATTTTTGAATATGAAATAAGTTGTGTGCTTATTTTCCTTTAGGCTCTTTGAGAGTAAGAGGTGCATCCTTGGCTTAGCCAACCAAGGTGGGTTTATGGCTATTTTCACCATAGTGGGGTTGTTAACCTTGCCAAGATTGGTTAGCTCAAGTGACGTCCCGGCGTCAGTTTGGTATCAAAGCAAGGTCGGTTCCCATGGCCTTCATCTTGCTTTAGTATAATTTTATTTGATTTATGGTGCAGGTTTTTGGCGTGGATTCGCTAATGGGATCTTTTGGTGTGGATTCATCAATGAGATCATCTGCTGCCACGGATCTTGTAAAATTTTATCTGATTTGTGAGTGCGGGTCTTTGGTGTGGAGTCACCAATAGGATCTTTTGGTGTGGATTCATCAACGAGGTCGATCAATCTTTTAGTGTGGATTCATCAATAGATCGATCATCTGTTGTCACAAGTCTTTTCACAACCCAGGGAGAATGACGCAGGAGCAAGTAGAGTTAGTAGGTAATTATGTTAGTTAATTCTAATAAGGGAATACAAGTCCCATATTCTTTAGGATAGTGAACTTTGTGTTATGTATTAGTCCCACATCGTCTAAGTTATGAAAGCTTTTCCTTCTCCTACTAGTATAAATAACTCATGTACCTTTTATTTATGAAATAAAGTTGAAGTTTATTTTTGAATATGAAATAAGCTGTGTGCATATTTTTCTCTAAGCTCTTTGAGTGTAAAAGGTGCATCCTTGACTTAGCCAACCAAAGTGGGTTTATGGCTACTTTCACCATAGTGGGGTTGTTAACCTCGCCAAGATTGGTGAGCCCAGCGACGTCCCAGCGTCAATTATAATAGAATCGATTATGATATATCTTCTCTCTTCAAGATGGATAGAGAGAGTAATTAAGGACTTTTATGTTGCATCATTTCATGAGAAAATACATTCACTCCACGCACACAATAGGTTTTATTATATGCTATCCACTGTATTAGAACTTTGGCTTTTTTTTTTCTCTCTTTCGAACTCAAGTTCTTAATAGAAATCTTCATCCACTATAATATTTTTTAGCTAAGTTAACCCTTGTTCGAAGCAACGTTTAATAAAAGTTACCTTAGATAGGTAAAGACAATATTTTTGACCAGTTGCTTTTAATTAGGGCAAAGATAACAAATTTTTTTGCAACTCATAAAAATAATTGTCTTTGATATCTAAAGATACATTTATAAAACATTGCAATATAAAAAAATTTGAGACAACCCTTTTAAATAAAAATACAATATTTTATAAGAATTACCAAAAAAATTTAACAAATAACATTTATAAAAAATTACCTAAAATTATTCATAGCTAAAATTTTTAGAAAAAAGTTTTTGATAATATTCTTACCTATTTTATTTCTTTTCCAACAAATAACTTAAGAAAATAATAAAATGACAAAAGAGTTTGAAATAGGTTTCTGGAACCAAAAATCCAAAACCCATTGAAATCCCTAACCACTCAACTCCTAAAACTCCAAAACTCCAACCCTTTTGTCCAATAACGGCGTGCAGCTCAAGGACGGTGGCCCTCCACGACGTTGCGCTACTCGACGATTCTGGTCTTCCACAGTGCTGCGCATGATCCTCTACGGTGTTGTGCTTCTTGACAACATTGATCTTCCATGGTAGTCTTGGCATAATGGTGAAATACAAAAGTTAATGATTTCAAATAAAAATATACATATTTCTTTTTTGTTAAAGTTCACGAGAAGACGTGTATTTTTTTCTTGGTTTAATTTAGTTATGTGTATTTTGATTTGAATTTGCAACTGCAAGTATATGTATTTAAAATTTATTTAGTTAGATTTAAAACAACTTTTTAATTTAATATATATGCAATATATTAGCTTATCTTCTCTTTTTATCCATTAAATTATATTAGAATTTGCTATATATGCTTTCAAAAAGATAATTCCAAATAAATTTAGATAAGTATTGCTTTAGATATCTGAAAAAGCAACACAGAAAAATTTAATTAGGTATTAAAAAAGACAATACTTCACACATGTTTTCATATTAATTAAAGGACAACTCTTAAAAAATGTTGCAATAAAGTAGTTAGCCAAGTGTTGTTTTTGAAAACTCTAAGGCAATCTTTACTTAAAGTTATTTTATATAGAAGAAAGGATAACATTTTTTAAAGGTTATTATGAAAAGAATTTTCTTTGATACAAAAAAAGCGTTGTCTTAAATTAAAGGTAACAATCGAATAGTCAACTCCCAAAAAATATTGCGTTTTGTCTAAAAGTGTTGTTTTTTTTTTTATCAAAGGCATTGCTTTTCTTTATTATAAGCAACATTTTTAAAGAATTGTCTCAACTCAAATTCGTTGTAGTAATCTTTAGAAAAAACTTTACCATGCAACCACACCCCGTTGTTAGACAAATTCTTTGTTCCCAACGTTTTGGAGTATTCTGATTCCCACAAACCAAAACTTAAGCATATGTATGTGTTTAAGAAATGAAGGAATACAATGCAAGAGGATATATATCCCATACAATTCACAAGATCAAAACGAAAAAGAAGTTATTCACTTGAACGTTTAATTGACCATCTAATTAGCCCCACAATTTTATTTTGTCTCGTCCTCTCATATACTGCTTCTATATGCATTGGTTTTCACTTACAATTTTCACCAACGATGACAACCATTATCCAGAGGACAATGCCACGTGGCACAAGGCTTATTGGTGTGTCTCACACACACATCCAAGAGTGTTATTGTATGCTAATAGCAAAACTGACGAAGACTGAAACTTTTATGGAAATAGAAAACGACATAACAATAATCAATAATGCCTAGTGTCCCTCTCACGTGATGACGTGAAGGGAACAAAGTTAATGAGAAAAAGAAAGAAAGGAAGAAAACATACTCTGTCTCAAAGCTTCGCAAAACCCCCCCGCCAAACGTGGCTTTGTCCCGGGGCTAAAAGCTTTTTGGTCTACATGCATGAACCTCCAAATACTAATGTACAACGTAACACATACTCACGAACTATAGATTAATCATTTATTGTCACTAATCACGATAGGTGTCACGGATATTTTTTTTTTTATTTGGAATGGAGCTTAATCATAAAAGAAAAATATTACAAACTAACACGTTTTATTAATATTAATCAATTTTGAGTCGATACCTTACTTTATACTACTAGAATTTAAAAAATTAGAATTTCGTACTTAGTATTTAGAGTGGTGGCTAAAATAATAAACTTTTTTAACTATATAACACTATTCTTGTTATTTGAAACAATCATATACACTTGATTTTAAATTGTTTAATTTTCAATTTTAAAATACTTATCATGAATAAGTAGATTTTAGTAGGAGACTGAATTTCTAGTTAGTGATATATAAGAACCGTTAGCTTAATTAGTTGCTAAGTAACAAATGAACAATAATCTGTAGTGTAATTCAAGTATCGTTTGTAAATTTTATTTATATAAATAAGTTAAATGTAGATTAAGTGAAATGCATATAATTGAGAAGATTTATAAATATAATATTTTCAAGTATTGAATCAATTGTAATAACGTCAAACTTGTTTAATTTTCATTCGAACTTTGAAGTATGAAAAAAAAAAAAAAGAATTTAGTGAAGACGAAGTTTTCTAATTTATTTTGTTAGATGGCTCACACAACTTCTAACTTTAAGTATTAGAATTAAGGTTCTAAAAATCGAATTGAACTGATCAGTTCGACTGAATTAACTGAAAATTGATCATCTGATCAGTCCGATTGATTCTCAAAATTTTGCTGCAAAAAATCAGTTTAAAAATCAGTCGAACGGACAGTTAAATGGTGAATTAATCGACCTGGCCGGGTTTTTTCAAGTCTTGATTCTATAATCTGTCTCAGAAACAACGTTATTTTAATGCAAAAAAAATAAATAAAACAAATAAAACCTGTAACTCAGTCCCTAACACGAACGCCTCCTTCAATCCCCCTTCCAACCCTAATTTGCTATTTTCCTCTAACAAGTAGAAGGAACTCCACCTCCCTCGGTCCCTCTCCTTTGCCACCCTCATGGTTTGAACCTTCTGTCGGCATCATCGTCGTCTATCGTCTTGAAGCTTTTTTTGTCTGGTCGTCTTGAAGCTTCTGTCTAGTCGTCTGAAGTTTCTATCGTCGGCATCGTTTAGTTGTTGGAAGGTCGATTTGAAGCTTCTATTGTCGTCATCGGCGGATGGTCGGTTCGAAGCTTTTGTCATCGACCACCTCTGTCCTGCCGAGTATCTGTCTCTGCCGTCGTGGACTCTAGGCCTTTTCTGCTCTCTCTACCGCAGTGAGTTTTTCTGATTTTTGCCTTCTCCCTCTGCCGGTCCAGATGACTGGGTTCAATTTATTTTTGCTTGTTTAGTTTGAGTTGATTCCGTAATTTAATTTGTTAATTATTCTGATTTGTGATTCTAAGTTGTGTTCAATTTATTTTTGCTTGTTTTGAGTTGATTTCGCTATCTAATTTGTTAATAACTCTGATCGTGTGATTTTGAGTTCCTGAGTTTTATGATTTTGAGTTTGGATCTTTTGCTTAGTTTTTCTATTTTTGGATTTTCAACTTTGGATGCTGAGTTTTCTTGAATACTATGGATAATCGTAAATTTGCCAAGCCCTTGAAGTTGATGCTGAAAAATTTTGAATCCAAGGATAATTTTGATGATGACACTATTGTTGATCAACAAATTAAGTGAGATTTTTTTGAGTTGTGGAAGATGGTTAAGGATAGGCTTGCATGCATTGCCATTATTGATTGATCTTTGTGACAAAGTTGGATTGGACCCTCCACCGTGTTTCATGTCCCCATAGAACTTAAGATGATGATTTTGGAGCGTCTTTCTAGTGTTATTACGGCTAGGGTGGTTTGCTTGTGTATAGAAAATTTGAGGAGAAATTTGGGAAAACTGGGAGTAGAGAAAATTCTTTAAGGATTATTCTGTTTTACACTAGAAATCAAAGAAGAGATCGATGCAATTGGTTTTTTTTCTTGCATTATTTCTAGCAAGGAGAGATCTTAATCCTTTTGGAATTTTTTATGATAAAATACGGACAAATTATTATATGAAATTGCAAAATTTTAATTTTTATTAATTTAAAAATAATTAAATTTAGATATTTAAAATTGTATATTAAATTTTTAATGATTTGTTGTATATTTAACTAAATCAGTTTAACCATAATTAGACTATTAAATCAGTTGCTTGACTAATTCAATAACTAATTAGGTTTTCATACCTTAATTAGAGTTTAGAACATTACAAATCCATTCTTATTATACACTCACACACATAATATTTTTTATTATTATTATTTGATTTCAGTCAAATTTCGAATCCTAATATGATTACTCACAAAGTAAATAAATTGCCATTACACCAAACTCTAGACCGCATTTCTTTTTTAATCATGAATTAAGGGCCATTGATAAATGATAAGGTCAACCAAGTCATCCATGAAACCCCTTGAAGGGTCAACCCGATGAAAGTGGCTTGTTCTTAGAATTGCCAACATCCCATTTTCTAAAATCCATGGCCCTGTTTGCCTAGAATTATGGGTTCATGTCCACATCCTCTAACTTGCTTTGTTTGTTTCAATCGGAACAAAAAATTGCCTCTCTCCTTTCATTTTCATTCAGCAAATTTCACGTAAACATCGATATCGATATCAATATCAATTAATGCATGGCTGATTAATATCATATATATAGTATATTAACTTATTAAGCATTATTAGAATGGTTAGCCTCTTTGGTTTAAACTTTAAATCATTACGTAAGCCTGTCCTTTTTCAACTGTACGTTTTGAATATTTAATCATATAATAACTTATCATTTTAAGATTCTTAATTAAGATATAAATTCGTGAGTTTCAGAACATTGCAATATAACAACATTATTTGTATTATATATGCTATTCATATCGTATAATAATAATAATAAACTTTCCAAACATCATTTCTAGGATATTTTAAAATATAAAGAAATAAATGGTTTGTTTTATTTTATTTCAAAAATTATATATAATTCGGACAAAAATTATATTTATATACTGATTTATTACTTATATTACTTATAGTATAAATCATAAAAATATATACATATCTTATTTACTCATTATCTCATTTACATTATACACAAATAAATAAGATATATATATATATATATATATATATATATATATATATATATATATATATATATATATATATACTTATCTCGTGATCGATATAAACGAAATATGATATTTGCAATATGATTTATTTAGATAAGATTGGTTTATTTAGTTTTGAAAAAAAAAATTTTAATTTTAAATTACAAAATTTTTAATTTATGTTTGATACTATTTTTTTAATTTTAAAATATTGAATCACTAATTTTTTTTTAAAATTGAATAAACCCAATATAAATAACAATGATTTGGATTGAATTAAACAAAAAAAATTCGAATCGATTCAATGCAAATAACAAGTGCTCGCCTGAATCAACTTGGATTAAATTGAAAAATAAAATTAAATCAAACATCATATCTCATTTACACTAACACTCACTACAAAAAATTTGTTTAAAACCATCAAATTTATTATCGTTAGCCGTCGAATTTTTGTAATACAATGCTAATTATCGTCAAAAAATTTTTGACGGTGATTACTTTTAGAATGACCAGTGTCATTTTGGGTTTACCGTCTAAAAAAAAAACCAACAATAATATTGGCACCATTTTAATTTTTGTGGCTCTCTAATTATCATCAGAGTTTTTCTACAAAAATTCCAACAACAATATTTCTTAATAAAATATTTTTAAAATAAATCTATATGTTACCGTCGGATTTATCTCACGCAAAATTCGACGGTAACATTATTTAATAAAAAAATTAATTTTTAATTAATATCTTTTTACTAGCATAATTATCATAATTATAACAAAATCTACTAGGATTCACATTATAATGATTAACATTTAAATTAAAAATTAATAAAAATTAAATATATATTTTATTAAAATAAAAAATTATAATTTGAAATAACAAACGTAAAAAACAAAATAAATTAATCTCATCAAGCAAACAAAGGATAATAATGCCTACGGATCCTCATAATCATCGTCATCCTCCTTCTCCTGATGGTCTCTCTAGCCCTTGTGTGATGCCGTTGTGGGTGTTAATGCAAGTAAAGATGATGAGAAGCCCTCTCTAGTAGTGACACTACCACCACACACAACTGCACATAGCATCTATTGTCACATGTGTTGTATTTGCTCCAGCTCCTGCTTTAGGGGCTCCGTGTCTGCACTCTGAGCATCCCTCTCTGCCACGCATGCGAGAAGCTCATTGTACCTCTCCTAAGACAAATGCAGCTACTAACCTTGATCCTACAAGTTCTAAGTGAGACTATGGACCCGCTCACACAGATTTATACGTCATGCGGATCTGCAGGGCTAGTGACCGAGATGGAGAAAAGGCGAATATGAGAAGGTTGCCGGCAAAGAATGACCTCGCTCTGAAAATGTGGTTCTTGTACAGCTAGGATGTCGTCTGATGCCACACAGCATCAAGATCTAACCCGGATGCGCTCGAGGCTTTACATCCTCCCCATTCTGTTGAGATTGTTCCGTTGCGGCCAAGTTCTGGGTGTATAAATTCTAATACATTTAATGTGAATGTTAAGACAACTACAGATATGATATTATGTTATTAAATTATTTCAGTCGATTACTTACAGAAAAATCCGCAGACCACTGATAAGCAATTATCTCCTTATTCTCCTTGATTGTGTGAGTTTGCTTGAAGACCTCCGCCATGGTAACAAGACGGTCCATGGACTTTATTTGCACATATTGGAGAAGCAAATTAAAAGTAGTGAGAATCAATTAAAGAAATAATGTTAAAACTAGCTTAGCATATTAAAAGAAGTTATACAATTTGGGCCCTTATTTTCATAATTGATGCCCTGACCAACGCTTTGTTGGCTTTATTCGTGGCTTGACGATGTCTAAAACCCCATTCGTCTCCAATACAAAATAGTGCCTTCTTAATTTCAGGTCAAAGCCATTACGTTAGGTGATCTCTCCTCATTCACACATTCTCTAACATCTGCTGAAGACGCTTCGCCATGCGATGGTAGAAGATCTTTTTTATCATCTGGTGGTAGGTCTCATCCCACGTAAATTTTTTCTACAGAAAGAAATAATTGATGATTAATTTGGCGATGTTATATACAGAAATAAAAGAACAAGCAGAACTAAGATGCAAAGTTGATAGTAATATTACCGCCCACTTGTCAAACAATAAACTCTGACTTCAGGAAGAATCTTCTTTTAGTTGGGCCAAGGGTGGTCATACATTATCTTAATAATGTTTCTACATTTTAGTGTACAATCCTTATTATCTAGTGCAAATCTACGAACGGATAATTTATATTTAGTAAAAATATACATTAAAGAAAAATAAAATATAAATTATATTTATATATGAATTAGAGAAATTTTTACCCAGTCATGCCATGAGGCCAAATTGTCATCTTAGTAACCTTCTATGCTACAAGATCTGGTTGGGATTCATGGGAAAAAATTGGCATTGCTATGGGGTTAACCACAAGAGTTGGCATGGATGTCGGAGTCTACTGAGAAGGTGGAAAGGGTGGAGGAGTCCACTCTGGCTTACGATGAGGAGGAGTAACTAGATGCAGGACCCACATAATTGGGGTTAAAAATCATGATAAAAGCTCGGTCCTGTAGAGCCTGCGCCTATGACGTCATAAGTAGGAAGGTAGATTATAGGGAGTCGCTACAACAAGTCAATAGAAGTACGGGTTACTAAAGTTAGAGTTCGGTGTGAATCCATCAAAACACAATGCTAATCTTACATTTCGAGGTTCACTGACAAAGATAGGATGAATCCAATCAAAGTGTCTCCAAACCTCTCCGTATGCTGGATGCATCATAAAACCATCGTCTCTCCTATTGTTACTATGCCATGTCATATAAGAGCTCAAACTCATAGACACATATAATCTTTTTAGCTTAGGGATTAGGGATAAATAGTGCATTCTTTTGAATGGAACACTTTTCAACCTGTTTACCAATCCTCTCTCTCTCTACTTGATACCTCGGTGCCTTACAAAATTTTCAAGCAGTAAGTTCTACATCCTCCTTGGAATCAAGCATGCAACTGGTGCGCAAATTTGCAACTCACACAACTTAACCGGAAAGTGCACCGGGTCGTCAAAGTAATACCTCAGGTGAGTGAGGGTCGAATCCCACGAGGATTGCCGGATTGAGCAAGCTGTGGTTATCCTGCATATCTCAGTCGGGCGAATAAAAAAGAGTGGTTGTTGTAGAAATGCATAAAGCAGAATAATAAAGAAGACAATAAGGATTGATGTAGAAACAATAGTAAGTAACCAGTTAAGGTTTCAGAGATGCCTATTCTTCGGGATTAATGATGAGCGGATAATTTATACACTTGTTGGCATTGTTTTTAGGTAGTTTTTAGTAGGATCTAGCTACTTTTAGGGATGTTTTTATTAGTTTTTATGAAAAATTCACAGTTTGTGTGTTTTTCTGTGATTTCAGGTATTTGTTGGCTGAAATTGAGGGACCTGAGCAAAAATTTGATAGGAGGATGACAAAGGACTGCTGATGCTGTTGGATTCTGACCTCTCTGCACTCGAAATGGATTTTCTGGAGCTAAAAAACTCCAAATGGTGCTCTCTTAATTGCGTTAGAAATTAGACATCCAGGGCTTTCCAGCAATATATAATAGTCCATACTTTATTCGAGTTAAGATGACACAAACTGGCATTCAACGCCAGTTCCATGCTACATTCTGGAGTAAAACGCCAGAAACACATCACAAACTAGAGTTAAACGCCAAAAACACGTTACAACTTGGCGTTTAACCCCAAGGAAAGCCTTTGTACATGTAAAGCTCAAGCTCAGCCCAAGCACACACCAAAGTGGGCTCCGGAAGTGGATTTCTGCACTTAGACTTATTTCTGTAAACCCTAGTAGCTAGTTTAGTATAAATAGAACTTTTTACTATTGTACTAAGCGTTTTGTCTTTGGATGGATCTTTAATCAGTGTATGCAATTTTAGACCTTCATGGAGGCTGGCCATTCGGCCATGCCTGGACCATCACTTATGTATTTTCAACGGTGGAGTTTCTACACACCATAGATTAAGGTATGGAGCTCTGCTGTTCCTCGAGTATTAATGCAATTACTATTATTCTTCTATTCAATTCAGCTTATTCTTATTCTAAGATATTCGCTGCACTTCAACATGTTGAATGTGATGATCCGTGACACTCATCATCATTCTCACCTATGAACGCGTGCCTGACAACCACTTCCGTTCTACCTTAGATTGAGCGCATATCTCTTGAATTTCTTAATTAGAATCTTCGTGGTATAAGCTAGAATTATTGGCGGCCATTCCTAAGATCCAGAAAGTCTAAACCTTGTCTGTGGTATTCCGAGTAGGATCTGAGATGGGATGACTGTGACGAGCTTCAAACTCACGAGTGTTGGGCGTAGTGACAGACGCAAAAGAATCACTGGATTCTATTCCAACATGATCAAGAACCGACAGATGATTAGCCGTACTGTGATAGAGCATTTGGACCATTTTCACTGAGAGGATGGGAAGTAGCCATTGACAACGGTGACGCCCTACATACAGCTTGCCATAGAAAGGAGTAAGAATGATTGGATGAAAGCAGTAGGAAAGTAGAGATTCAGAAGGAATAAAGCATCTCCATATACTTATCTGAAATTCCCACCAATGATTTACATAAGTATCTCTATCTCTATTTTATGCTTTATTTATCTTTATATTCAAAAACCATTATAACCATTTGAATCCGCCTAACTGAGATTTACAAGATTACCATAGCTTGCTTCATACCAATAATCTCCGTGGGATCGACCCTTACTCACGTAAGGTTTATTACTTGGACGACCCAGTGCACTTGCTGGTTAGTTGTGCAAAGTTGTGATTAAGTGTGATTCACGTTTGAGAGCTCCAAGTCTTTGGCGCCATTGTTGATGATCACAATTTTGTGCACCAATTAACACGTCATACCAACTACTATAACAATGAGTGATTCATTCAATGGCAAGGCTGTAAGTGATTAAGCCATGGGTCGTGGTCATTAATCTCCTCTAGTCCAAACCAAACACCTGAATAGGCTAAATCAATTTGGTAGAGGGTGAAGCGCCCGCAATTCAATCTCTGATGATCCTACTCAAAACGCCACAGACAAGATCGGATCTTCCGGATCGGAAATTAAAGCTCTTATGGTTCTAGCCCTTAGAGCCACAGGAACCTCAATTATCCCTGACTAATGAGGTTTTATGTCACATACCCCAATTAGCCCAGATGATTCCCTTGGAACCTGGGATGCATCCTCAAGCAGTAGTTCAATACTATCCGGGTCAGGACTCATACAAAACTCATGTAGAATCGAGATTGATAAGGATGAAGAATGATAATGCTTCATAGAATAGAATCACACATTTATTGAAAGAGAAAAGTAGTTGTATTAATCCATAGGAATCAGCAGAGCTCCTAACCTTAACCTAGGAGGTTAGTTGCTCATAATTTACACAGAAACTTAGGTGTATAAAGTATGATCTGTCCTCCCTAGGAGGCATGCCTAATTCCTAAGTGTTCTCCTCTTTTAAATAGAAGATTCTAACCCAAAAAGATGTTAATTTAAAATTAAAAGTACAAAGATATGCGAAACTAAGCTAAAGAGTGCTAAAATCCACTTTTGGGCCCACTTGGTGAATGTTTGGGTTGAGTTTGGCGTCCAACTTGAGAGAATGGGCGTTGAACGCCCACTAGGGAGTGTCTACGCTGCTTTCTTGCTCCCTTTGCCTTTGTGGCATTGAATGCCATTTTGGACGTTCAACTTGAGAAGTTGGTCCTTCTTGGGCGTTGAACGCTAGAAAGGGGGTAGTTTGGGCATTCAATACCCATTTTGGGCAGTCTAATCCAAAGAGAAGTATAGACAATTATATATTTATGGAAAGCTCAAGAAGTTATCTTTACAACACCATTGAGAACACATCATTTGGATCTCTGTAGCTCTAGAAATGCTCGTTTGAATGCACAAAGGTTAGATCCTGACAACATCTGCTATACTTTCTTTGCCTCTGAATTAGACTTTGCCAAAACTTGTCAAATTCTGCCAGAAATTGCCAGAAATCATAAGAAAACACAAAAAACTCAAACTAGAATCTAAAAATGTGAATTTTTCACTAAAACCTACTGAAACATACTAAAACTTAACAAAATATAACTAAAACACTAAGAAAGTATGATAAAAAAAAAGCATATAAAATATCCGCTCATCATAACACCAAACTTAAACTGTTGCTTGTCCTCAAGCAACCAAAAACAAAGTAGGACTAAAAAGAAGAGAAAGATACAATAAGTTTCAGAATTTTCAAAGAAGCTGAGTTCCAAATAATTGAATGGGGCTAATAGCTCTTTACTTCTGAACAGTTTTGGCATCTCACTTTTCTTTGAAGTTCAGAAGTATTGGCATCCTTTGGAACTTAGAATTTGGATGATATTATTGATTCTCTTAGTTTAGCTTTTCTTGATTCTTGAACACAGCTTCTTTTGGTGATTTGCACCTTTTTTAGCCCAGTCGTGATTCTAAGCATTTTGTTTTTCCGTATTACCACCGGATACATAAACGCCACAGGCACTTACCTGGGGGAACCCTTTGGATTTAAATTTAGCTTTGCTTAAATTCCCAATCAGTGGTGCCCAGAGTTCTTAAGCGTACTCTTTTGCCTTGGGATCACGACTTTAACTGCTCAGTCTCAAGCTTTTCACTTGACACCTTCACACCACAAGCATTTAGTTAGGGAAAATAGCTCATTTGAACTTTTTAGGCCAATTTTTGACCCTCCTAACCATTGATGCTCAAAGCCTTGGATCCTTGCTCTTTTGATTTTTCTTTTATGAGCTTTCTTTTCTTTTTCTTTTTCGATTTTTTTGCTGCTTTTTCTTACTTCAAGAATTAATATTTTTTTTCAGAGAGTCAATAATACTTCTCTAAATTCACTATTCTTTCCATAGTCAATATACTCAACTTCAATATCAAATATGCATAGTTAATTCATACATTCAAAAAGTAAAGACAAGGCCACCATATCAAAATATTTGGAGTAACTCATGATATAACTCGAAACTTATGTATCTCACTAATTCTTTTTCAAATAAATTTTTCTTTTATGCTTGATGATGATATAATGGATGTCTTA